>NW_012267322.1:7668088-7719601 GCF_000151885.1 Dipodomys ordii | reverse complement strand
AGAAAGAAAGAAAGAAAGAAAGAAAGAAAGAAAGAAAGAAAGAAAGAAAGAAAGAAAGAAAGAAAGAAAGAAAGAAAGAAAGAAAGAAAGAAAAGAAAGAAAGAAAAAAGGAAGGAAGGAAGGAAGGAAGGAAGGAAGGAAGGAAGGAAGGAAGGAAGGAAGGAAGGAAAGAAAGACTCCTTGCTTAGAGAAACTGAAGAATTCCTGCTGCTCCTGAGCACAGTTCTTTCTGCCTTTGTTTAACTATCAGCCAGAAAAGGTGAGAGCAGGGTTTACAAAGTGGCCTGTACCTGTATGGAAGGAATTCCAGAAGGTTTCAGTAGTTCCCTAATAAGAGCAGGTACTAGGGCTGGGAAAGTGGCTCAGTGGTAGAGTGCTTGCCTTGCATGCCTGAGGCCCTGGGTTCGATTCCTCAGCACCACATAAGCAAAAAAAGAAAAAAAAAAGCCGGAAGTGGTGCTGTGGCTCAAGTGGTAGAGCGCTAGCCTTGAGCTGAAGAGCTGAGGGACAGCACCCAGACCCAGAGTTCAGGCCCCACAACCTGACCCCCCCCAAAAAAAAGAGCAGGTACTAATGAACCTCAAATAAGAGGATGCAGTGCGCTCCACAAATATTCCTTTAGGGTGCAGAAGAAAAGGGAACCTTAGTACACTGTGGGTAGGAATGTAAACTAGTGCAACCACTATGGAAATCATTATGGAGGTTCATCAAAAATAATGGTACCTTGAATGTACAGGGAGTACTAAGTGAGGGAGTACTATATGTATGTGTGTATGTATGTATATGTGCATGTATGTAGAAGAAACCTACTAAATACTGTTTTTAAAAGGAAGGAGGGAGGTTATAAGACTTAAAATACAATGTATGCATCTGGAATTTTCATATGAACCCTCAACTACTATTAATGAATCCTAATTTCAAAAAAGAACGAAACTTTAAAAATACATGTGTATCAGTGTTCTTTTTGCAATTTGCTGTATTTTAAGGAGCTTCCCAAGTTTAAGAAACTCAGAATGAGAGTTTTCCCGTCTGTCAGCCAGTCCTCTATCCTGCCCTCCTTCTTACTTACTTGCTTGCTTCCTTCCTTCCTCTCTCTCTCTCTCTCTCCCTTCCCCCCTCTCCCCACATACACTCAGTATCTAACAGACTTCAATATTCAGGGAAAGGGAACAAATGATACTTTTGGCAAGAGCTAGCAGAATATGTGAAGAAGTTCTATGGCAATAAAAAATAAATGGAATAATAAAGTACGTGAAGACTCATCAAGTATCAAGCTATAAAATTTCTGGGAAAATCCATTGCTCTTGTGGCACAGATTAAGAAAATAAGATACAGAAACTCAGGTTTGCCAAGGTCACTCAAGGACCCAACCCAGGTTCTGGCATCAGCCCAGGACCTGGGTGACTTGCTTCCTTACAGAGCTCTGCATAGCACTCTGCGGCACTATTGCAAGACAAACTGCCCAGGTGCATCCTTGAGCCCCAGATTTCAGAAAATTTTGTGATTACATGAGAGATGGTGGTTTCTAAAGAACCACTTCTAGCTTGCTAATTTTTGTTACCAATGTATTTTAAACAACAGATGTATTTCTTGCCAGGTTGATTGTAAATAGAATTCTTTTCAACAAAATCTATTTTAAATTCAGTAGGAAAGCTGTTATGCGAAAGAATACTAAAGTTAAACATTATCTCAAGATTTCTTTTATAAATTCAGACATTCAGAGATTGGATTTGCTTGGTAAAGCAGGGTCCATTATATTACAACTCATATTTTAAAGGGAGATATTAAAATCTTAATTTTCATGTAAACTTAATAAAATGGTTATAATAAGGGTGATTTACAGAGAGGCTAAAGTTACATATGGCAGGTAAAGAGTACATTTCTCTTTTTTGGTCGACCAGGGGGCCTGAACTTGGGGTCTGGCACAGTGCCTGAGCTTTTTTGCTCAAGGCTAGTGCTCTACCACTTTGAGCCACAGCACCATTTCCAGTTTTTGGTAGTTAACTGGAGGTAAGAGCCTCAACGACTTTCCTGTCCAGGCTGGCTTTGAACCATAATCCTCAGATCTCATCCTCCTGAACAGCTAGGAATACAGGCGTGAGCGACCAGGGCCCAGCTAAGAGTACATTTCTTTTGGACAATGTCATCCCTTTCCCTGCTGTCTCATGTACACTTTTTGCCGTACAGATTTAGTATTTCTTCTTTAGCTGAAAATACTAACGTATTTAAAGTGATGGTTAAAAATAAAGGACTCCTCGATAAAAGAACAAGATTACTAAAATTACCCAAATGATTTAAACAAGGAAAGAAAAAACTATTTATTTCATTTGGCACCAGAATTTCACATTCACTAATATACATAAAATATAGGTTTCTGAAATTTTTCTAGGAAGGTGACTTTTAGATAAGACAGGGTTTTATTTTCTCATTAATTTGTATTACCAAACAAAATATGGTATTCTTTAAAGTGATAAGTAAAATCTGGCACCAATCCATAATCAGATTATATTCAAATTTTAACAAAAAAGTAAGAGGGGCTGGGAAGTTGGCTCAGTGGCAGAGTGCTTGCCTCGCATGCATGAGGCCCTAGGTTCGATTCCTCAGCACCACATAAGCAGAAAAAGCCGAAAGTGGCATTGTGGTAGGGCACTAGGTTTGAGCTAAAGAGCTGAGGGATAGTGCCAGAGTTCAGCCCCATGACTGACAAAAATAAAAACAAAAAACTAAGATTAAAATTATGAGAGGCTGGGAAGGTAGCTCAGTGGTAGAGTGCTTGCCTTGCATGCATGAGGCCTTGGGTTCAACTTCTCAGCACCACATAAGCAGAAAAAGCGGAAGTGGTGCTGCGGCTCAAATGGTAGAGCACTAGCCTTGAGCTGAAGAGCTGAGGGACAGCGCCCAGGCCCAGAGTTCAGGCCCTATAACCACCACAACACCCCCACCAACAAATTTATATGAGAAATAGCAACAAATGAAATAGAAGTACAAAAGTGATGACCCAGGGGATAATGGTCCTACAGGAAGAAAGGGAAGAAAGCCCTGGCCTTTCCTCACCCACCAAAGACAGGACATGTAACTACAGCAGGGAAGCTCAGAACTCCATACAAAATACTGTCAGATTTTCATCCCTCTATTGTGCCCTTCTCATCTCTCAAACAAGGTCCCAGCAATCACAATTCTGAAAAAATTTAATTTAAAGCTGATTTTAAAATCTGCTTTCCCTGTTCTGCTCTCTCTACCAGCCTTTCTGTAGGACCACAACAAAAATGGTTTTTAAAAACAATAGTTCCAGCTGGGTGCTGGTGGCTCATGCCTATAATCCTAGCTACTCAGGAGGCTGAGATCTGAGGATTGTGTTTCAAGACCAGCCGGGGCAGGAAGGTCTGTGAGACTCTTATCTCCAATTAACCACCAGAAAACCAGAAGCTGTGCTATAGCTCAAGTGGTAGAGCATTCACTTTGAGCCCCCAGGCCCAGAGTTCAAGCCCCACTACTGACAAAAAACAAACGAAAACAATGGTTCCAGCTATTGCCAGTGACTTATGACTACAGTCCTTGCTACTCAGGAGGCTGAGAACTAGGGGATAGAAGTGTGAAGCCAGGCAGAGTCCACCTCTAATTAAACCAGCAACATGACAGACTGGAGGTATGTCTCAAGTAGTAGAGCATCAGCAGAGAGCAAGAAAGCCAAATGAGAACTCAACTTCAGTACTGACACCAAAACCAAACAACAATAACAGTAAAAACAACAACAACAAATCCAATCCTCTACCAAACTACTGAGAAGACCAAGTATTTCCATTCTACTACTTTGCCATTTTACAACCTTTGGCAATGCAATACAGAGGTCTAACAAATCCCCAAATCCCCACAGTGACCCTAAACACTGAAGATGTAATGAGGATGGGGTCCACATTATATCCGCTTAGGGTATTTCACAAAACAAGCACAGGTAAAGTGCTCAATTAAAGTGACTGGCAGGTAAGTTACAGAAAGCTGCTCTCAAGTTTACACAACTTGAGAGCAAAAGTGTTTACACAACTATATACTGGGCATTGATTCACTTCACAATCACTACAGTGCTACTTGGCAAATTATCATTTAGAATTTAACCCAGCAATGTGCTCCTGTAAAGCTACCTATATATTAGTAAAACAGTGAATTTAAAGTGTACTAAGTGAATATATGATACACTTCTGAGGTGCACCATAAAGATCCTTATATATGGATTCTAAAAGCAAGAGAAAATTAAGTTTCATAGAATGTACATTGAAGTTGGCATTAGAATAAATGGATTCAAGTATCTGAACATAAGTCATTTGTGTTCATGTCTCACTTTCCTCATCTATAAAATGGGAAAATGCCTCCAGACCCACATGAAACAAAAACACATGTAACCTCAACTGCCTGAAAAAGAAGAGTGTTCTTCAAACCAAAACTATTTCAAATGATTTCTAAAATACAGGCCATACATTTTAATACATTTTCAACTATGCAGACTGATTTAGACATTTCCAAAGATATACATTATTCTGTCTCTCTACTTTCTCATGGCATCTGTTGTTAATAGCAGCTAAGGAAAAGTAAAATCTGATGCCATTAACAACAAACCTAAAATCCCAACATTCATTTAATAGTGGGGAGGAGAGATAGGGAAGTAAATGTAAAGGTAAACAAAATGAGAGGAGCTGGGAAGAAAGGCAAAGGAAATCAAGTTAATGAATAAACACAAGGACATCTTTAATCTCTCCTGGCTCCTACTGATGGTAGATGTTGTATTTAATAGTCTGAGAAACCAAATTTAAGGCCTCTTTTGACATAGTCCATCCATAAATTATTAACACTTGCAGAAGCAATAATAGCACATCCACTCCCGGCAATCAGAGAAGATAATAATGATTAACAAAGATGGGATTATTAATCCTCCACATCCCTTTCCTGTGTCGCCTTCTTTTTCATTCTGCTTTGGGTCTGACTGCTTTTTAGGTGGTGTATTTGAACTATGGCTTCAATATCAAGCTTCAATACCTCCACAGTGAAAAAATAATAACTGACAAATTGTAAGTTTTGTTTATGTGCCTTTTAAGCATCACTGTGACCTTGATAAAGACGAGATCAAAACAAAGGTGGTAATGAATTGTTTATGGATTTAAATACTTCAAAGACAAACTGCTTTATAGTCTGATATTACAATTTAAAGAAAAAACAAAAACAAAACTCAGTGTTAGTCACAGGTAGACTGAGTCCAAGTCACCAGAGTATCCAGAAAGACGTCTGTGCTCGTGGAATCCAATAGGTCTCAAACTGGAGCACTTGGTAAAACACATGTTTGGCCTCACCCCAGGAAAAATTGTAAGTCTAGCCCGAGGCCTGAGAATGTATTTCTAACAAGTTTCCAGGTAATACTGGGGTGCTGCTAGTCTAGGCACACTTTGTAACCACCAGCTAAAAACTCATTTCTAGTTGTCAAATATGCTTGGACATGAGTGGAATGCAGAAAGAAATGAAAACTAATCTGAAGTAGAAAATTAATACAGAAAACAGACATGAGGCCTGTAATTCAATTCCCCTACTAGCACTCAATGAAAAACATAGCCACCTGAAGGGGTCTGTCAAGTATCTGCAGCTTCAAGAAAATACTAACATCAATAGTTAACAAATGGTGCATACAAAGTGGAAAGGTAAACTAATTCACAATTTCATTCTCAAAAGATGAAAGACAATGCACTGTACTCATAACCTGCCTTCTGGAATTGAAGCCCCTTTGGTACAACTAAATATGTACCTATACATATACATATATATGTAAATAACTTTAAAAAAATAGGAAAACCAGTTTCCAGGCCCCATTGCCTATTCTTCTGGAGCAGCCTTTATTTTCTTTGTTAAATCTTTGTTGCCTTACCTTAAAAAAAAAAAAAAGCAAACCAAAAAACATGAGAGATACTAATACCGGTCATCATTCCCATCTCTCTCTTTCATGTTGTTTTCAAGCTTGTTTGCAGGTTTTTTGTTGCTGTTGTTGTTGCTGTGTCAGTAGTACTAGGGTTTGAAATCAGGCCCTTGTACTTGTTAAATAGGCTCTCTACAACCTAAGCTATTCTGCCCAGCCTTTTGGGGTTGGATGTTTTTTGAGACGGTGTCTCACTTTATGCCCAGGCTGGTCTGGAGCAGGCTCCTGAAATGCGTGCTTCCCTTCATTGCTGGAATAACACCATGTCCAGCAATTGGTTGAGATGGAGTCACAGAAACTTTTTGCCTGGACTGTCCTTGAACTGCAATCTTCCATCACTGCCTCCCAAATAGCTAGGATTATAGGTCTGTGTTGTTTTTTGTTGTTTGTTTTTGGCAAACCAGGGTTTGACCTCAGGAACTCATGCTTACTAGGAGCTACTCTATTGCTGAGCCACACCTCCAACCTAGATTTTCTACTTCCTTAAGTATCTGGTCTAAACAGTTCAACATTCCCAAAATGGTGGCTGCTCCAACTTTGAGAAGCAATATGGCAGTCTAGAAAGTACACTATAAGCTGGCACTTGTGGCTCATGCTTATGAGCTACTCAAGAAGCTAAGATCTGAGATTTGTGGTTTGAAGGCAGCCCAGGTAAACAAACCCAGAAAATCCTATTTCCAGTTAACCACCAAAAACCTGGAAGTAGAGGTATGATTCAAGTGGTAGAGCACCAGCCTTGACCAAAAAAGGTAAGTGAGAACTCAAGGCCGTGAGTTTAAGTCCCAGTTAAAAAAACAAAAACAAAACAAAAAAACCACATGCACAGCAAAGGAAAAGAAAGAAATAACAAAGGGGAAGAAAAGAGAAAGTTCACTGTAGAGCCATTTTCCAAATCTTTAGTTCTCATTCAAACTATCAAATTTCCCAGTTTGTTTTCTTGTCAGCTCACTCAGCCTCAACTCAAAAGGTAAGCCAGACCCTCTGTCCCAGTCAAGGGGTGCTCAGGTTATGATAGAAGAGGGTAGTTCTTTGCACCTGATTACTTTTTCTTCATCCACTTTCGAGCCCCCACCCAGCAACCTCCATAAGCAGGACTGCACACTAGCCCCCCCAGTTAAGATTCAAATCTCGACTAAAAGTAATACCTGGTGAATGCCAAGGGTCACTTACATGGAATGCTTAACAGTGACCACTCTTCCACACTCATCACCACCCCTTTTCAGTTCTCTGCTTAGCTCTCTCTTCATAGTTCTACATGCTTTATCTTTATTTATAAGAGCCAGCTAGTCAATTTGCATGATGACAGGTGTTAATGTTCTGGCAAATCCCAACTCCTCAGTTTGATACTCTCTCCTAGAAGTGAATCATCATGCTCTACATAAATTCTTTCCTACATTCTAATGTACACAGAGTTGAGAGCTCTGACTGTGCCTTTAAAAACCAAATACACATAATACCCTTAGACAGCCAAATCATATTATATGATACAAGATTTCAACATTCCGGCATGCTGCCAGAGCTTAATGGCCAGTTAGACACTAAGTAAGGAAATGGGTCTGCATTAAACCTACAAATAAGTCAACAATCAATAGAGTTAGTATTACAGTAAAAATTTGATGTGCCCTTTAAATTGCTTCTAGCATCATCCTTCTAACCCTAGCTCAGCTTCTTCAGAAACAAAACAAAGATGATCAAGCAAGTTGAACCCAACCTATTTTCACAAGAACAAAGCCGTGGCATTTAGAAACTAAAAACTGCTTAGGATTTCACAGAAATCCTGTACTGTGTACCTGTAGGGCAGCAAACCTGAGAAATAATAGGCTAAGCTTTGGACAGTAAATTAAACTGACAGCTCAGCAAGCAGAAAACTATGGCAAGAAAGCAAGTACCTGGAGGATAAACGGATGAAGCAGCTTTGGTGTTCCAATAAAACTCACCTCCCAGCAAGTGCAGCAGGAGTTTGTATCAAGGCTTAGAAAATGTGCTCTAGCTTTCCCCTCAATCAACATTATTTTACTATGAAGCTTATGTAAATACTAGCAATGTCTACCACGTTTATTCCAAAGATGGAGAATGTTCCTACCTCTGGCACTGTGGATTTTTTACTCTTTATTTTGTTCTAAATATACAATCAATTAAGTTATGCTACTATTTCATACTTCCTTTCCTCTTTTAAATATATCTTGAAAATTCATTCCTTTATAAAACCATCTTATCTTAGTCTACAAATAAAATTTAAAACCTGGGGGCTAAGAGCATAGTACTGAACTCAAACCATCAAAACGGAGATGAAACCTAGTATCTAGCTTCTGTACACCTCAGGTTCCTTATCTGTGAAATAAGGTTACCATAAATATCTGCCTCACATTACTTACTGGGAAGGTTAAATGAGGAAGAGCAAAAAGTGCTTAGTATAGCATCTAGACATAATAACTGATCAATAAACCTCATCTATGCCTCCTTGATGTTAGCTGGTGTTAAACATAACACAGGAATTTAAACTTGCCTTTGAATTACATTTCCCTACTCATGAGAATAAGGAGAGCTGAGCACCAGTGGCCTGCAATCCCAGCTACTCAGGAAACTGAAATCTGAGGATCATAGTTCAAAGCCAGCCCTGGCAGTTCACACGACTTTTTCCCCCAAATAACCATTAAATAGCCAGAAGTGTAGCTTTGACTCATGAGCAAAAAAACTAGCAAAAAACTCAGGGATGGTGTCCAGGCCCTGAATTCAAACCCCAGGAACAGCATTAAATGAATAAATAAATGTAAAAAAAAGAGAGCAAGGAGGGAGGCATGCAGGTAAACATTAATACTTAAACTCACACTGTACAAAGTACAGACAAAGGAATACCAGTCTGTCAATGGTTTACTTCTAGTCTGCAGCAGGTAAGTATAAAAACTGAGGATAAACAGAAATGTATAGCAGTCTGACAAAGTAATTTTATAATCTAATTTTGTTGTTGTTGTTGTTGTTTTTGGGTCCGGTAGTGGGGCCTGTACTCTGGGCCTGGGCGCTGTCCCTCAGCTCTTCAGCTCAAGGCCAGCGCTCTACCACTTGAGCCACAGCACCACTTCCAGCTTTTTTCTTTTTGCTTATGTGGTGCTGAGGAATCGAACCCAGGGCCTCATGCGTACAAGGCAAGCGCTCTACCACTGAGCCATCTTCCCAGACCTAATCTAATTTTTTATATGTTTCTTTTTTTCTTTTGGTCAGTCTTAAAATTTGAACTCTGGGCCTTGGTCACTTTCCCTCAGCTCTATCAGCTCAAGGTGAGCATTCTACCACTTGAGCTACAGCGCCATTTCCCATTTTCTGAGTGGTTTATTGGAAATTAAAGTCTCATGAAGTTTCCTGTCCAGGCTGGCTTTTAATTGTAGTCCTCAGATCTCACCCTCCTGAGTAGCTAGGATTACAGGTGTAAGCCACCAATGCCCAGCTCAATTTATATTTTGCATGTCTTTTATTTCCCTTTTCCTAGTTTTGTTGTTGATGTTTGTATTTTACAAAGTGTATCTCAGTTGGGCACGGGTAGCTCACACATATAAACCTAGCTTCCCAGGAGGCTGAGATCTGAGGATCACAATTTGAAGCTACGCAGGCAGGAAAGTTCGTGAGACTCTTATCTCCAATTAACCACCATAAAACTGGAAGTAGTGCTGTGGCTCAAGTGGTAGAGCACTAGCCTTGAGCTGGAGAGCTCAGGACAGTGCCCAGGCCCAGAGTTCAAGCCCCATGACCAACCAAAAAAAAAAGTATTTCTCCATCTAAGACAAACCAGCTTAAGTAGCACTAACTCAGTAAAAAGCAGCTTTTGACTAAATACCACCACCATATTTCCCCAGTACTAAAACATCTGGAGCTGTTCAGGACCTCATCACAGGATCACTGTCAATGTCAATAAACTTCCAAGGATCCACCAGGCTCTGCTCAGTCTGTCCTGCTGGGACAGACTGACATACACTGAGTCAGAACCTTACAGGAAAGGAGAGAATACACCCAGAGACTATCACATCACTGTATTTTGACTCAGTGAGCAAATCAATCTATCATAACCTTTCATGGCTGTTTCTACCTATGCAACAGCATTTTAGAAAGACAAGGGAGGAATGGAGGAAACTCTCCTCTACATCCTTTTGTTGATGCAAAGAAAAAAAAATTAGGCATGAGAAATAAAATTCAGCCAGCAAATCTACATACCTGTTTACATTCTACTAGCCTGAGTCTCCCCTCTGCTTTATAAATGAAATAACCAGTCCTGCTAGTTAGAAGACAAGAGTTCTTTCTGAGCAATGGTCTTAGCAGCTGTGTCACACCCAGTCCTGCTCAGCAAGCAGCCTCTGCTGCAGGGCTTCAGGGCTGCCGTTTTCTGAAAAGCACAGGCAGAATTTTGCTGATAGCAACTTGGCCTCATAGCCACTCCACAGTGAGAAGCAGGATCTGGCCCTTTCGTACTCCAGGATGATTAAAGTGGCACGTGCACCACTGCTGATCTTGTGATCATGGCAGACCAGAGGCTGTCAGAATCAAGGTCCTTCATCATAGTGTGGGTACCATTCAACCTCTCCATATCCAAAGAAAGCAAAATGCCCAGGGTAAACTTATAGATAGGTCTTGTCACCAAAGGATGCTGCCCCTTTACTTCCCCAGCTTCTTTTTCAGGTCCTCATCAAACAAACAACAAAACAAAAGCAAGTAAAACTGTCTAAGTCCCTTGCTCCAATTCTTTGCATACTGTGTATTTGTAGGGGAGACGCTTGAAACGTGGGCCCCAAGTTTTATAACTAAGAAGCTATACTTTGCAACTATCCCTCAAACAAAGGAACCATACCAGACTGCAGTCCTAGAGAGCTCTGGATCGAACACTCAAACCGGAAATAAGAGATCACAAGGTACTGCGGCAAGCAGATCAAAGTGGTCAAGGGCTGCCATCTGATAATGCCATCTACAGTAATGCATTCAATATTCGACAAGGTTTTATCCACCATTTAAATCACATTTGCTCAAGTATCAAACAGTTCAGCAGATTTAAAAAAAAAAAAAAAAGGCTCATCTCTGGTTCCTGAAACCAAGCAATTTAAAGATGCCCAGACTGAAGATGACAATATATGTTTCTCATCTCCAGAGTGCTGGGACATCAATAGATATTGGCAGGTTAAGGAGGGAGGGAGGGAGGGAGGGAGGGAGGGGATGACTCAACTCCAGTTCAAAGGCACAACGCCAATAACTGACAGACTCTACTAAAATGTTAGATAAATATTTTAGTTATAGCTTGCTCCAAAATACTCTTATAGAACCATATCAATTTTTTCTGCTTCAAGTTGGTAACTGATATTCTCTTGCTCAATACAGGATATAAGAAACCTCTCAGAAGACCAAAAAAAAAAAGGCTCCTGTCATTTCCTGCTTGCTCAGAACGCATTCAGCATCCATTTACTTGCCTGTTCCGAAAGCCTTACATTGGGAAGTGTGAGTGGATAAATAAAATGACTGGCATCTTATATCCCTGGTTTACAGAAATGCAGTTTGTTACAATTTCCAAAAACCCAGTCTTATTTCAAAGTTATCTGTTTTAATTCCATTCACGGAATACTTTCATGTAATTGCATGCCACCAAGCCACAATTCCTACCTTTTCTCTTATCACAAACAGGCAGAAAAAAAAAACTAAATTATGTCAGTTCTTACCACAGCAATCAGCATTAAGCAGCCTAATTAAGAACACAAAAGAGACAATACATTAGGCTGCTTGGATGAAGACAGTATTTTATTTTTTCCTGGTTTTTATCAGCCCAGAGACTTATGCTGGGTTGGGAATGAAAAAGAACAGCAAATGTTTCTATTCAGGTTAGTGTGGACACCACTTTGTTCACCCAGGAACAAGTCCTATATAATTATTATCCCTGAACTATAACAGGTGATACAGACAGGCACATCTTTTTCACACACAGTTCAGCGACATCCAAATCAGCGTAAGAAGAACCTACTGTTCCAAAGAATTACTCTCTAACCAAAAGACCTTGGGTCCAGTGATTAGCAGATTCATTTGCAAGTGAGCTCAATGGCATTAACTATAGGCTGTGTTAAATCCGGGATAGACAGCTGTTACAAGCTGCAAAAGGTTAAGAGGCAAATACCCATTCAAGTCCTGTACAAACTTAAAAGGTTACCATGAACCTACCCTAGCTAGCTCTCTTAGAGGGATATAATAAAAAAATTACATATATATTACATAATACACATAATATAGTTATATTATAATAATAAAAAGGATTATAAAAAAGCAGATTAATAAATGCAAATGCTTACCTAGAAACTCTCATATCATAGATTACATGGAACACTCTCATATTTTTATATTATGTAAAAACATCTATGATAGAGCAGTTCAGGGTCCATAGCCAATCAATTCAAAATTTCTAATCATCCAATTTAGGCTACATGACCATTCAATGCAGAGATGCCTGCTCAAGCACATTAAGTGCAGAAGATGGAAGATAGGTTTATTTTGCTAGCATGAACCCTTCTCAGAATTGTTATACAAAGGCACCACTGGCTCACACCCATAATCCTAGCTATTCAGGAGGCTGAGCTCTGAGGATTTCAATTCAAAGCCAGCTCAGGCTGGTAATCTCCAAGTAACCAGCAAGAAACGCTGGGCTGGAGGCATGGCTCAAGTGGTACAACACCAGCTGTGAGTGGAAAAAGATCAGTGAGAGTGAAAGGTCCTGAGTTCAAGCACCAGTCTCAGTACAAAAAAAAAGAAAAAAAGAAGAAAAGTAGTCCTAGAAAGCCAGGCGAGGGAGTGGTAGCACATGCTAGCACTCAGAAAATTTAACACAGGAACCAAGTTTGAGGTCAGTTTCAACTACACAGTGAGACTGTGCTTTAAAAAAGGAAATGTCCTAGAATTAAGATACTGTCCATTCAGACTGCACCTTCCTTCAACTGATTCAAACTAGGGAATACTTTTCCTCAGTATTAATATTTAATAGTAATATTCCTAAAGAAGCTTCTTAATAGCACACTATTTATTCTAGGCTACTCTACCCCTCTTCCCAACAAACTGCCACAGTTCCCTGCCAACATCTTACCCCTATATACAAATTCATAATTGGTGAGCGGCACCTCTAACTTTCCTTTTCATTGGTCTATGTACTGCACTTGGGCAGTAGTACCATAATTCTCAAGATAGAAAATCAAAACGTGGCTAGAAATAACTATTTTGTCATAAGGGATTACAACACTATTAATTCATTTTTTTAATTTTTTATCATCTTGAAGTGGTTGTATAAGGAAGTTCCCATTCTACAAAACATTATATGAACATAAAGTATCTGATAACATTGTCACCCATCACTCCTATTAATTCATTTTTATATTTAGTCCTTTAGTTTTTTTTTCTCTCACTATTTAAAACATAAATTAAAGGCTAGGCACCAGTGGCTCATGCCTGTAATTCTAGCCACTCAGGAGGCTGAGATATAAGGACTGCAGTTCAAAGACAGCCCAGGCAGAAAGTTTGTGAGATTCTTATCTCCAGTTAACTACCAAAAAAGCCAGAAATAGGGCTGTGTCCCAAAGCACTAGCCTTGAGCAAAAAGCTTAGGGACAGTGCTGAGGCCCTGAGTTCAAGCCCCAGAACCAGCACAAAAATAAGTAAGTAAAATGAAATGAGTGGTGTGAACATGCTCTACATTTCCAAGAACAGAAAAATAAAAGAATCCTGGGGCTGGGAAGATGGCTCAGTGGTAGAGTGCTTGCCTTGCATGCTTGAGGCCCTGGGTTCGATTCCTCAGCACCACATAAGCAGAAAAAAAAGCCAGAAGTGGCGCTGTGGCTCAAGTGGTAGAGCGCTAGCCTTGAGCTGAAAAGCTTAAGAAGAGTTCAGACCCCATGACCGGAACCAAAACAAAACAAAAAGAAAAATAAATAAAAGAATCCTGTATAGCACCAAATCATCTCTGGCTACTCAGAAAAATGAGGAAAAGGAGAAGAGAGAAGAGGAAAAAGGAGGGGAAAGGGAAGAAAAGGGGAAAAGGGGAAGGTGAAATGTAAGGGAAACTGTGGGGGGAGGAAGGGGATAATGAATGTTTTATTAATGATATAGCATGGTAAGCAAAACAGGCTTTTAACAGGTTTTAAGTATCACTGCACCATTAAACTTACATATATCAAGTTCCTTAACTTTAATTTTCTAATGGCTATTTATCCTTTGTTTAAGAATTCTTTTTGCCTTTACTCATGTAAAACAGAGCTTTGGACATAGAGTACAAGCTGCACCAAGTACCGCCGCCGCCACACACAACACACACACACACACACACACACACAACACACACACACACACACACCCTATAGAGTACAAGCTGCACCAAGTACCGCCGCTGCCACACACACACAACACACAACACACACACAACACACACACACACCCTATAGAGTACAAGCTGCACCAAGTACCGCCACACACACACAACACACACACACACACAACACACACACACACACACCCTATAGAGTACAAGCTGCACCAAGTACCACCGCCACCACACACAACACACACACACACACACACACACCTAGCATATTATATTTGGAGGCTATAGGGAATGGAGATCAGAGAAGAGTATCGAAAAAGTTAAAGCTAAGCAAAGTCTAACATCCTAGACCGAAATTAAGGTTTGGATATTCCAAAGGGGCTAAAGAAAAGTAGTGCGCAAAAGCCTAAAGTATAAAAGAAAAAAAGAAATGCTTCAAGCAAGAAAACACACATACACACAACTCTTCCTACCTTGGGAAAGTATGTTATTTAGTCTTACCTATAATTATTCTATGCATTTAATACTCTATAAAACATAGTTTAATATGCATTAATACTATGCATTTAATACTATGCAAAAAGCAGGTTATTTCTAACTGAAAAGCATCTCTATAATAATCTCTCAAATATTCTGCAGATTGTTGAACTGTTTTAAGAATGTAGCTACTCCTAAACTCTAGAATCAGACATGGTTATCAACTCCATTTCCCAAAGGCCTAAAGAGAATGCTGAGGATTACAGAGACCCAATCTTTGGTTGGGGCCTGAGGTCACTGGATCAACTAGCAAAACCTATCTTATCCCAACATTCACAGTCCATACAGTTAAAATGGTGTCACTCTGAAGATGTTTCGATAAGTTATAGCAGAGTTTTAAATTTTCTGGCTCTGTAAGTATAATAGGTTAAAGTGTGTTTCCTCAAAAAGTATAATCAAGCCCTAATCCCTGGTACTTGTAAAGGGGATCTTATTTGAAAATGGGGCCTTGCAAATGTAACTAAGCTAGGGATCTTGAGATCATCCTGTACTTCAGGAAGACTGGTAGCCTAAACAAGGGAAAAGAAAGGTAGATTTGACACAGGAACAATTTGTGAAGCTAAGGAAGAAGCTGGAATTATGCCGACATGAGCCAAGGAACACCAAAAGCTACCAAAAGCCAGGAGAAGGCTTCTCTCCAAGAACTGTTGGAGTGGTACTGCCAACAGCTTGGTTTAAAATTTTTAGACTCTCATACTGTGAGAGAATAAATGTCTGTTGTCTTAGGCCATCAAATCTCTGGTAATTTATTGCAGCATCCCAAAGAATGTAATGAAGTAAGTTCAGCAATAATATCAGTGCTCTGGTCCAGTGCCATTTGGAAATATTATAGTTTAATGTTAGGAAGCTGCAGCTGCCATTTTTATAGCTTACTTAAGCTATTTCTACACAGCCTTCTTGAAATATACAGATAATCTAGTGAAAAGACACAAAACACAAATGTATTGGGTAAATTTACACTGTTATTATATAACATTCTTGACATGGGAAGTCTATTCAGGTCATTATAAAGATGTATAATTCTCAATATTTTTTTCCTCCAAAGGCAAAAGTGAGCAGGTAAATCTTTGTAAGAGGACTCCCACCAAGTACCACAAGGTCACTTTGAACAAATTGTCCTCTATCACACAAGCAAATAGGCCTTCTTTATGATCATTTCCAAAATATAAAATCAATATACACTTTTCAAAAATTCTACTAGTATCATCCAAATGTATATTTAAATGGGTTTTGAAAACATTACTGCTGCTGGGCACAGCAACTTTTAAAAATTGCATTCTTAATGCATGCAAACACCATTGATTAGGACAAACAAATAGTAACAACAAAAGCCCATATTAACTTCAAAGTACATTAGAAAAACAAAAAAATATAATCAATGCTTACTAAATATAAAAGGACAATCTATACATGTCAAAAAGCCTTTCCAAGCTTATAAGTAACACAAATGCTGACCAGTAGTAAATCCTGAACAACATCTGTCAAAGGAAGCATCAGTAGTTCTTTCATGTTCAGTACTTTAATGATCTTATAAACTGACACATTTCACTGATATTCAGCATGTGGGATTAGTGTATTTTCATCTAAAAAAAAAGAGATTGATTGAAAAACAAAAGTTCATACACAAAAGTCCATCAAATGTTAATTCATTAAAGCCTCTAAAATAAAAAAGGACATTTAGATGGTATGTAGCTTTTTTAAAGACAAGCAACTGAAAATGTCCAATTTTACTCTTCTTGAAAAACCAAAAGTATTTTGAAAAGAATTAAAAGGAAGACTATTCAGTGCTAAGGATGATTTGAGCCAACCTGATTCTCTTACATGTGGCTACTATACTTCAAGCTAGACATGCTAGTATTACTGGATACTTACACAGTTTAAATACTGATCAAGTACACTACAATATTTTAAAGCCTTTATTAATAATTTTTTTTTTGTTGGTTGTGGGGCTTGAACTTTGGGCTAGGGCGCTATCCTCTTCAGCTCAAGGCAAGCATTCTACCGCTTGAGCCACAGCACCACTTCTGGTTTTCTAGTGGCTAACTGGAGATAAGAGTCTCACAGACTTTTCTGCCTGGGCTGGCTTTGAACCATGATCCTCAAATCTCAGCCTCCTGAGTAGCTAGGATTACAGGTGTGAGCACTGGTACCTGGCTCTATTAATAAATTTTAGTTAGCTTTATTCAAGTCAAAAGCTTGAACTTTTATACTACAGCTATAATTTTAAGTATTTTATCTTTTAAGTCAAAATTAGCACTTGGAATGACAGAAGCAGGAGGATCTTTATTCAAGGCCAGCCTGAGCAATTAAGAGACCTTGTCTCAGTAAGACAAAATATAAACAAACAAAAACTCTAGCAAATATAGACCACATTTTCAGGTCTAGTTAATAATTGTAGTTAACCAACTTCTCTTGGATAAATCATTTTGCATTTTGAAAGATACTCAGGCAAAGTCCAAGTAAGAGGTGAAATTTTGAAATGGCATCTTTAGTCTTGAAGTTTAAAAATTTTTCTACACAGGACCAAAACTCAGAACCATATTTATTCCAAATTAAGAAATTCTCTTTGATGTGACTGAATGTACATTGCTAGAAAGCCATCTAATGGGGGGGAGGGGAAAGGGAGGGCACGGATGGTAAGGGGAAACAAAGGAGGAGGCAAGAATGCTTGATAAGAAATGTACTCATTACCTTGCTCATGTAATTGTAATCCCTTTGTACGGTATTTTCACAATTAAAAAAATCTTATTAATAATAAAAAAAAGAAAAAGAAAGTCATCTAATGAGTCTAAGGAAGGTGTTCTTGCTTTAAACAAAACAAAGAGATGACCATTATGACTTAATACATACATAAACCTGTGAATATCTCAAGGTTAACAAATTCGAAGATACTGTATCAGCAGAAATGCATGAAGTACATCAATGTTGCTGAGTATTCCAAACAGGTATACCAAGAATGCCAAGGAAAATCTAAAACACCAGTTAGTTTTTCAAATAAACAACTTCTTGGGCATTTTCAACATTAAACACACTCAAATAAGCCCCAAGTGGTGGTAGTATGTGCTGCAGCCTCTGCCCCACCCCCATGAGACAGAATGATCTTGATTTTGAGGCCATCCTGGGCTATACAAGTGTAATTCTATCTCAAAAAACCAACCAACCACTCAGCCAGTGACAGTATCCCCTAAAATACATGCTGATTTTTCTAATTCTTTGAGGCTCTGTCCCATTAAATTCTAGCTTATCACTGTTGTATTTGTTAACAGAGCATCAAGCAATTGCACTGGGGGGGGAGACTGACTAAATCTTTTCTTTTAAACATTTAGTATGCATGCTATTTAAAGATTATGGAAATGAGAAGGCATCTGTAAATTGACAGGCAAATATGACTTAACATATAAAAACTGGGGAAGGAAAAAACCTGAGCAAGGAAAATAGATACTACTAATTTCCACGCTTTGGGAAAATCCACTAGAAAATAATATCTATAATCTTAACTCTAAATTCAAAGTACAGGTTTCCAGGTTAAAGGGATGGCTCAAGTGATAAAGTGCCAATCTGGCAAGCATGAGGCTCTGCGTTCAAACCCCAGAACCACCCAAAAAAAAAAAAAAGTATAGGTTTCCAAATCAGAATGAGTATAATAGAAACAAAGGCATTAGATTGTCCATAATGGTTAGTGAGAAGGATCATGGGAAAGAGTATTCATTCAAATTACACTTCAAACAGGGTGTGGTGGTAAGCATGTGTAGTTCTAGCTACTCAGGAGTCTAAGGCAGGCAGATTGCTTTGAGCCCAGGAGTTTGAGGCAGATTGGGAAACACAGCAAGATTCTTCTCCTCCAAAGAGTACATCAATGAGGAAAAAAAAAATAATAATGCCTTATATTCCTAACATTCTAATATAAATACAATGCTCTAATTCCTCAAAACTAAATGGAAATCAAGTATGGTAGCATATGGCTATAATTCCTGCTATTTGAAAGGCAGAAAGAAATAAGAGGATCCGGGTTCAAAATCTTACCTCAGAAAACAAGGTAGGAATAGTGGCATTCTATATCCATTACCTGGGAGGCTAAAGGGAGTCAAGAGGTTGGCTGGGCAAAAGCAGAGAATCCAAAGCCCAGTACCCAGTGCCATTAGAACAAACAAAATTAAATGGACCAAGAGTTTTTCCAGCTTCTGGCGAGACTAAAACAGCTATCATATACTAGTAGAATATTTGGTTAAGTGAGACTAGAGTGTTCTATAAGCCCATTTCCTGGTGCCACTAATGCAACCAAATGCTTTCTGCTTCCTGGAAATCACTGAGTAGATTTCAGCAAATTGTGCTCAAGTTTCTTCCAACTCTTTGCCAATCAATACAAGCAAGATGTAAAAAAGAAATAAGACAAATAGTAAAATCATTTGAGCTCTAGTAAAGACAACAAAAGAAACTTACTTACAATTAATATCTGTACCTTGGATTGGACCCAATAAGTAAGAGGAATCTGTTCTTTTTTTTTTTGGAGGGGGGGGGTCCAGTCGTGGGGCCTGAACTCTGGGCCTGGGCGCTGTCCTTCAGCTCTTCAGCTCAGGGCTAGCACTCTACCACTTGAGCCACAGCACCACTTCCAGCTTTTTTCTTTTTGCTTATGTGGTGCTGAGGAATTGAACCCAGGGCCTCAGGCATGCAAGGCAAGCACTCTACCACTGAGCCACCATCCCAGCCCCAGGAATCTGTTCTTGTACTTAAAATTATCTAAAAGGTACAGCCACACAAAGCACTCTGAAACTACCCCAATGATCCTCCCCACCCATACTTCCAAACTGAGATCTCCTATTCTTCTAATATCTAGAGCTGAAGAAAAGTAACAAAGAAAACTAGAATCCCAGCATTACTTGGTGTACAAAGCCTACAACCTTCAGCCTTTGTTATGTGCTTAGAGCTCTACCTGCACCAGGCAGTTCCTTACCTGAATGTCTGTGTCCTTCACAGGCTCAAGAGGCTCAAAGGTAGTAGCTGCACTTAGACTTTCCAATCTCTGGGAGATATGGGATATGTCAAGTCCTCGAGACCCAAGAAGAACTGACCTGTAGGGAACATAGGATAGGAAGACAAAAGTGAGGGGAAAGGTGGGATAAAGTCCATCTAGTAGTTTCATTTCAAAGTTTTCTATCTTGGAATGGTCCCAAGAGAGGGTATAACATGGTGGTAGTGAAAATTCACTGCAAAACTTCCTATCTAGGGCTGGGAAGGTGGCTCAGTGGTATAGTGCTTGCCTTGCATGCATGAGGCCCTGGGTTTGATTCCTCAGTACCACATAAACAGGCAAAGTCAGAAGTGGCACTGTGGCTCAAGTGGTAAAGCACTAGCCTTGAGCTAAAGAGCTGAGGGACAGCACCCAGGCCAAGAATTTAGGCCCCACAACCAAAAACAAAAACAAAACAAAAAAAAAACCTTCCTATCTACTGTTCAGATACTTTTATATTGCTGTTTCATACTTTCCATCTAACAACTGGAGTAACAGACACCACACTGAGAAAGGATTTCCCATTAGTAGCTGTATCACACTGCATTTGGTAGTAAAAGAGTTCCAAGTTGTAATCATCCCTGAAATGGAGGGCCTCGTCTAGAATAAAATAATTACAGAACCATAGGCTAAGTAGCTTCAAGTACTTTATAATAAAGAAACCATGAGCTAATTGTAATTATTCATCTCCAGTTTCTTTTTTAGCAGTACTGAGATTTGAGCCTAAGGCCCATCCCAAGCTTGCCAAGTAACCACAGTTATACCACTTGAGCCATTCCTCTGGCCTTCACTCTTCCCATTTTATAGATGAGAGAAGCAGGGTGAAAAAAGGTCAACCAATTCATCCAGATACAGATACAGATAGTAGCAGAGCCAAGTCACTTAGTCCTAGAATACAAATTCTTTTTTTATGTCAAAAAATTATCTTTATAATTTAGATGGGGGGAGGGAGTGGAGGGGGTTGTAGCTGAGGAGGTTGGAGGGAAGGGATGGTAGGGGAAAAACAAAGGAGGAGGCAACAATGATGGATAAGAAATGTACTCATGGGCTGGGAAGGTGGCTCAGTGGTAGAGTGCTTGCCTGCAATGCATGAGGCCCTGGGTTCGATTCCTCAGCACCACATAAGCAAAAAAAAAAAAGCCGGAAGTAGCACTGTGGCTCAAGTGGTAGAGTGCTAGCCTTGAGCTGAAGAGCTGAGGGACAGTGCCCAGGCCCAGAGTTCAGGCCCCACAACCGGACCCAAAAAAAAAAAAAAAAGAAATGTATTCATTACCTTGCTCATGTAACTGTAACCCCTCTGTACAGTATTTTCATGATTAAAAAAAAAACTTAATTAAATAGAATACAAATTCTTAACTGCCACCCAGTATTTATAGCTTTTAGAAAAGGCATATACAGAAAAGCACAAAACTTCAGAAGCTTCAGGAGTAAACAAGTCCAAACTTCATTCATTAGAAACTAAAGGTTCAGGGTAGTTAACAATTTTCTCAAGGGCAGTTAAACCAAAATCAAAGGATGGTTCTCCATAAATTCTCTTCAAAAGCCATTAAATATTTTGGCAAGGCTCCAGTAGCCCATGCATACAATCCTACACCTATATCTAAATCTATATATCATATCTGAGGATATGATTCCAAGCCAGCCTGGCAGGAAAGTCTGTGAGACTCTTATATCCCATTAACCAGGGGGAAAAAAAAAAGGTGGCTTAAGGGGTAATGTTCTAGCCTTCAGTGAAAAGGAGAAGTAACAACAATACCCAGGCTTTGAGTTCAAGTCCAAATATTAGCAGCATTCAAAAGGAGGCAGGGGGGAGAAGAAGAGAGGGAAAAGGAGAAAGGGAAAGGAGAGAGGGGAAGAGAGAAAAAGGGAGAGAGAAACAAACCTGAGGAAGTTCAATTTTAAAAAATTTCTTTTGAACCAGGTGTACCTTGAGTTCAAGTTCCAGGACTAGTACACACAAAAAAATTCTTTTTAAGACAGTCTTTTTGTGTAGTACGGGCTGACCTCTAATTTGAGATGCTCCTGCCTCAGCCTCTTACTTAAGTGCTGGGGTTACAGACATGTCACCACCTATATCTGGCTAGTTAATTTGTATGTATGTGTAGTAGTGAGGTTTGACTCACAACCAGGCAGGATCTCTACCACTTGAGCTACATCCCAGCCCTGAACTGTTGTGTTTTATTGTTTGTCTGTTTTTATTTTTTTGTCAGTTGTGGGGCTTGAACTCTAGGCCTGGGCGCTGTTCCTGAGCACTTCAGCTCAAGGTGAGCGCTCTTCCACTTGAGCCACAGCACCACTCCTGTTTTCTGGTAGTGAATTGGAAATAAGAGTCTCATGGACTTTCCTGCCTGGGCTGGCTTTGAACCGTGATCCTCGGATGTCAGCCTCCTTGAGTAGCTAGGATTACAGGCATTAGCCACCAGCGCCTAGCCCTAGATTCTTTTTGAATTATGATTTAATATTTCTAAAAACTCACTAACAAAGTGTGTTTTGAATTATGATTTAATATTTTTTAAAACTCACTAACAAAGTGTGTGTTTACTATGAGTAACAGAAGAGTCTAGAACATTTGGCGGCACATGGAACACCTTTTGAGTATGACCCAAGACTTTCTTCCTGAAATAACAGCCTTCTAGAAGAGAAAGGATTTCCTATTATCAGCTATACCTGTAAATAATATAGGAATGGGGCTGAGAAGGTGGCTCAGTGGTAGAGCGCTTGCCTTGCATGCATGAGGCCCTGGGTTCAATTCCTCAGCACCACATAATAATAATTAATAAAGAAAGAAAGAATATAGCAATTAACTCAGGCTCGCCCAGAAGGTTCCTCCTGCAGATTTCTGCCTCCATTAAGTCAACTATGATGCCACTGCTAAGACACAGCTGAGACTACTATTGTTTGGCTACAATGCCAAATGATCCTGCTGCCCTCTTCTACCAATCATTAACTTGTCTTATTAATATACCACTTCTCCACACCAGTTGTACATTAGAATCATCTATATGACTTTCCGCACAATGGTTCTTACCACACTTGGGTGAGGCTTTATAGGTACTAGTATAATGTCTTCCTCCTTTTTTCCTAACAGCTTTACTGTCATATTAATCCACATACAATTCACCAAGGAAAGTGTACAATTGTATACTACAATTGTAGTGTATTAATAGAATTATACAGCCAATATTAGAATATTCTCATTACTCCAAAAAGAAAGTTCTACCCATGAGTAGTGCTTGTTTCCTCCAAAACTTCCCTCCTGAGACCCTGGCAACCATTAATCTACTTGCGTTTTCTACAGGTTTACCTATTCTAGGCACTGCACATAAATGGATAATAAGATATAGCCTTTTGGGACTAGCATCTTTCACTTAGTATAATGATTTCAATGTTCATCTATTTGGGGCATGTATTAGTACTCTGTTCCTGTTTACTGCCAAATAGTATCCCACTGCACAACATATACAGTCATTCATCATACTGCTATGTACAAGCTTTTGTGTACGTATCTTTTCATTTCGCTTGGATCTATGTCTAAGAGTAGAGTTGTTAGGTCAAATGATAACTCTCCATTCAATCTTTTGAGTAACTGTCAATATTATTCCAAAGCCTCTGTCTCCTGAGTACTGGGATTATAAGCATGTGCTTTCAAGTCCAATTCAATTTAATTTTGATGAGACTTTCAGTACAGTGTCTAATAACTTGTCTTGGATAAGACTGATTATAAATAACAGATCATCACCACATATGCTTCTGCCCAAAGAGTTGAGAACTCCAGAAATTTTGCTTTATCCTTATTGTTTGCAAATGCACAAACTAGATATGCCTTCATTTGCTGAGGAATTCTTAGCATTTTCACATATAAGCACAATGTTTACAGTCAGCACTGTGATAATGCACTTGCCTGGCATCAAATTTGCAAAAAAGAAATGTATTCAACAAATGAGAACTCTAAGGAAAAAATATTATCTCAATTATTGAAAAAGATTTAAAGACAAATTCATACCACAGCAGATGTAAGAAACATTTTTAATTTAAAATTTTAAATGAAGGGAGGTTACCAAAAGAACAAAAACACCAAAACAAACTAAAAGGAAATTTTCACTTATAATTTTTTTTCACAGATTACAGGAATTATGAACAATTGCTGGCTGACTTTCAGGACCATTCACTGCACTCTGTAGTCTTATATCATGGTGGATAGCTGTTGTCATTTAGAGCACAGTTTCCCTTGAAGAATTTATTCATATTCATTTTCTGCATAGTACTGCAGACATGATATGATCTAAAATACACCAAAATTCCCTATTATGTCTTTCCATTATCCATATTTGTATGTTGTTTGAGTACAAGAAAACAAATCCATTCCGTACACATGCCACATGTTTAGTAGAAATAATTCAGGTGATTAAACAGTAACACTGGTGCCTAAATGTCCTCTTACCTTACCTTGCACACAATTATTTTTGAACCGGTTAGTAACTGCTAGCTTCTTCAGACAAATGTAGCTTTAATTCATTAAAAGCTCTTAGAATTTCATGAGCTGGAAAGAATGCCAATGCAGACAAATCAATATAGTTTTAAATAGGAGTTTTCAATCTTTGCTACTGCACGGCCAATCTCTTCCCCAGAGCTCAGCTTTCTACCCCTCTTCTGAAGCTGCCTCTTTTTTCACAGGAATTACAGCTTCCAGGATTTTAGGTTACAGCATTGCAACATTTAGGAATATGATATTTTTTTTTCCATTACAATCAGCACAGTTCCTGATCAATCCTAGTACTCATTGTGTGGCCCTGGATGGTAAGCCATGCCTCCTAGTTCTAGGAATCTGTGATTGAAAACTTCTTTTATGATACTCATTTCCCTGCATGCATGCCTTATCATACTTGAATCAAACAAATTCCTAGTATTTTTTAAATATTCCCATTTTGGGGGGAAGGGTAGGGAGGATGGATCTAGAATTTAAACTCTGGGCCTTGGACTTGCTAGGCAGGTACCCTACCACTGAGTTATGCCTTCAGACCTCCTTTTTCTTTTTTCCAATTTAATTCTTCTTTAGTTTATTTGTATATATTAGTTGTATAAAGATTTCATTCTCATAGTTCCACACATGTATATAATATATCCCAATCAATCACTCCCTAGTCCTTTTTTTTTAAAGTGCCAGTGCTGGGGCTTGAACTCAGGGCCATGTGCCCTCACTTGGCATTTGATGCTCCACCACTTGAGCAATAGTTCCAGCTTTTCGCTGGATATTTGGATATAGGAATCTCAAGGATTTATCTGTCCCAGCTGGCTCTGAACCTCAGTTCTCAGACCTTAGCTTCCTATGTAGCTAGGATTAGACGCATGACCACTAGAGCTCAGCTCGGCCCTTTTTTTAAAAATCAACAAACATGTATGTATATGTATGTATGACTGTATGTGTGTGTATATATGCATACACACACATATATGTTATCACTTGCTTTGTAAAAACAGCCTTATTGAAACACAAGTCACATGCTATATATATAATTCATTCACTTAAAGTATATATAAAGTGGCTTTTTAATATAATGAAAGTGATGCAACCACTAACACAATTAATTTTAGAACATTTGTATCACCCTAAAAAATAAAACCCCTACCCATCAGTAGTCACTTCCCATTTTCCTCAATTCAGTCCCTCCCAGCCCTTAGATAATAACAGCACCACAGGCTAGACAGAACACATTTACTAAGCAGTGCTGACTGATTGAAATTTGAGTTTCCCATTTTTCTCAAATACTGTAACAGAAAATTATTGTTCTCAAAACTTTTCTTCGTCAGTTTGAAGCTAACCTGAATAACCTACCACAAAAATAAATTAATTCTGGGCCAGATACTAGTGACTCAGGTTTACAATCTAGCTTCTTAGGAGGCAGAGATCTGAGAATCAGTGTTTGGAGCATGCCTAGGCAAACAAATCCTCAAGACTCTTATCTGAAATAACCAAAAAAAGGTAGAACTGGAGATGTAGCTCAAATGGTAGAGCACCCCCCTTGAGAAAAAAAAAAAAAATAAGAATACAAGGCCTTAAGTTCAAGTCTTAGTACTGGCACCAAAAAAAAAAAAAAGAAAAGAAAAAGGAAAAAAAGAAAAAAAAATCTGTTCTTGCTGGCCAGGTGCTGGTGGCTCAGACCTGTAATTCTAGTTATTAAGGAGGCTGTAATCTGAAATTCACAGTTCCAACCCAGCCTAGGCAGAAAAGTCCTGAAGACTCTTATCTCCAATTAACCACCAGAAAACTGGAAGTTGTGTTATGGCTCAAAGTGGTAGAGCTCTAGCCTTAAGCAAAGAGTTAAGGGACAGTGCCCAAGCCCTGAGCTCTAACCCCATGAATGACAAAAAACAAAACAAAACAAAACAAAAAAACCTATTCTCTACAAAAAATAAATACAATATACTTAATAAGCAAAAGAATTTAATACAAAACAACTCAGTCTTAAATCTATAATGCAAGTAATGCAAAGTTGAAATTTTCTTTTAAAACTTACTTCATGTAAAATAAAATTTCTGCTCAATCATTCCTTAGCCTTCATCTTACATGTACTAAAATATTCACATCACATTTTGTGTCTCCTGCCTATCAAGAAAATGGAAAAATACAATCATCTACTCTTTGGTTTCTTTTTAAGCACCTACCCCACCCTATCCTCATTCTTTAATGTTTCAACTTCCTTCTCCTTAACATAATGAATTTAAGGTAGAAACAGATGAAGAAGAATGGAAATTTACAAGAAAGGGCATGCCTAATAATTGTTACCAAGAAAACATTTTCCCTTTTTGCTTTAATAGGCTGTAAAGCTGATGCAATTAAGTTATAACTATAGCAACTCAGCTGGTATCTGAGGGCTGTTCTTCCCAGCAGCATCCTTGCACGTAGGCAACAGAGGCTCCATGCTCAAGACTGGGTAACTGTAGGCAGCCAGAGGCAGCAGTAAGAAGTATACAGGGAGGGCAAGTCAACAGTAAGCAGAAATGTCTTAAAGATTGGCTGGGATCTTAGGGAACAGTAAAGGGGAGCCATTTGACTGAATTTTGCTGCAAACCTTGGTATTAAAAAAAAAAAACCTGCCTGAGTTACCAATCAAAACTAGTATTTAAAAAAATAAAGCTGAGCCAGATGTCAATAGCTATAATCATAGCCATCCTGAGATCTGAAGATCATGGTTTGAAGCTAGCCAGGGCAAGAAAGTCGATGAGACTGTTATCTCCAATTAATCCAGAAAAAAAAGCCTTAAGTGGCACTGTTGGTCAAATGGCAGAGCACTAGCCTTAAGCATAAGGGAGATCAGAGACAGCGCCCAGGCCCAGAGTTTGAGCCCCAAGACCAGCAAAAAAGAAAAGATTAATTAGAAAAAGAATATAGCCCTCATATTTATTCTTGTGACATTTAAGTACCTAAAATAGATGATGCTGAATTAGTACTTAACTCTTTGTCAAGTTCAAGGAATGAAGACTACGTGAAAGATGATTAAAGTGAAAAGATGATTGTTTCCAAAATCTCTGACTTTCCAGATGTACTAAAGGTACCAAAAATAGCATCTTGCCCTTCATTATTCCATGGCCCTCCCATCAGGGTTACAGAGACATGTGTTCTATAGCCTGCCTCAGTGGTTTTGAATCTTAACTTACACTCACCAACAATCCTAAAGTTGACTGTATGGACTAACAGAAATCTTGTCTAATCTGCATGTGTTTCTAATGCATTTATAAGATTATCTCTTTGTTGCTTTGTATGTCCCTCCCCCACAGTATAACCCCTGCTTTCACTATATTTGATGTCAGTATAACTTGTGGAGGAGATGGGGAAAAACCAGTTGTTTAAGGATACAGGTGGATCTGATGCAACAATGAGAAGTACAAGTGGTCATGTCCAAAACGACCTTTACAACGTAGGTGCGGGGGGTGGGGGGGGGGAAGGGGGGGGGGGGAGGGGGGAAGGAGAAGGATTGGGATGGGGGGAGGGGGGAGGCTGGGAAGGGATGGGAAGGTAAACAAAGGAGGAGGCTGCAATGCTTGGTAAGAAATGTACGCATTATCCTGCCCATGCAATTGTAACCCCTCTGTACAGTATGTTCACAAATAAAATAAAATAAAATAAAATTATAAAAAAAAATAAAAATAAAAAAGAAAGAAAAAAAAAAAAGAAATCTTGTCTAATCAAGTTTCTGACTAATAATAAATCACATTCCTTACAGAAATCAATGTAGATTCTTTTTTGGATCATCCCTCAAATTACAAGCGCTTAAAAGTGAAGACCATGTCTAATTCATGGTTGTATCCCCAGATATGAGCCACACCCTTGTGGAACCAACAGACTATTGGATGCTTTGTGGCTGCAGTAGGGCTGGCTGTTAGTCAGCATTTTCTGAGCTACACGCCCTCTCTTGGGGTTTGCCCAACTTCCTGCTCTACAGTCAGCTAGAAGCCACTATATTTCAAGGCCTTTCAGAGGCAGCCTCTAGAGTCTAACACTAAGTAGACAGAATCATTCCTTACTCAGATGGCCTCTCATCAATGACTACTTATCATTTTTTCCAAAGCACCCTTAAAAACGTTGCTCATTGCTGAATGCTCTCTAGTTTTGAAGACAGCACTTAAGCCAGGGGTATATCCGACATACTTACAGGAACCATTTATGATCCAGTGGACTACCAGCCCAAGAAAGAACTTCTGTGACTGTTTTCTGCATAACACAGCTAGTCTAGCCCATCCCACCCTGATTATTTTTGCCTGTGATATGCTCTCGGCTTGGTCAGACAAACAGACTGAAATATCAGAGGCAGGGAGACAAAGCAAGGCTACTGACCTGTTTATAAAACCTCTCTGAGATCATGACAATCTAGTTTGTGACTTATCATTCACAGAATGCATCCAAATTCACAGCAGGAAAGAAACAGATCTTGTCCCTGAACCACCCAGTACCAATGCTGCTCCCCACCAGAACTCACGCCTTGACATCTGCTGTCTCCTGGGACGTGCGAGTGAGAGTACGGGAACGCAGGCGTTCGCCTGCCTGCTGGATCTCCTGTAAGTTCCGTTCCACATGGGGAAGCTCGGAGATGCC
Source organism: Dipodomys ordii (assembly GCF_000151885.1). Taxonomy (NCBI): domain Eukaryota; kingdom Metazoa; phylum Chordata; class Mammalia; order Rodentia; family Heteromyidae; genus Dipodomys; species Dipodomys ordii. The sequence goes on along the minus strand of NW_012267322.1, from coordinate 7,690,686 downwards.
CTCAGTCTCGGCAGCAAGCTGTTCAGCTTGCTGAAGAAGCTCACCAAACCCCTCAGTATCCATTGGAAATGCAGGTCCTAGATAGGAAAAAGAAGAAGAGGCCTAAATCGTGGGAAAGATGGCTTCAAACAGTGCCTGAATCTGTTACAAGCTTAAGGAAACATGAGGACTTTTTGTAAACAGACAAAGAGACAGCTCATCAACAAACAGGATTTGTTCCTGAACATAACCCAAGAACAGGCCTGACAGAGAAAATGAATCAGACTGTAAAGAAATAGATCATCTCTGTACATAGTGATAGCCCCAAGATTGATTTCTGCCACCAGAACAATGCAAAGATATTAAACCACAGACCAGAACTCCTGCCTCCTTCCACAGCCCAAAGCAGATAAGAAAATGAAAGCCACTGTGGCAATCTTTGGGAGCCTTAAAGAATAATTACCCTGCACCTTCTCTTTCTCCACCTGTCACAGAAAAACAACCAGGACCTCAAGACTGCCACAATTTATAAAGCCTTATTTCATTAAAAGGCCTTATCTTCCTATCTTCTGCACTATAACTTCATGAGGCTTCTGAGTAGACACAATCAACTCTAATTAATAGAAGCCCAGCATTCTCTCTGCTATGATTTGGCTGAATGGAGACAAAAAAAATACACATGTCTGGTAACCTCATCCCTATATGAATCCAATACAATTTTATTTTCACTAAAAAGACATTCTTTTTTTATTCATGCCTAAGTCTCAATTCATACTTCAGCTTACAAGTGTACCAAACAGAGATACCATGTCTGATTGTTTTGTCTGACATTCAAGACATTAGATTTAATTGTTCCTGTTCCTACTACTTTATAGGTGTCATTACTACTAATGATTATACTAGTATAAATACCAGTCAGCTTTTAGACCAAAACATTAACAACTCCAAAAATTGACTGAGAAAAGCTCTATGAAGAGCCCTGATATTTAACAGATGTTACACATTTTGTGTGTGTGTGTGTGTGTGTATATATATATATATATATATATATATATATATATATATATATATATATATATATACTGTACCACCCTTGTAGAAGATTTTTTTATTTTCGGTTGGCTTGAACTGAGGGCCTGGGCGCCATCCCTGAGCTCTTTTGCCCAAGGATAACACTTCGCCACTTTGAACCACAGCACCAGTTCTGGTTTTCTGTAGATTTATTAAAGATAAGAATCTCATAGGCTTTCTTGCCCAGGCTGGCATTGAACCGTGATTCTCAGATCTCAGCCTCCTGAGTAGCTAGGATTATAGGTGTGAACCACCAGTGCCCAGTTTGTATAAGATTTATGATCAAAACAGTGGAACTCATCAACTGCATTGATCATTGGACATTGATCAAAATGAACTAAGCAACTCAATGATAGCCACAGGAGGGAGGACTGAGAGGGAAAGAGGGACCAGCTGACACTAAGCAAAAGGAAAGCAATGTACATATCACACAATGTGGAAGAAATACCTGTATTGTCAAAGCTCATAGAATTCACAAACTTTATAGACCACAATAAAGACAATTTGCCCCATGAAGGTTAAAATGTGTTTGTGACTTTAAGTATCATTATCTCACAATACTGTGAAAATTGTGAAATTTATGTAATCACTTAATCACAATAAAAAAAAAGATTCATGATCAAGAAAATATTTTTTATTCACCATTAATACCAACAGAAAATAAAGTGTCACCATCATTAAAAATTTACGTTGCTCAATGAGAAGTACAAGTTGGCATGTCCAAAACGAGCTTTACAACATCGGTGCGGGGGGGGGGGGGGGAAGGAGAAGGATTGGGATTGGGGGGAGAGGGGGGAGGCTGGGAAGGGATGGGAAGGGTAAACAAAGGAGGAGGCTGCATGCTTGGTAAGAAATGTACGCATTATCCTGCCCATGTAATTGTAACCCCTCTGTACAGTATGTTCACAAATAAAATTAAATTAAATTTAAAAAAATAAAAAATTAAAAAAAATTTACATTGCTAAAATATTAGGAATATATTTATTATTTATTTATTTTTGCTGAATTTGGGGCTTGTACTCAGGGCTTGGATGCTGTCTCTGAGCTTATTTTTCCCCTTAAGGCTAGTGCTCTACCACTTAAGTCATAGCTCCACTTTGTGCTTTTTAGTACTTAACTGAGGATAAAGGTCTCACATGCCAGGGCTGGCTTCAAACTGTAATCCTCAAATCACACAGACTCTTGAATTGCTAGGATTACAAATGGAGCCACCAGCACCCAGCAAGGTACAAAGCTTTTTTTTTGGGGGGGGGAGGGGGAAGGACAATCCTGGGGCTTGAACTCAGGGCCTGTCTGTCCCTGACCTTCTTTTGCTCAAGGCTATTTATTACTCTACCACTTGAGCCACAGCACCACTTCCGTTTTTTTTCTGTGTATGTGGTACTGAGGAATCAAACCCAGGGCTTCATGCATACTAGGCAAGCACTCTACCACTAAGCCACATTCCCACAAAGAATTTTTTGAAGGGTACTCAGGGTTTGAACTCAGGGCCTCTTACTTGCTAAAACTGTTGTGATACTACTAAGCCATGCCTGCAGCCATTTTTCAGCGGTTATTTTTTAGGAGACTCTCTCACTTCCCACCCTAGCATGAACTTGAACCACAATCCACCTATTATAGGTGTCTGGTCATCTCTAGGCTCATAGGTACACTCCATGTTCAGCTTCTCTTCTATTGAGACAGACTTCTGTAGACTCTGTGGCTAGGCTGGCCTGACACTGCAATCTTCCCAATCCTAGCCTCCCATTTTGGTTTGGGGTGACAAGCATGTGCCACAATACCTAATTGTGGGTTGAAAAGGGGTCTCTCAAACTTTTCTACCAAAGCTGACCTCAAACTTCAATCCTTTTGCTCTGAGCCTTCAAAGTAGCTAGGTTATAGGTGTAAGCAACTGGTACCCAGCTCCAGAGAAAGAATATTCTTTAAACAGTAGCTCTTATTCTTTATTCCTTTCTTCTTTGTTTAAAACATACGGTTTTTTGCTGCAGGTGTGAAATCCTATTGCTCTAGCACTATGGTGCTCGTGTACTACAGTATTAATATAACATACAATTATATCTCAGCTATGAAGCACAGGTTAATGTTAATAGGGCACCATTACCATCATAAACCCACAGCAGGAAGATAAGGGCTTTTAAAAATGAGCATTAAAGGACATTAACTTTAAAGGCAAGGGCACAAGGTTGAAACAAAAATAGCTCAGCTGAAGTAAATATGAAAAACTTTGGTATTTCTTATGAACTTCATAGCTGATTTCAACATACACTGTAACTCTTAAAGAGTTTCCAAAACTGTAACTTCTTTTCCATGTAGTATTAGCAGGCTATAAGTAGCCATCTTTACCTGTGGGAGAATGGGGCTTGCAAAACAACTTAGGTGTATCTCAGTCCTTCCTTCCTACAGTCTATCTCCATGACAACAACCAGTGATGCTTTTAAAGTTGATCAGATCTATCCCTCTGCTTAAACCTCTTGCACAGTAAAGCAGAGATGGAGGCCCCAGCTTCCTTATTACTCAGACTCATCTCCAGCCCATTCCTATTTCTTCCCTGGGATTCCATCATCCTGGGGCTTCCTAACTGATCCCCAATGATCAGACCCATTCCTCCCCTAAAACATTTTCCTCCACTGAATGTTCCTCCCCTGATATATTCATGGCTGGTTCCGTATCTCATTTTCAGCTCAACTGTCACCTTGCCTTTCAAACAAACCTAGAACATGCCATTTAAAAGTACAGCAGGCCAGGCACCGGTGGCTCACGCTTGTAATCCTCAGGAGGCTGAGATCTGAGGATGGTGGTTCAAAGCCAGCCCAGGCAGTAAAGTCTGTGAGACTCTTATCTCCAATAAATCACCAGAAAACTGGAAGTGGCACTGTGTCTCAAGTGGTAGGGTGCTAGCCTTGAGCTGAAGAGCTGAGGGATAATGCGCAGGCCCAAAGTTCAAGCCCTGTGGCCGACAAAAAAAAGTACAGCAGGCCACAAATGATACATATTTATAATCCATTATGCAGAAGTCTGAGGCAGTAGGACTGAGAGTTCAAAGCCAACCTGAACTATTTAGTGGAACACAGAAAACCACTCCACCGTTATAATTCTCCATCTCCCTTATTGTCTGTCACCTCTGCTATGATGTAAACTGCCCGAGAGGAAAAGTGTTTTGGTCAATGATATAACCCTAAGTTCCTGAAACAATGCCCAACACATTGTAGATGCTCATGTGTTGAATGGAGAGGTTCTACACTTGCATTTGTTAGGAGTCTGTCCTCGAAGGCTTCCTGCCTTCCCCTGCCAATCAGCCCCACTAGCAAGCAGAGACCTAAGCATAAACATTCCTTTTAGATTACCCACTGATTTTTAACATTTCTGAGGCTGCAAAGCATAAGGCAGTGACAGTGGTTAAATGGCATAAATTCAGATCGCACATGGCCCAGACTAGTGCTTTCTCTCTAGAAAGACAAATAAAAACCAGTGTTATTTTACAAGAAATAGCCAAGCTTTCAGGTAAACAAAATCCCAAGCCAAAAAAATACAGATACATATAGAAAAAAACTGCTGTGTAATTTTAAGATAGGAATACAAAGCAAAGCTTAATCCATGTCTGCCTGAGAGAAGAGAAAGGTACCATGTTTGGGGAAAAAAACTAGGTTTGTCCTACATTACAATTCTACCAGCACAAAATAATTTAAAACAAAACAAGCAAACAAAAAACGACCTTGCCAAGTGCTAGTAACTCACACCTGTAATTCTAACTACTCAGGAGGTTGAGATTTGAGGATTGTGGTTTAGAGCCAGCCTAGACAGCAAAGTCTGTGAGACTCTGATCTCCAAGTCACCAAAAAAGCCAGAAGTGGAGCTGTGGCTAAAGAAGTAGAGCACTATCCCATTGGGATAGTGCCCCAGTACTGGCAAAATAAATCTCCCCTCACCTCTGTAGTACTGGGGCCTTGAACTCAGGGCTGAGGCTATGTAAGCCATACCCTCTACCATCTATACTTTGAAGTAGTCATCCTATTTTATTAGGAGTTTTTGATTAATGGTTGATTTCATAAATTTAAGAATAACGTGTCCCTCCATTGAAAAAAGAAAAAAAATCTATTTAGCAAGGACAGACTAAGAGCTTGTGGTTTCTTAGTATTGGGGATGATTGTGAGACAGCTTTGACAACATTGAAAAGTGTTTGGTTCAAAGAACATCACAAAGTACTAGAACCCTGAACATCAATTTGTTCTCCATGCGCCACTTGGCAGAAGTCCTTGCTGAGTCCCACAGAGACTCCACAACCTCCAGAAAAACTGAGTCTTAAAATGAAGAGCACATGTATTACTATTATTAGAAGCAGGACTAGTTACACTTGATGGGGAGCAGAGGGGCATAACGGAGGCTTCCGGGGGCTATCAATGTTCAGGGTTTTTTTAAATGAATGCTAGTCAACAATATGTTTACCTTGAGAAAATACATCAATCTAGATTTAAGATCTGTGTGTTTTTCTATTGTGCATCATCCTTCAATAAAACTATCCTTTCCAAAACAAAAGTTAATGATCTGCTGTTTTTCATAGTAGGACATGCCAGTCTGGTGTTTTAGATCTCTTCACCACATTGACAGAATGCTGAAAAAATTAAGAGGAAATTTAATTTAAAAAATTAATTTTAAAAATTCTTAGAAAAGGGGCTAGGAAGGTGGCTCAGTGGTAGAGCGCTTGCCTTGCATGCCTGAGGCCCTGGGTTCGATTCCTCAGCACCACATAAGCAAAAAGAAAAAAGCCGGAAGTGGCACTGTGGCTCAAGTGGTAGAACGCTAGCCTTGAGCTGAAGAGCTGAGGGACAGCGCCCAGGCCCAGACTTCAGGCCCCACGACCGGACCCCCCAAAAAAAAAAAAAATTCTTAGAAAAGACAGCTTGTACCTAAAGCCAACCCAAGGACTGGGCAGACTGCTGTTTCCTCATTCTGGTCTGCATTCACTTGTTGTTCAATGGCATGTCAACATTCTTAAATAGGAGAATATAATCCCCAAACTGCACAGAAGGTGAAACAAACTCATTATAAAGGCAAAACAAAGATGCGTCAAACAATTTCAGATCACTTGCTATTAACATGTAGGTCCTGGTTATAAAAAACATGAACTTTTCCACATTCTCAACATAACTGTTAAATAATCAAGCCAGAAAGAGTAGATACTTAAATATTCAATTTGCTGAGCATTTCTAAACCATTCTCACTCAGTTTTTTTCACAGGTGGTCTGAATCTTATTCTCTTATAGTATTCATACATAAAGTGTCTACACATCTCTTTTCCGGTATTCTTTAAGGCGACTGGGCTGTCCCAGAAACAGCTACCACTAATTCTCCTGACTCAAGCCCATGTGACTCCCATGATACAGCTCAGAAGATCAAAGCCTGTCAAGGATGACAGGAAGCGATGGGAAATTTGGAAGGTCTCTGAGCCATCCATCTCAGATCTATCTGCCAAACTCTTGCCAAGTTTCTGGTCTCCCAGGGCAGGTAAACATTTTCTGTAAAGGGTTAGAATAGTGGCTATTTTAGGTTTTGTGGGTCAGTCTCTGTCACAACTATTCAACTCTACCATGCAGCTTGAAAACAGCCACAGTTGATAATATGTAAACAATAAGTAATATCTATGCTCCTATAAAATTTTAATAATGGACATTAAAATTTGAATTTCCTAAGTTTTCACATCGTGAAGTTTTATTCTTCTTTGGATTTTTTTTTCAATGACTTAAAGATACAAAACCTTTCCTAGTTTACATATCAGTGAGCCATAGCTTTCCAACCCTTAGAATACGGTGTCTGAGCTCCACCACAAATTGTGGCTTGTGCTTACAAGCTACACCTGACAAAATTATCCTAACAGCATTTGCTTGGTGTGCTAGAAGCCTTAGGGCTACTGCAATTCCCCTTCCTTCTTTTAAACTGCTTATTTGAAATGTATAAAGGAGGAAAAAATCTACTTTGCATCCAATGAACTCTGACCTGAATAAACGGTCTGACCTAATATACCAAATGCTGTAGGAAACTCACTTGCCCTCTCAAAGTACAACATAACATATTAAAACCATATGAAAGTTCCTCTTTCCTTATATCTACAATCCAAACAGCCAGTTATCAAAAAATACAAAAGGCAAAGACAAAAAAAATAAAGGCACAGTCATCTTTCTGTCTAATTCTTCAGTTAAAGCGTTCTGTCTCAACCCAGTGACTTGTATGGGGAGATGATATCAGCTACTTTTCCCTGCAGATTTACAATAGGATAGTTTCCCCATTGACAATGGTTTGATAATTTTTCAACTTTACAATGGTGCAAAATGCTAAACTTTCAGTAGAAATCACATTTTGAATTTTGATCTTTCCTGTGCTCCCAAGATGAGATATGATATACTTTAGAGATGCTGACAGCACAGTGATCCAAAACTCCCAGTAAGCCAGGAGCTGGTGGCTCATGCCTGTAATCCTAGCTACTCAGGAGGCTGAGATCTGAGGACTGTGATTCAAAGCCAGCCCAGGCAGGAAAGTCTGTGAGACTCTAATCTCAATAAACTACCAGAAAACCAGAAGTGGTGCTGTGGCTCAAGTGGCAGAGCACTAGCCTTGAGCTGAAGAGCTGAGGGACAGCACCCAGGCTGTGAGTTCAAGCCCCATGACCAACCAAAAAAAGAAAGAAAAGAAAAAACTCCCAGTGAGTGCTGGGGTCACAGGAACCCTACAGTGTGCAGTATGCCTTGTTGCTAAGCTGCACCACTTGCTGAGTTAGATGTACGTAGGAGTTTCTGACAGGATATTTTCAACTTATGATGGGTTTATTGGGACATGGCCTTGTTGTAAATTGAGAAGCATCTGTTAAATCAAACTATACTATCACTCACTGAAGTTCCTGTATTACCACATAACCAAATACTGTCTCTTGCAACTACAAAGGTCATGGAACCTAACAAAAGTAGTTAACTCAGAGATATATATGTGTGTATGTATGCATGTATTTGGTGTTGTCAATAGGAGAGATTTCATACATATACACTGGAAATTATAACTGATACTGCTTTTTTTCAAAACCAATGACTAACAATGTTCCTCCTTTTTTGGTTTACTTTCTAATTTAATAATAGTAAAATATCTTTTTTTAAAATTTCAAAACAAGCCGGGCGCCAGTGGCTCACACCTGTAATCCTAGCTACTCAGGAGGCTGAGATCTGAGGATCTCGGTTCAAACCCAGCCCGGACAGGAAAGTCCATGAGACTCTTATCTCCAATAACCCACCAGAAAACCGGAAGTGGCACTGTGGCTCAAGTGGTAGAGCACTCGCCTTGAGCAGAAGAGCTGAGGGACAGCACCCAGACCTAGAGTTCAAGTTCAAGCCCCATGACCAACAACAACAACAAAATTAAAACAAAGTCAATAGAAAACTAGACTTTGGAGCTAAGCACTAATAGCTCACACCTATCTCTAGCTACTGAGGAGGCTGAGATCTGAGGATCCAGGTGTGAAGTCAGCCTGAGCAGACAAAACTGTAAGACTCACAGATGTTAACTAGCAAAAACCCAGAAGTAGAAGCATGACTTAAGTGGTAAAGTGCCAGCCAGTGAGGAGAAAAGCTGAGCAAGAGCATGAGGCCCTGAGTTTAAGCCCCAGTATGGACACAAAAGAAGAAAAGGAGAAAGAAAAGGAAGCAGGAGCAGAAGCGGAAGCAGGGGAAGCAGCAGTGACTGAATTTTGAATATAAACACATGGCTTGACTACAGATTGTTCACTCACTAGCAAACAGTAGATTCTTTTATCATTGACATAACATCTAAACCTACTTACTTCAAGAGATTATTTATTGATATACAAAGCATTTTATAAATTACTGATTTATGTTGATATAAAATGTTGCCATGTTGGTAACATTATAATTTAGATATTATAATTTATATAATAAATATATAAATAAATATATAAATAAATTTATATATAATATAATATATAATATAATATAATATATAATAAATTTATATATATATATATATAAATAAAATATATAAATAAATTATAATTTATAATTATAATTTAATTATAAACATTTCTGCTTCAAAAATATCTTCAAGTAAATATTCAACACTAAATTGTAATTTATTTAATCAAATCACTGAGTAAGAACTTCTGAAAGATGATTATGATTTTAATGTATATTACCACTACCAAACACGGTTTCTAATATAAATCCAAATTTCCACTATAAAGATGTGATTCAGAAGAAATTCAGCTTTTAATATCAAGCCGAAATCTTGCCTTCAAACCTTCCCATTAATCAGGTTATTAAAGAATTAGGACATAACAAAGTGCAACATAGGATCAAAGATTAATGACAGCTAGATTCCAGTGGCTCTCACCTTAATGTAATCCTAGCTACCCACGAGGCTGAGATTGTGGTTTGAAACCATCCCAAGCAGGAAAGTCCATGAGACTCTTATCTACAATTAACAATCAAAAAAGCTGGAAGTGGAGCTGTGGCTCAAGAGGTAGGAGCATTAGAATTGAGCAAAAAAAGCTTAGGGATGGCACATAGGCCCTGAATTCAAGTCCAAGACCACCACCAAAAAAATGAGAAAAAATTAAGATAGGTTGAATAGGTATTATGCAAAATTCTTGGGACCAGTTTTTCAGATTTTAGAATATTTACATATATCTAATGAAATATCTTGTGCACGGAACCCAAATCAAAAACACAATTAGTTTCAATACTTTACCTATGAAACTCATCTGTTTTAGATGAGTTTATACACAAACCCTGAAGGTATTTCTATGTAGGTTTTTTTTTTTAATCTGTTTGTGAAAAACAGTTTCATGGCTCCATGTGGGCATTTACAAAGTTTTGGATTTTAGAGAACTTTGTATTTTGAATTAGGCATATTCAACCTATATTGTTGCCTTCTCCCCTCTTCTTTGGATATGGCTAGGTAACATTATCATGCTACTCTGTACCACATAACAAAAAAGAAAAAGTTACAGCCTCACAGATGCTATTGTTTCAGATACCTATGAAGGGAAGAAGAAAAAGACATAAGAATTTGGTCACTAGGTAATTTTTATGAGATTCAGTAAGAGAGTTAGACCTGATCATTATTCAAAAGATAGACTTCTGGGAAAAACAATGAACTAAAATAATCTAGACACAAAAGAAAGATCTGAAGACCTTTTTAGTAGCAGATTTAGTAGCAGTATTGCCCTGGATGACTCAGTGTGTATGCTGGGTGTCAGCTTTCCTGATATATAAAGTATCACTTATATTAATTCATCTCCAGTGAGCAAAAAGCAGTCTAATAACACATAAAAACATAAATTAACTTATAAATTAACATAAAGAACTTTCTGATAAACTCTTGGTTACCCATGCTGATAGAAGGGCCATCTATAAAATAAGGGCTATGAAGTCTACCTGCCTCAAACTTTCTCCCCATGGGACTGGACCCTCTTTAGATATGTTTCACTGCTGGTGAGATGTGAGTTGTCTCAGTGATTTCTCATGGCCTGTCTACTAGGAAATATCAACAAATACAGACTAATTTTATTCTTTCTTCTTTTTCTAGTTTTTTCCCATGGTACTAGGGATTGAACTCATGGTCTCTTGAGCTATGCCCCCTTTCTCCCTCCCCCCTCCCTCGCGCTCTCTCTCTCTCTCTAGTCAGTCCTAGGGCTTGATCTCAGGGCCTGGGCACTGTCCCTTAGCCACAGTACCACTTCCAGCTTTTCTTATTTGTGTGGTACTAAGGAATCGAACCCAGAGTTTCATGCATGCTAGGCAAGTACTCTACCACTATGCCACATTCCCAGCCCTATGCCCCATTCTTTTACTCAAGACTTGAAACAGACTGAATGCTTCCTCAGAAGTAGCAACCACATTTGACAAATTGCATGAGAACCTTGAGAATGACATTGGCTTTTTTTTTTTTTAACCACTGGCACTAACAGAGGAAGATGACCAAGAAAAGGTAGATTACAGATGTAGAGTACAGGAGGTCTTTAGCTCAGGCTCTTCTCTCTAAACTACTTGTTCTCAACTGAGGGTGACTCTGCCCCCTAGGGGTCATGTAGAAACATCTGTAGACATTTTTGGATGTTACAACTTGGAGGAAGGTGACACTATTAGCACATAGAAGACAGAGGCCAAGCATTCTGTTAAACATCCTATAATCCAAAGCATAGCATCAACCAAGAATCATTTGACCCAAAATACTAGTACTCCCAGAAAGAAACCCTGCTTTAAACCAAGGAAAGCTCCTTGTCCTGAGAACCACAAGATTAGTGATACCTGGCCCCTGCTGAAAATATATTTGGGTGGGTTTTTTTTTTTTTGTCAATCATAGGGCTTGAACTGAGGGTCTAGGCACTGTCACTGACCTCTTTCACTCAAGGCTAGTGCTCTACCACTTTGAGCCACAGGGCTACTTCTGGTTTTCTGGTAGTTAAATGGAAATAAGAGTTTCATGGAGTTTCCTGCCTGGGCTGTTTTCAAACCATGATCCTCAGACTTCAGCCTCCTGAGATCCTGAGCTAGGATTACAGGTATGAGCCACAGATGCCTGGCTTTGTTTAACGTAAGAAAAGCACTAGTGTTTTATTAGGGTGTAATAAAAGTCTAGGCCCTTCCTCTTCAAAATAATTTAAAACCACTGTATATACAAAATTATTCCATTTGAGGTTTTTTTTAAAATTGTGGTATATACATACCACACAGGAATGGAAAAGATCAAACCACAGTTCTATGGAACAACATAGGTGAACTTTGTAAGTGTAATAGTGAATTAAACAAACCAGATATGAAAAATATACATATGAAACCAAAAAAAAAAAAGAAGTAAAGCTGTGGCTCAAGTAATGGAGTGCTATGAGCAAAAAAAGCTCAGGGACAACACCCAGGCTCTGAGTTCAAACCCCAAGACTGGCACCAAAAGAAAAAGGTGGCGGGGAGAATTAATCTCTAGCACTAGCAGTAAGAATGTTGGTAATCCCTTTGGAATACAAGGGAAGTATTGTTTGGGAGGGAGCACAACATAACTATCTGGGTACTATGACTGAACTGGATTCCCTCAAAATTCTTTTGATGCTCTAACCTAGTAAGATGATAACTCAGAGATGAAGCCTTTGGGACTTGGGGAAGAGGTCTAGATGAAGTGATAAGGGTGAGATCCTCAGGCCAGTTAGCGTCCTTGTAAGAAGAGACTCCAAAGGACTTGCATTCCTCCACCCAATCCTCCTCGTGCACATGACCAATAGGCCATGTGAGCACAAAATGGCAGAAACTCAGTAGACATTCCTCATCAGAACCTAACTTTGCTCAGATCTCCAGCCTCCAAAACTATGAAGATAATAAATTTCTATTGTTTAAGCCACCCAATCCACAGCATTTTATTGTAGTAGCCTAAACTGACAAAAATGGCAGGGCACTCAAAATCATCTATGTTTCAACTTACATAATGGTCACAGGAGTAAATAAATAGGTTAAAAATCCACTGAAGCTACACACTTCAGGTTAACAAGTTTTACATCTTATTTACCATTATTTCCATAAAGCAATGAGACTTTTGCTTTTCATTTTATACCATCAGTCTGAATTCTTTTCCATGAGTGATCTTATGTGATATATGTGATCTTATATAACCTTTAATAGCTTGCTATTTTAAAACTGCTCTAAATTCCCTACTCAGAACATTTGCCTCATCATTGTCCCTGAATTCTCAATGGTAACGACTTAAATCCAACCCTACCTAAATCCAACCCTACCTCCTAGCACTCAAATTTCAATCTGAAGTTTCCAGGCCCCATCTGTGCATTTCCTCTCAAGCACATCAACGTCACGCCCACTGTGTCCTAAAGTGACGTCTTCTACCACCACCACCACCACCAGTAGCTACTTCCCACTCCTCCATTACCAACACCCTGGCTTCTCTCTCAGGTTCTAGCTTATCTTTCTCCTTCACCACCTATATGTGACCTCAGATAATTGACTCACAAGGATCTCTCTCCGAAGACTCAGAAACCAAACACACATAAGTACTTTTTGGAGGGAGGAAGAAATAAGGAGGTAGGAAGATTCCTTGTTACCAAAACTATTGGTATGCCTAACAAAAGCTGAAACCAAATTCAACGAAGAGAACATATTTCTGACCATCCACACCCCTACCATCTGAAAGGAATTAGATACAGGGGATAGTTAAGTCTTTCAGTCCTTATAACTGATCTTCCATCTGTCCCACTACCACATAATACCACATCTCCATTCTTTAAGCCCAACTTCTCGTGTGACGCTACAGCCTAATCTGCTCCCTAGTCTCTTCTACTCCACATCAACCTGCTTTCTGTTTCATTTCAATTATTCTCCTATTATTTTTCTTATGATGTGCTTGCTTAAAACCAAAACTGAATCTCACTCACAGTCAAGATGAGATACTGCTTTTAACTTTCTATATCCCAAAATAAAACCAACCATCTGGCTTACTCTGTCCTGACATCCTTATACTTGCCCTGCTTTGTGCCCAAACAGAAAGACCAAACAAACCTTCCACTGTACTGCCTGCCTGAGTTCCAACCAGCTCCTCCACACTTTAAATGGGTAACTTTGGACAGGGTAATTACTCCTTCTGGGTCTCATCTGTGAAAAGAAAAAATAACTGTACCTCCTTCACCTGCCACTTAGTAACCAATAAATAAATAGTACCTATTATTACCAATTCAAGTGTACTACTGCTATGGTTTGGATATGGCTTAAATGTGTCCCCCAAAGTTTCATGTGTTGAAATCATGGTCCCCAATGTGGCAATGTTAAGAAGCAGGGGGGCCTTTTAGAGGTAAAGCTAGCTGGGCACCAATGGCTCACACCTGTAATCCTGGCTATTCAATAGGCTGAGATCTTGAGACTAGCAGTTTGAAGCCAGACCAGGCAAAAAAGTCCACCCAACTCCAGCTCCAAAAATAACCAGCAAAAAGTCAAGATAGAAGCATGGTTTAAGTAGCAGGGCAAGCAAGGGCAAGCAAGTGTGAAGCCCTGGGTTCAAACCCCAAAACAAGAGACAGACAGAAATGAGAGTCAGAGAAAAGAAGGGGAGGGAGAGGGAGAGACAGGGAGGGAGGGAAGGAGGAGAGAGGAAGAAAGGGGGGAAAGAAGGGGAAGAGAGAGAGGGAGGAGAGTGGTGAGACTGGAGACAGAGAGTTGAGTAGGGACAGAGAGAAGGGAGAGGAAGAGGAGGGGGAGTGAGGGGAAAGAGAAGAAAGAGAGGAGAGAGAGGGGAGGGGGGAAGAGAGGGAGAGAGGAAGAGAAAAGGGAGAGAGGGAGAAAGAATGGGAAGCCCCCGTCTATTTTCTGGCTTCCTGACTTGCCATAGCTCCAGGGATGATGCCATCTGCCATGATTCCTCACCAGAGGTCCTATCAATGTGGCTGCTTAAGCTTGGACTTTCAGCCTCCAAAATTGAGCTAAATTAACCTATTCCCTCTTCTTTAGAAACCAGTAAACCTTGGGTACAGTAGTAAAAAAGGGAGTAATACACCTATCAAATGATTTTCCTCAATATCCCTTCTATAAAAATTGCCCATCCTCTAGCTTCTTTCAACTCCATTCATTTATTCACCACCTGGCAGCAGGAAACATTCAGATTGGTGACAATGGGGATAACCCACTCCTGTGCTCTTGCTATGTGCAAGTGCCTGCCATCAGCTTTACTGGTACAATCTGATACCATCCTTATGGTAGCCCTCTGGAATCCAAACCTGCCTTTTCTGTCTTCATCTCAGAAAATGGCACCTCAAACATACAGTTGCTCAAACCTAAAACCCAGGCATTGTCTTTAACATCTTTTATCCTCTTCGTTTCTATATTACAAATTCATGTCTACACTAAACTTTAATTTTATTTTTTGTGTTTATATGGTACTAAGGAATTGAACCCAAGGCCTCATGCATGCTAGGCAAGCACTCTTCCACTAAGCCACATTCCTTGCCCTAAACTTAATTCTTTTTTTGGGGGTGGGGGGAGGGTCCAGTCGTGGGGCCTGAAGTCTGGGTCTGGGCACTGTCCCTCAGCTCTTCAGCTCAAGGCTAGTGCTCTACCACTTGAGCCACAGCACCACTTCCGGCTTTTTTCTTTTTGCTTATGTGGTGCTGAGGAATCGAACCCAGGGCCTCAGACATGCAAGGTAAGCGCTCTACCACTGAGCCACCTTCCCAGCCTCTAAACTTAATTCTTAAAACAGATATATGAGCCTGGCCCACTTTTGGTATGACGGTGGTATGCGACAGTGTCTGTTCTGTGAAGGGTACCTGTACAGGTGTGTCAAAGCATGAATACTCCCTCCTATAAAGAATGGAAAGTGACCCTGATAGACTTAAGGCAGAGGAGTATTTCACAAAGATCTCTGGTCACAGTGAGAATTTGCTGGAAGACCAATGAGGTGATCACTAATGAGGTGATTGGGAGAAAGACATGAGACTGTGACTTGGAAAAAGGCTTGAAAAGTTCAGCACGTAAAAGAGGAGCCAAGTGACTCCTGGTTTCTGCCTGACACTAAACTGAGACCAAAATATGTCTGACAGTGGATGGGGAGGGGCAGCAAAAACTGAGTGAAAATAACAGCTGGTCAGACCATGTAAAGCCCTATAACTCACTATAAGGAGTTTTGTCCATTATTGTTAATGAATGAGGACCCATTGGAGGGCTTTAGGAAGACTGGGGAGTTTTTGGTTTTAGTTTTCTTCTCAAGACAAGATCTTACTATGTAATTGAGGCTGGCCTGTCTCAACCTCCTAAATACTGGGTTTACCACCATTTCTGGCTCTGGAGGATGAACTGATCGTCCCTTTAACCTACTATGTTAAAATAAATAAATAAATAGGGTAGGGCCAGGGCAGAAGTAGGGAGACCAGATGGAAGCTGTTTCGGTAATTCATGTGATAGGTAATGGCCACAAGCATTGGATTGGGGGCAGGAGGGAGGGAGGGCTGAGAAAAGGCAGGCAAAGATGACTCGCAGGTTACTGGCCACTCTTGTATTCCTGAGAGGAGAAAAGAATGGCATAAAGAGAGGCTTGAGGAAGGAAATGAAGGGTAAGCTACTAGCTCTATGCTCAGTTTGAGATGTAGTTGTTTAGCAGGCAGCTGAATAAAAGTCAGGGAGGCTCAAACTGGAGATGCAAACATGACATTGTTTAGTAAAGAGGCATTTAAAACATGGTATTTTACCATTGGTAAAAATAACGAAAATACCCAAACCACTAGTGTATACCTAATAACAGCCACAAGAAAAAGCTTCAGCACCTAAATATAAATATAAAATAGATGTTCTTGTCATTGGTATAGTCTTGAGGGGGGGAGGTAACAGTGCTCCCCCAGAAAGAACACAGAAAGTGACCTTTGCTTGTGCTCAAAGACAAAAAGTCTTGGCCCCACAAAACAAAAATTTAAAGCCCTCCTTCCGCCAGCAGCCTGGCAAATCCTCAGCAGCGGGTCACCCAAAAACTGACATAGGACCCGTAGGATCCGCCCTGTTATTTAAAAAACAAAAAACGGTACCCAGTCTAGTTGGGAGTCGCCTTTGCAGCCCAGAGAGCCACCCGGCGTTCCAATCATTAGCATCCTCTTGGATGCCAGTGCTGAAGCCACACGAGGGTTGACCGAGGCTAACGGGGTCATCGTCTCCCTTCACGAAGGCTCGCCCACACGGCGTGAGGCAGCGAGGGGCGTGCGAGCCGGGCGGGCGCGGCGAGGCAGGTCGGAGACCCTTCCCCGGAGCACGGGGGCCGGGTGGGCTCGCGGAGCCGGGGCGCAGGGAGAGGGCACGCGGCGCCGCGCGGCCTGGGGCTCCGGCAGGGAAGTGGGGAACCCCGGGTCCCGCATTCCCAGAGCGGGCTGGCGCGCGGCGCGCCCGGGCGGGCACGGCTAGACACTGCGGTGGAGGCGGTTCCGCAAGGCGCAGTGTCACCGGCGTCAGGCGCGCCCGGCGGCCGTGAGGAGAACCGAAGTGAGAGCGGCATGGCATGGCTCCGAGCCTGGGGACGGGGCTCCGCCCAGAGCCGGGCTCCCGGGTTCAAGGAAGACCTGCGGTCGGAACGACCGCTCCACCCCTGCACACACTCTTACCTGGTACTACAGTCGTCCCCGCCGCCCAGGTCCTGGCTGGAGATCGCCGCCGCCGCCGCTTCTCGCGCCGCTCGCCTGCGCTTCCTGATTGGCCGAGGTGGCCGCTCCCAGAAGCCTCCGCGCGGCGCGCCGCCAGATAAACTTTATGGACACCCGAGAGAGAAGACAAGAACAAGTGGGGCGGGGCTGTGGGGCGGGGCTGTGGGGCGGGGGCGGGGCCTGAAGCTGAGCTGTCACTGCCCGCGCCCTCATCCCTCCCACGTGGTTAGAGTCCGCTGTGCCAAGAGAAAACGATTCCATCAGTCTTGGCGCCAGAGAGAGCTCTTGGCCCTTGACTGGGCGCCATTCTAGTATCAGGTCCTATCCTAGGCGTTTGGAGACACGGTGGCGTCTAGGACAAGCAAGATGCCTGCCTGAACTCCATCTGATTTATAAATATGTGTCTTCTTGCTGTAAAGCCACCTGTCAGGGCTGGGAAGGTGGCTCAGTGTCTTGCCTTACATGCATGAGGCCCCGGGTTCGATTCCTCAGCACCGCATAAGCAGAAAAAGCCGGAAGTGGTGCTGTGGCTCAAGTGGTAGAGCGCTAGCCTTGAGCTGAAGAGCTGAGGGACAGCGCCCAGGCCCAGAGTTCAGGCCCCAGGACCGGGGGGGGGGGGGGGGGGGGGAAGCCACTTGTCAGATGGGGCAAGGTAGCAATGCAGTGTTTCTTATATACAGTCACTAATCCATTCATGAAACTTGCTAAACATTACTACCTAAACACCTAACAAAGGCTCCACCTAATAGTGCAATCTCCTTGGGGTTTAAATTTCAACTTGAAGTTTTAGAGGGACACAACATTCAATTAACAGCACCTAGTTTGGAGGGGGGAGGGGGGCACTGGAGCTTGAAGCAGGGCTCTGTGCATTATTGAGCTACATCCCCAGCCCTAAGCTTTTTTTTTGGGGGGGGTGGGGGCTGTCAGGCTTGAGCTCAGGGTCTGGGCACTGCCCCAGAACTTTTACTCAAAGCTGGTGCTCTACCACTTGGAGCTATAGCGGTTTTCTGGTGGTTAATAGAAGACAAGAGTTTCATGGGTTCAATTCCTCAGCACCACATAAGCAGAAAAAGCCAGAAGTGGCGCTGTGGCTCAAGTGGTAGAGTGCTAGCCTTGAGCTGAAGAGCTGAGGGACAGCGCCCAGGCCCAGAGTTCAAGCCCAGGACTGGCCAAAAAAAAAAAAAAAAAGTCTCATGGACTTTCCTGCCTCGGCTGACTTTGAACTGCTATTCTTACATCTCAGCCTCCTGAGAGCTAGGATTACAGTCTTGAGTCACCAACACCTGGCTTAAGCTTTGTTTTTAACACAGCATACCATTTTACTGTAGGCTCTCTCTAAATAAAGACCAACGCTAATTAACAATGCATGTCCTCAAGCTAATATGTAGATCCTGCTGTATCTAGATCAAGCTATGTATCTAGGTCCTGCAGTGGTTAGAAAATATAATAGCCACAAAGATAATATAGTGTCTTTCATCTGAATAATGTTTTATATGGTAGCCTTGCTTTCCTTTTGTGAAAAGACAGGATTTTTTTTTAAATAAATGCTCATGAACATTGTCCAATTTTTAAAAATCAGGATCTTTGTCTTTTAAAACTGAACCTGTAATCCTAGCTTCTCAGAAGACTAAGATCCAAGAATCACCATTTGAAGCCAATTGTGCAGGGAAGTCTGTGAGACTCATATCTCCAATAAACTACTAAGAAAAGGCCAGCAGTGGTGCTGGCCTTAAGTGGTAGAGCACTAGCCTTGAGCACAAAGAGAGACTCAGGGACAGCACTCAGATTCTAAGTTCAAGCCCCAGGACAGAATAAATAAATAAAATGTATATATAAGTTCAGCAATTTCACTCCTCGATACATGCCGGAAAGTGGAAACCATCAAAAGCCCATTAACAGAAGAAGGGATAAATAAATTATGTTGTGGTCACATAACAAAGTGCTGCAGAAACAAAAAGAATAAACTACACAGCCACAAACAACATGAATGAGCCAGACACAAAAGATGCATCCATTCACATAGAGTGCAAATCAAGCAAAGTGGGTTGCTAATGTGTGGTCAAAGATGTCAGAATAGGGCTTACTTTGAAGTGGGAAGGAGAATGAAGGAAGTTTCTGAGATCTGATAATGTTCTGTTTCTTAATCTGGCTGCTAAGTGCATGGGTGTATTTACTTTTTAAAAATTCATTGAGCCGCACATTTAAGAACTGTTCACTTTGCAACACATATATTATTCATTACACTACGATAAAGAGTAATATATATTGCTTTCACTGTAGAATATGAAATATGTTTGTGACCGGAATCCAGACCACTTCCCTTCTTCCAGCTGTTGGCAGTCTGGAACTTTGTTTTACTATCTTGATGTTCCTCACAACAGCCTGCATGTATATGACAAATGGGAGGAAAGCAAGAAATCTTTCCTTTTTTTTCTTTTATTTTGTGTGTGTGTGTGTGTGTGTGTGTGTGTGTGTGTGTGTGTGTGCGTGCCAATATTGAGGCTTGAATTCAGAACCTGGGAGCTGTCCCTTAGCTTTTTTAGCTCAAGACAGGTATTCTAATACTTGAACCACAGCTCCATGGTGTGCTTTTTTGTTGGTGGTGGTGGTGGCCATTGAGCTTGAACTCAGAGCCTGGACACTATTCCTGAGCTCTTTTTGCTCAAAGCTAGCAACCTACCACTTTGAGCCACAGCTCCACTTCCAGTTTTCTGGTGGTTAATTGGAGATAAGAGTCTCTCAGGCTATTCTGCTCAGGATGGCTTTGAACTGCAGTCTTCAGATCTTAGCCTCCTGAATACCTAGGATTAGAGGTTTGAGCCATCAGTGCCCAGCCACTTTTGGCTTTTTGCTGGCAAATTGGAGATAAGAGTTTCATGGACATTCCTGCTGGAGCTAGGGGTGTGTGTGTGTGTGTGTGTGTGTGTGTGTGTGTGTGTGTGTGTGTGTGTGTGTGTGTGCCTGGAAAGAAATATTTCTTAAACAACGAACAGAAGCTGGGTGCTGGGAGTTCATGCCTATAATCCTGACTACTTAGGAGGCTGAGATCGGAGGTTCATGGTACAAAGCTAGCTCAGGAAGGAAAGTTCATGAGACACTTATCTCCAATTAATTACACACACAAAAAGCCAGTAATGGAGGTGCGACTCAAGGGGTAGAGAGCTAGCCTGGAGCAAAACAACTCAGGAACAACATCCAGACCCTGAGTGTAGGGGCCTTGTGCCCCAGAAATGGCACACACACACACACACACACACACACACACACGCACAGGGGAGAGAGAGAGAGAGAGAGAGCGCAGAATCAGCACCACCAATTGCCACCTATCTTGAGCTGCTGTTTCCAGAGATGATTTCTTAGTGGGTGGTAGCAAATTACATAAAGCTTTGTCATCTATAACTGAGTGATCAGTAATAGTTTTTACAAGTCAGTAAAAGCTCAAAAAGGAAACTTCTTTTGCCCTTTGGATTGGTTTAATTTCAGCTACACAAAAAGTGGCTTGACCTCATCAAGGACAGCAAATAGACTTTTGCTGGGTGACCAGCCCCTGTTGATTAGTTGGGTCTATCAAGAGACTGTGTGTCCTGTGGAGGATTTCTGGAACACTAAATTATACGTCAGGATGATTGAGCTGCAAGTAATCAATCAATCTAAATAATAAGGAAAGTTAGTTGTTCACCGCAACTAAAGCCCATCAGGAAGATAAACTACATGAAGTTAGTTCATACAGTAGCTTTCCAAGGACTGGGGTCTTTTCATTTCTCTGCTCTGCTGTCACTGGTGTGGGTCTTATTTGAGAACAGAGAAGCTTCTCATCAAAGAAAATAGCTTCTATCCTGCAAAAAAGATAATAATCTTCAGGCTCTACCAGCCCTCCTGAGAGGTATGAGATACCTAAGATATTTTCATACAGGTGTGGCTCACACCTGTAATCCTTGCTACTCAGAAGATTGAGATATGAGGATCATGGTTCGAAGTCAGCCCAGGCAGGAAAGTTTGTGAGATACTTATCTCCAATTGACCACCAAAAAGCTGGAAGTGGAGCTGTGGCTCGAATGGTAGAAAACTAGCCTTGAACAAAAAGCCCAGTTATAGCTCCCAGGCCCTAAGTTCAAGCCTTGGCACTAGTACCAGAATAAATAAATAAATGTTTTTGAATATATATATGTTATATATATATATATATATATAGTAAACTGGAATGTATTAAATTTCAACCCCCCCAAAAAATATATATATATAATCAAGACCACAGCAGTCATCAAATGAACACCAACTGTCCACAATGCCTTGTACTAAGGGCTCTCAATTATTTATTTATTATTATTATTTTGCTGTTCTTGTACCTTGGCCTGTCACTGAGCTTTTTTTTTTTTGTCGGTCGTGGGGCTTGAACTCTGGTCCTGGGCGCTGTCCCTCAGCTTTTCAGCTCAAGGCAAGCGCTCTACCACTTGAGCTACAGCGCCACTTCCGGTTTTCTGGTGGTTTATTGGAGATAGGAGTCTCATGGTCTCTCCTGCCCGGGCTGGCTTTGAACCGAGATCCTCAGATCTCAGCCTCCTGAGTATCTAGGATTACAGGCGTGAGCCACCAGTGCCCGGCTGCACTGAGCTTTTTTTGTTCAAGGTTAGCACTCTATTACTTTGAGCCACAGCACCACTTCTGGCATTTTCTGAGTAGTTTATTAGAGACAAGAGTCTCAAGCCAAGCTGACTTTGAACCATGTTCCTCAGATCTCAGCCTCCCAAGTAGCTAGGTTTAGAGGTATAAGCCACCAATACCCAGCTTCAAATATTCTTTTTTTGAGAGGTACTACTGACTTTTTTTTACAGATTCTAGAAATGAGACTAAGATAAGGTAGTTTACCCAAGGCTGCAGTTGAGCTCCACATAGAATTATGAGTCAAACAAGACTCCATGATTTACATTAATCCCAACACACCATTTTATCCCTAATGGTAACAATAATGTCTCCTACCAATAGAGGGCGCCACAGTCTAAAGATGATATAACGTAGATGTAGAGGAATTAGAGTTCTCACGCTATTCTGGAAGAAATAGAAAATTATACAACCACTTTTGTGCGTGCATGTGTGTGTGGAGAGTGTCTATGCAATGCAGGCTATCCTTGAACTCACGGTCCTCTTGCCTCAGCCTTCTACAAGTAGCTGCCCAAGAGATATGAGAACAGCACGTATATAAGGTATACAGTGGCTTTATTCATATTAACTGCAAACTTGACACAACCCAGGTGTCTACCAACAGTGGATAAATTGATAAGTACCCTACAGCACTGCCATGCAATGGACTACTACTCAGCAGTCGAAAGGCAACAGACTGCTACCTACAGCATCAATATAAATGGATCTCAAAAACCACTACGTGGTG
>NW_012267322.1:7657167-7666463 GCF_000151885.1 Dipodomys ordii | reverse complement strand
CAGGCCCAGAGTTCAAGCCCCACGACCGACAAAAAAAAAGAAATGGAGAAGTTAAAGACCTTTAAAGAGGATTTCTTCCCCAGTATTTTTTGTAATTGAGTGACATCCTGTCTAAATCTCTGTAGATCCAGGGTTGTCTCTAAACCTGACCATATTCCTTGCAAATGAGCTTGTATTTTGGCTCAATTATTCTATTACAAGGGCGGCTGATCATACAGACAGATTTTAGACCTTCATGACAGAGGAAGTCCTGCTTATACCTTAAAGTGGCCAATTCATTTCCTAATTGGAGTACAGTTTGTTCCAAAATTTTAACCTATTATTTAGCCAGGTATCATTAAAATAAACCTGCGTCTTGAAGGTTTGAGAAATATAAGCCACTAGATTAATGGCATGGTTGGTATGAATATTATTATTTAAGGGTGCAGCAGAGGTAGCAAAAGGAAGGATACTATGCCTAAGATAATGAGTGAAGCTCTCTGGCTTAGCTGTTTATGTATTTCTTTTATTTTTTATTGTCATTATAAAGATGATACTCTTTATGTATTTAACAACTTGTAAACCTTTATCGTCATTCCAAGGACTAGTAAGATTAGTAGGAATCATAATGAAGGGTGGCTGGTATAGGATTAACAGATCTTGTCTCTTATTTACACCAGAGATGCAATTTGTCAAGTTACACTCTATGCAGGTCACATCCCATAGCTGACCATCCTGATTTTGAATGGAGCTACTATTTAGATAATGTAGTCAGTGGCCATCAAGAGTGTCCACAGGTCCTACTGTGTTGCCCATGAGAGGATCTTACTATAGATGTTACCTTCCCTCCCTTTGAGAGCACCTACACTCTCTTAGAGTGTGTGTGCCCCTGCTTTTCTGTTTGTCTGCTTTTTGTCTGTTTGTCTGCTTTTTGTCTGTTTGTCTGCTTTTTGTCTGTCTGCTTGCCTGCTTGCTTACATACTTAATAAAGCTCCACCAAGTTTTTTTTTTTTTAACCATCATGACTCATCCAGAAATTCTTATTCTAAGATCGAAGTCAAAAACCCTAAATAAAGAGTACCTACTTTTAAAAGGAAACTTCACAAACCTCCACCAGCATCCGGTGACATATCCAGGGCAATTTTTAACTATTTAGCTTGTTTTTGAGCAAGTAAGGAATCTACTTGTTTATTACTATAAGACAGAGTTCCTAGAAGGCCAGACTGGGCTTTGATTTGTTGGGTGAAGTAAGGTGTAATCCTGTTTTTAATTTCCTTTTTTGTTTGATTGTTTGTTTGCCAGTTCTGGAGCTTGAACTCAGGGCCTACACACTGTCCCTAAACTTTTTTTTTGCTCAAAGTTAGCACTCTACCCTTTGACCCATGGTGCCACTTCTGGCTTTTTCTGTGTATGTGGTACTGAGGAATTGAATGCACGCTAGGCAAGCACTCTACCACTAAGCCACATCCCAGCCATTTAATTTTCTTTTTGTAAGGATTAGAATAAATGGAAAAGTTCTTTATCTGAGGTGATGACAATGTAAGCTGTTTTCATCAGCCTAACAACATTGACAGCATAAAAGCTTCCTGAATAGATGTTAACAGAACAGGATAAATCCTGTAAAGCCATAATTAAAGCTCTTAGTTTCACTCTCTGTGCAGAATTGTAAGTTGGTTCTATGACGCTGGACTTGGAGGGGGAATTATAAGCCACCTTCCCAGAGAAAGAAAGAACCACTGATGAAAATCAGAGTAGCTAGTGGTAAGGCTCCAGTGACTACAATTTTAGGAAAGATAATGGAGTGGGTTTGTTGTTGTTGTTTTGTAGGGGTTTTTTTCCCTTTTTTTTTTGTCAACCATGGGGCTTGATCTCTGGGCCTGGGCAGTGTGCCTGAGCAATTCAGCTCAAGGCTAGTGCTCTACTACTTGACCCACAACACCACGTCCAGTTTTGTGGTGGTTAATTGGAGATAAGAGTCTCACAGACTTTTCTGCCAGGGCTGGCTTTGAACCACGAGCCTCAGATTTCAGCTAGGATTACGGGTGTGATCCACCAGCACTTGGCTTAATTTATGCTGAGGAAGGTGTTTTTCCACCTGGCCTGGGAAGGCCTTGAAGGCCATTTGCCAGGTATCTGAATTTTTCCATACTACCAACACTGCTAAGTTTTTGCAAAAGAGATAATGACCAAGTCAGGTTTCTGTCCTATCAGGCTCACAATAAAGTTCTTCCTTTACATGTTTGTGATGGAGGCTAACAGATCATGATAAGTAGTAATATTTTTAGGTGAGGTATGTGGAAGGTAAATCCATTCAATAACCCTAAGTTCTTGCCATACAGAAATCTTGGAGTAGGTAGGGCCAAAATAATGGGTTCTGAAGGAAGAACTCTTAACAAGCTATGCTTCTTTAATAGCCTTTTTTCACTAAGACAAAAGCCTGGCATCCCTCAGGGGTGAGTGTGTGAGAAGAAAGGGGAGCCAGAGCACCAGCTAATATATTAAACCAAGGACGCAGTTTTGTAGTAGACAATTTTAAAGAAGGTCATAACCAATTAATGCCTCCCAGGAGCTTTTGAAAGTCATTTAGTGTTACTAGGTTATTCATCCTGATTTGGGGATTTGGGGGCATAATTTTCTTTTTGTTTATGATTTGGCCTAGATAAGGAAAAGGAGGAATTCACTGGATTTTTTTCAGGTACATTTAGTAAGTTACTAGATCTTGTTGTTGTTTTGTTGTTGATTGTGGAGCTTGGACTCAGGGCCTGTGTACAGTCCCTGAGCTTTTTCACTCAAGGCTCGCTCTCTACCACTTTGAGTCACAGTGTCACTTCCAGTTTTCTGGTGGTTAATTGTAGGTAAGAATCTCAAGGCTTTTCCTGCCTGAGCTGGCTTTGAACCTCAATCCTCAGGTCTCAGCTTTCTGAGTAGCTAGAATTACAGGTGTGAAGCACTGGCACCAGGCTCTCTGAATTGTTTTTGTGGTTGGAGCCACAATTTTAATTTCTCTCTGGAAAACCCCCTCATAATGATTCTAGGTATACTTATTATAAGTCCTACTGTTCCTTTTGAAATGGGACCATAATCTCCAGTCCCAATGGACAGGGCCTTTGATCAGGAGTTGATAGGAATTGGGTGGTAGAACAGTAGTCCAATCCTGCACTTCCTGTTGTGACCCTTAGTCTCACTGTTCTGGTCCTGAGGAAGTATAAAGATCACTGTCCCTACTATTTGGAGGGACTAGAGCTGGCCCCTCCGCTGGAACCAAAGGATTGCCATGTAAATTTGTCTTAGATCTGCATTCATTAGCCCAATGGGCCCCTCTTCTGTCCACAACAGGGACAGGTGGCCAACCCATGAGAGGGCTGTTGCCTTTTGGGCTGTAGGCATTGTCTAGTCAAATGGCCAGGCCTCCCGCAGTTAAAAGCCCCGTTTATTTGAAGTCTGTCCTCTCATGCCCTTGAGAACAGCTGCCAATGCAGCTCCTTAAATATGAGCAGGGCCCATGCCTGCACATAGGCAGATCATTCTGAAAGCGTACTTTTTCTCCAATATGGCTGAAAAGTTGCTTTACAAGTAGGATTAACATTCTCAAAAGCTAATCATTTGGGCTGGGAATATGGCTTAGTGGTAAAGTGCTTGCCTGCATGCATGAAGCCCTGGGTTCAATTCCTCAGTACCACATAAACAGAAAAAGCCAGAAGTGGTGCTGTGGCTCAAGTGGTAGAGCTCTAGCCTTGAGCAAAAAAGCTCAAGGACAGTGCCCAGTCCCTGAGTTCAAGCCCCAGGACTGGCAAAAAAAAAAAAAAAAAGCTAATCATTTTATGACCTTTTTTCCTGATTCTGGATCAGAAGTAATTCTGCCTACCTCTCTTGTTCCTCTACTAATAAAATCCTCATATGGCTCATCAGGGTCCAGGGTTTTAATTTAAGGTTTTAATCCTCTGTCTCTATTTCCTGGTAGTGGCAGTTCCTTTCAAGCTTGCATTGCTAACTGAGCCACGATTATATAGGCTCCCAGGGGCATTAAAAGCTATTGTATTCCCTTGATATTGGTCCTGGCTCAATAATGTATCCATTGGGATATTTCTATTTGGGCTATGATCTTGACACAACTCAATATAAACTGTCTTCCATGATATTGATCTCCATTTAAATTACCCTGGCAAGATCATACCAGTTCTGACACTGGATGCAGGAAAACGTTTGTGAAGTTTCCTTCTAAAAGTAGAGACTCTTCACTTAGGGTCCTTGACTTCAATTGCAGAATAAGAATTTCTGGACAAGTTCTAATGTTAAGAAAACTTGGAGCCGGGTGCAGGTGGCTCATGCCTGTAATCCTAGCTACTCAGGAGACTGAGATCTGAGGATCTCGGTTCAAAGCCAGCCTGGGCGGGAAAGACCGTGAAACTCTTATCTCCAATAAACCACCAGAAAACCGGAAGTGGCGCTGTAGCTCAAGTGGTAGAGCGCTAGCCTTGAGCTGAAGAGCTGAGGGACAGCACTCAAGCCCAGAGTTCAAGCCCCACGACTGACAAAAAAAAAAAAAAAAAGAAAACTTGACAGAGCTTTGTTGAGTATATATAAGCAAGCAGGCAAGCATAGGAGCAGACAAACAAGAAAAACAGGGCCACACTCTAACATTGAGTGAGGGTGCTTCTTGGCTGTTATAAATATTTCTATGGTAAAGGTGGGGGGGTGTGACTTCAAACTTATGCAAAGATTGTTGTACCATGAGAAAACAAAGAAGCCACATTTTGAGAGGTCAAATTGGGACTCTTTATTAATGCACCAGCGGTCTGCAGATGGATTCCTGTCTCAAATATCTACAACCAGGAGCAAAGCTTGCACCAAAGCACATGTTTGGGGTGGAAACCAAGCCTTAACAAAAGCAGACCATATTTGGACAGACTCAGCTATAAGCTAGGGTACTAGCAGAACTTTCCCAACTAGGGAAGATACATCTCAACCCTCTATATAGGGGAAATGTTAGGGGTTACTCAGAGGCTAGTGTTTCAAGCCATTTAGGGAGGCAATGAAGGCAGAATCGGAGCATTCTCTATGCAGAGCTTTCCTAAGGCTATGACAGCTCCATTTCTCTGAAGCAGAGCCCTCCTAGCTCAAGGTGAGCTAGCTATCTGCAACTCAATGAATGGCCTCTTTCACCTCTCAACTTTTCAGCACTGGGTAGAGAGCTCCTTCCACCCAGCAAGAGGCACCAGGATGGCTGTTAAGAAGTTACTTATACTGAGCCTCCTTCCTTCAAGATAGGTGTTTGTCCCTACTCTAAACACTCTTGGTGTTACTTTGAGCTTCTGGATGTTTGGGGCATTCTTTCCAGGTAAGAATGTATCTTGCCATAAAATAGATCCTTACCCTTGAGATAAGGAAGGCATCCTGTTGTCTGCATTTTGGGTGGGTTGCTTAAGTTTTGAGGGAGCGTTTTTTTTTTTCTTTCAGGAAAACATACATCCTGTCAGGCGAATGCTGGTTCTTGGGGTGAAATAAGTATCTCCCAGGAAGGAATGCAGCCTGTGGTTGACTCTCTTGGAAGCAAACATAGTGTTTCTTGTTTTTAAATTCCATCTTTCTAAGTTGCCTTCACTAGGCTTCATCTCCCTCAATTTATCCTGCCTCAGTCCTGTGGGGAGCTAGTGTGACAAAGCTGCCAAAGATACCCACTGTGAAGGAAGCTGTTGGCCCACATACCTCAACAACTGTTTTTTAGTTCTTTTAGGGTTTTTAAAAGGGATCATGATATCATGCATTTTGGCCAGGATTGTTCAGATCAGGTCTCGTGAACACAGAAAGCCTGAAAGCCAGGCAAACCCTCTCCTAAGCATCTAGGGGGTACTCAAGGCAGAGTTCATCCTTTATCCTGAGGGAATTTAATTGTCTTACAGGGAAGTCGCATAGGGTTTTAGGTGCAGGCCAGCACCTGGGCTCAAGTCTTCAAGAGCAGTTCTTTCTGTGCCAAAAAAGCCTCACAGGTAAATTTAGAATGATTTGTGGACTCTAATCAAGAGCTGTTAGGTTTTTAAAGAAGAGAGGTGGGGGGCTGGGAAGGTGGCTCAGTGGTAGAGGGCTTGCCTTGCATGCCTGAGGCCCTGGGTTCGATTCCTCAGCACCACATAAGCAAAAAGGAAAAAAGATGGAAGTGGTGCTGTGGCTCAAGTGGTAGAGCGCTAGCCTTGAGCTGAAGAGCTGAGGGACAGTGCCCAGGCCCAGAGTTCAGGCCCCACAACCGGACCCCCCCCAAAAAAAAAGAAGAAGAGAGGCGGCTAAGAACCACACCACACATGTGGTATTCAGGTAAGGGGTAGGTTTATTTATCATTCTGGCTGGCATCCGGCCATGCTAGCACTCCACACAGCTGGGAAAGAGCCTAGAAAAGAGAGCATCTGGCCCTAGGCTAGGGCTTATCTAGGGCAGGGGTGGGGAAAGGTATTGCCACATCGAATCCAGATGTGACCTCAGCGGATGCAGATGTGACCTCTTCCAGGTACGCCAGTTGCCTAGGTAATGCAGGTACTGGGCGGAGACTTGGCTGTGAGGAGGGAGGGAGTCGGCTCACCATCCAGGTGCAGATCTTACACTAAGCTGAGTACTGAGTAACCTGTAGCTCACATCTGTAATCCTAGCAACTCAGGGGGCTGAGATCTGAGAATTATGATGTGAAGTTGTTATATGGTGAGAAAACAGAGAAGCCACATTTTGAGAGGTAGAATCAGGAGTCTTTATTAGCAGGCCAGTGACTGCAGGTGGCCTCTTGTCACAAAGACCTGCAGCCCTGCAAATACACTTAACACTGTCAGAAAACTGAGCCATGAGAGCAGGAGAGAAAAGAAAGAGCATAAAAACAATACCAACAAACCAGATCAGCTCCAATGGGGAGCCAGGAGACAGGACACAGCAGACAGCAGACACGTGGCAGGGCATACCCACTCCTGATTTGGTCCAGGCCTAAATAGGGTCAGGTCAGGGGGCAGGGTCACAAGGAGAGTTCATGATCCAAGACTGGAAGGTCCAGTGACCTATTGCCCAAATCCCCGCCTCAGCCTCTAGGAATTCAGGCCTGCCCATTACCTGGGAGGTAATGGGACTTCCCTACCTCCACCATGAAGACAAGATGGTACCAGTTAAACCCAATACCCTATCATTCACCACATGACAAAGATGATGCCAATTAGTTTCAGCATCCCTACTTCAAAGAGCCCTGGCAGAAAAGTCCAAGAGACTCTTGTTAGGTCCACCTGGGAGAATGGCTCCTTACTTTTGTTTTCTCCCTATGCAAAACCACACATAGACCCTGTAAGGTTTTGCAGAAAGGAACTGTCATGCAATTGTTCAGGAAGAAGTTTATTATCAACTGCTGGCATGCATGCAGTGGAGGGTGTGCAGAGAAGGGGCAACTCCAGCTGACACTGGGGTAGGAAGAGGGCGGGGAGGAGGTGTGGCCACAGTGGATGTGGACATGACCTCAGAGTCTGGGAACCTCCTACAGTCCAAAGGAGGCATGACTGGGGGGGTTCAAGATGTGCCCTCAGAAATGTTCATCATCCCTGGTGGTGAAGGAAATGCAAATAAAGACAACCCTGAGATACCACCTTACCCCAGTCAGAATGTCCCACATCCACAAATCAGCCAACGACAAATGCTGGAGGGGATGTGGAGAAAGAGGAACCCTATTACACTGCTGGTGGGAATGTACACTTATACAACCACTTTGGAAAGCAGTCTGGAGGGTCCTTAAAAAGCTAAAGATTGACCTCCCTTACGACCCAGTCATACCACTTCTAGGCATTTACCCTGAACAACAGGAACCAATATACAAGGACACGTGCACCTCCATGTTTATTGCAGCACTGTTCACAATAGCTAGGATATGGAAACAACCCAGATGCCCCACCACAGATGAATGGATCCAAGAATTGTGGTATCTATACACAATGGAATATTATGCAGCCATTAGAAATGACAAAATAATGGCATTTGCAGGGAAATGGATGGATCTAGAAGGAATCATGTTGAGCGAGGTAAGCCAAGAACGAAGAGACAAACGGTACATGGTCTCCCTGATAAGCGGATGCTAAATCCAAAATGTTAGACGATACGATAAAACTAACAGGACTTAAGAAACAAAGAACTCCCACTCATCTGGTTGAACCACTACTAAATATCCCCATGCTGCTGATCACAAATATGGAATATAACATGTGAACACCGTTATATGTTACAGACTGTGATAGACAATTTGCTCCAGGAAAGTTAGAATGAACTGTGACTTTAAATGAGCATCATTATTCCACAATACTGTGAAATTCCGGAAATTATGTAATCACTTAAACACAATTAAAAAAAAAAAAAGAACCTTGGGGAAGGGAGGGAGGGGGGATGGTAGGGGGAAAACAGTGGAGGGGGTAACAATGTTCAAGAGGAAGTGTTCTCATTACCTCACTCATGTAATTGTAAACCTCTGTATAGTATCTTTACAATAAAAAAAAAAAAGATGTGCCCTCAGAGAAAGGAGAGGTAACTGTCCCTGGGTGTGCCAGTCACCTGACGCAGGTGCTGGGTGGAGACTTCTAGGAGAGGACACATGCAGCTCTGCATGGAAAACAAAGGGGGAGGAAGGTCTGTATGCAGCTTCCCATGGATAAAGGGGGCCATTTTCTCAGGCAGACCTAACATTCCAGTTTTTTGATAGTTACAAAAGGGATGCTGACTCTCTTTGGCTATTTCCTGCTGACAAGAGATATGGACATTAAGGGTAGATGGCAGGGATGTTGTTCAATCTTGGAGAAGGCAGCAATGACTGTTCCTTGGTGGTGAATGTGCATATGTGTCTTTGGATGAAATCTGAAAGAACTCTTATGAGGCAGGGGCTGAGAAACAAGAAAAAATATTAGCAGGTACACAAATGGCAGAAGGAAGGGTTCAGGGAAGAAAATTAAAAATTGAATGACTTGGCTCGTTCCCATCTCCTGCATTCCAAGTGGTCCTGGAGTGGTAGAAAACATCCCTAGCTACTTCTGACATCTAGCAACTGTGCAGAGGATAGCATAGTAGATTGGTTAGAAATAAACAGTCAGAAGCGGGGGCTGGATTGGAGTGGTTAAGGGCCAAACAGGAGGCCTGGATTATAAAGTACGTATGGGAGACCCAGGAAGCTGCTAAGGCTAACTGTCCTGCGTCTAAGAGTCACTTTAAGATCCTGTCCATTCAGAAGGGAACCTTACTTCATTGTTGGTGGGAATGTAAACTTGTTCAACCACTTTGGAAAGCAGTATGGAGGTTCCTCAAAAGACTTCACATAGAGC
>NW_012267322.1:7633917-7656588 GCF_000151885.1 Dipodomys ordii | reverse complement strand
TAAGAAATGTATGCATTAACCTGCCCATGTAATTGTAACCCCTCTGTACAGTGTGTTCACAAAAAATAAAAAATAAAAAAAAGATCCTGTCCATTTAGAAGACAGGTATGAACATTAGATAGGGATGCTTAATAACTGTTTTCTTTTCTTTTTTTTGCCAGTCCTGAACTCAGGACCTGGGCACTGTCCCTGAACTTCTTTGGTTCAAGGCTAGTGCTCTATCATTTGAGCCACCGTACCATTTCTGGCTTTTTCTGTTTATGTGGTACTGAGGAATCGAACCCAGGGCTTCATGCATGCTAGGCAAGTCCTCCACCTAAGCTACCTTCCCAGCACAGCTATTTTCTTTTGATCTCCCAGCTCTGGTTAGTTTTGAAAGGGCAGGCACAGAGTGACTTCATTTAAGCTATGACACTTCTTACTCTTCTCAATGATCCCTCATTACTAGAACTAGCTTTGCCCTGAGGATCTAAGTGGTCTAGGTACTCATTGCTGGAATGGCATGTCCCAGTGTTGGCAGTTTTGCTCATTGGCCTGGGCACTGTATTTGAACTCTTTTACTCAAGGCTAGCACAGTACCACTTTCAGCCACAGCACCTCTGGTCTTTGAGTGGTTACTTGGTGATAACAGTCTCAGAGGACTTTTCTGCCCGGGCTGGCTTTGAACTGCAATCCTCAGATCAAGTGAGCCTTTGCCAACAGTTCTTTTTTATTCTCAAATGAAGCAACAAGGAGATCAATAAAAATATTTTAAGCAGGGTTTCCCTGGAACTTGTTAAGAATTGACCAATAAATATTTGCAAGAGTTATTACTCTGTGGGTCTGACTGCTATAGGGGATAAAATGGGCAATGACAAAACTTAATAGATATGATGAGTTTTCAAATAGCAACTGCTTAACTTACTTTAGGATTGTACTTAAGATTGAAACCATTGTTAGTTTGGTATCTAAGGAGGCTTACATACTTGGGAACACATAATGAAAATTTGACAAACTTAATAGTGCACAAACAATTACTTTCATAGATGGACATATAGAATGAGATGCTGATTTTAATCAGTGTCTTAACCTTGACCTTAAAAAAAATCACAGCCAACTTAATTACATACCAACTTTACTAACTTTACTCATAAGTTCTATCTTATAAAACTGCCCATTTCCACCCCCACCCCCCCCTTTGGCCTATGGAGCCAGTTACCAGAAAACCTTTAAAATAATTTTGGTAGAGAGACACACTAGCATACAAATTGACCTTTGAACACTTTGAATACTTGTTAGGCAGTCACATGAAAACCCCACCATATGGCCAAGATGGTTAATTTATGGGTTTGCATACAAATTGACCTTTGAATTCCTGCTAAAACTATGGGGGGTCTTATGAAAACTTACCACATGGCCAAGATGGCAACAAACAAGTCAGGATGGTAAGAAAACTTGGTGGAGCTTTATTAAGAAAGCAAGCAGCAGACAAACTGACAAGCAGAAAGGCAGGGCACACAGTAACAGTGAAAGTGCTCTCAAGGAGAGCTAGAGATAGACAGTTTTAACTAAGAGAATTCAATCAGGACAGCCAGCCTTTAAAAGGAAGCCTAGAGGGAGGTCTCTGGGACACAGCCCATGTCTCACTCTCAAGAGCACAAGGGGCGGGGGAGGAGGGAGGGAGAGAAAGAGAAAGAGTGAGAGAGAGAAAGAGAGAGAGTGGGGGGAGGGAGAGACAGAAAGAGAAAGAGAGATTTAACTTCCACAAGACAAGGAAAGTTACCTTTCTAGAGGAGATGTCTGGGAAGTTTAGGAGACAGGAGAGAAAGCGAGTCTGAATATATAGAACATCTGGACATTTACCATCAGCAGAAACAGTGGCAAAAAATAAGGTGTTTTGGAGAGAGCATAGGAGACCCCCCAAAGGATTGTCCCAGTAGGAAGGGAACAAGAAACGTGGAGTCTGGTGAGTAAAAAGAGGTTATGGATGGAAGGCGTCCCTATCCACCAGAATATCTTTTAGAGTAAGGGTCAGATTCCCTATTCAGCATCCCCGAACTGGGAAGTGACCAGCCAAGGAGGCCTAGGAACCCTCTGGCATCTAGAAAGACAGAGTCAGAGGAGACACTCACCAGAAGTAGAGGGTGTGGGAGAGTGGTGTGGTATGGATGCAAGACCAACAATGGTAAAGGCAGGAAGTCCCGTGCAGAGTTCCTATAGCAGCTGGGTTCATAAGGGGTGGTCAGGATGCACATTAGCCCTCAGCAAAGAAAAGGCAGAGGGAATCCCACCATTCCTGACACTAGCCCCTCCTGGGTGTCAGCACCAGTTGTGAGGTTTGAATGAAAGGAGACTGCCACACAGTTCAGGTCAAAAAGAGTTTATTGGGGGACAATGTATTGCCAGCCTGAACAAGAGGGAGGCATGCAGCGGTGCAAGGGATGCAGGGGAAGGGAAAGGGAAGAGAAGGGGGTCAGGGGCAACAGGCAAGTGGAAGGCTGCAATGGGGCCAGGGGCAAAACCAAAAGGGGTGGAACTAATGATGGAGAGAGAGGACAGGAGGAGGCGTGGCCTCCGGGAAGAGCCTGGAGGAACCTCCCACTGTCCCCAGATGCACCACTTACCCGAGTTATGAATGCTGAGCAGGGGCTTCTAGAGAAGGGGCAACATGGGCACCCAGGAATAACAATGGGGAAGAGGCCATTTTTCCTGGGTGGAGCTAATAGACCCCTTCCCCTTCATTCTCTCGCCAAGCAAAACTGTACATAGCCCTCCCTAGAAATCCCTGCCCAGCACCTGTAACAGACAAGTAACTAACTGGTCACTGGTACCTGGTACACTAGTACCTGGGTCAGTGGGAGGTCGCCACGCTCTGAGGTCACTTCCTCATCTGCTAAGGTCACACCTCCTTCTTGCCCTTCCCTATTTACTGTAATCTCTCTCGACCATTAGTTCATGCTACATCCTATTTCAGAGAGCAACCCAGCAGTTTGACTCCCCTGGTAAATACTTTTCTTCCTGAACCACATGGCAGTCTCCTTTCAACAACTCTTACATCTCTTATCTCCAATTAGACAGTAAAATGCCAGACTGGAGGTGTGGTTCAAGTGATAGAGCACCAGCTGTGGGCTAAAAAGCTTAATTCAAACCCCAGTACCAGCACAAAACTAAATAAATGAATAAGAATCTAAGGAAGTCCTTAAAGAGACCTTAGTGCTCTCTTTCTGATTGATATTGGAATGAGTCCCAAGTTCTCATTAGTCCTCATCTGACTATTGGGTAATATCATGAAGCTGGTAGATTTCTCAAACATCTGGTTGTTTTATTTGTTATTAAACATATTGACTGTTGAGTGAAAAGGGGGGGAGCCATCCTACACATCTCTCCACTGCTGCTGTTTAAAAACAGCTTTGCTGACATCTATCAACTTTGTTTATGTCACATTGGGCAATTTGTCACTGATGATGAATTTGCCAAAGGAAAAGTAAACTTGATTGACAAGGCCCTGGGCTCCTCTCTCTTCAACATTCTGGTTGTTAAAAAAAAAAAAAGTTGGATGCTCCCCCCCAGGAAGGCTCATCTGGGGGTGGAGACTGTACCAAGGTTGCTGAGGGACAAAGTTTTTGTAGACACTTTATCTCAAGAGCCCCATCTTCTTGATTGGTTCAAATTATTCTCCATTTTCAATCGCTGCCTTTCAGCACAGCCATCTGTTTCCAAGCCCATCTGCCAAGGGCTCTGTGGTGGCTGATTATTAAATGTATTTGCAGCTGGAGTTTCAAGAAAGGAAAAAAAAACCACTTAAATGACAAAAGGAAAGTTTCCTCAAAAGCAAAAAGTAGAAAATAGAAAGACTTACAGCCATTGTCACACTTAGCAATCAGAGGGCCCTGTATGCCCATGGGACTCCCTGACATGGTAAAGTCTGGTTGTGTTTAACCTTGATCTTTTGACTATTCTGTAGGCTTGAGGCTTTTAGATAATGTCTCTGAAGATTATCATAGAAAAACTAATAAAACACATTATGGTGGTTTAAAAATTTTTTTAGTAAATGAATTAATTCTTTATTTTGAAACTAATGCTCCTTCAAAGTATTTGTATAAATATAAGTAAAGCAGTAATTCTCTAGCTTTGGTGGGTGAAAGAAATGCAAGAACCTTGTTGATATATATTTATATGTATGTATATATATGTATACATATGTGTATATATATATATATATATATATATATTCCAGTCTTTTCTTCCAGAGAGATTGATTCATAAGGTCAAGGATCAGTCTAGAATTTTAGCATGAATCTCAGGTGATTTAGAAATGGTAGTATTGAGGAACTAACATTTGAAAAACACCTAGAAAAAGACTGAATTCTGCTCAACCACTGTTCCCTCACAACAGCTCTTTAAGATAGTTCATTCAACCAGTCTTGCCAAATGAATTAATACTGGATGACTAATTTTATATTGCATGCCCATTTTCAGAGCCATGCTGACAGTAACAATTTTCCTATCCCAGAACTGGATTTTTGGAAATTAATTAAGTATTTATTATTAATCAGCTTTTTTTATTGTGAAAATACGGTACAGAGGGGTTACAATTACATGAGCAAGGTAATGTAATGAGTACATTTCTTATCAAGCATTGTTACCTCCTCCTTTGTTTCTTTCCCCTTACCATCCCTGCCCTCCCAGCTCCCCACCCCCACCAAAGTTGTAAAGTTCGTTTTTTGACATAACGTCTTGTATATCTCATTGTTGCAATAGCTTCAGCTGTATCCCTATTTATGGTTTAAAATGTTTTAAATGGAAAGGAAAGGAGGACTGGGATGTGGCTCAGTGGTAGAGTGCTTGCCTAGCATGCATGAAGCCCTGGATTTGATTCCTCAGTACCACATAAACAGAAAAGGCCAGAAGTGGTGCTGTGCCTCACCGATGCTAGCCTTGAGCAAAAGAAGCTCAAGAACAGTTCCTGAGCCCTGAGTTCAAACCCCAGGACTGGCAACAAAAAAAAAAAAAAAAGAAGGAAAGTGAAGGAAAGCAGGCAGGCAGGCAGGCTGGCTTAGAGCAGAGCCTGTATGGCACACTGAAGCATGGTTAACAGCTCAGCTGTCTTTTCTCCTTTAGAAGAGATAGAAAGCAGTCCTAGGGGAGGGAGTTCAAGCCTGTAATCCCAGAAGCAGTCAGGAGGCTGGGAAGGTAGCTCGGCGGTAGAGTGCATGCCTTGCAAGCATGAGGCCCTGGGTTCGATTCCTCATCACCACATAAACAGAAAAAGCCAGAAGTGGTGCTATGACTCAAGTGGTAGAGTGCTAGCCTTGAGCTGAAGAGCTGAGGGACAGTGCCCAGGCCCAGAGTTCAGGCCCCATGACCGGCAAAAAAAAAAAAAAATCACAAAGTAAGGAAAAAAAGCAGAGCACTCAGATAAGAACCCAACCTCCTCTTCCTCCTCCTCCTCCTCCTCCTCTTCCATCTTTTTATCAGTTGTGGGGCTTGAACTCTGGGCCTGGGCGTTGTCCCTCAGCTCTTCAGCTCAAGGCTAGCGCTCTACCACTTGAGCCACAGTACCACTTCTGGTTTTCTGGTGGTCAACTGGAGATAAAAGTCTCATGAACTTTCCTACCTGGGCTGACTTTGAACCACGATCCTCAGATCTCTGCCTCCTGAGTAGCTAGGAAATGTTTGATTTTCTGTTCTGGAAGCCTTCTTGAGGTGGGGAGGGTGGGGGGATAGGTACTAGAGTTGAACTAAGGGCATCTGCTCTTGCTTCCTCCAAAACATAAAAGACTGGAACTGTATCATTTGGGCCACACCTCCATTTTTTACTGATCAATTGGAGTCCCACAGACTTTTCTTCCTGGATTGGTTTGATCCCATTAGCCTCCTGAATAGCTAGAATTATAGGTATGAGCAATTATCCCCTAGCTGTGTTGTGGAAAGTTTTCTGTTTCCATTAAAACTGAAAGATGTATTAGCTAGGTGCCAGTGGCACACCCCTGTAATCCTAGCTACTAAGGAGGCTGAGATTGAAGCCAGCCCTGGCAAGGAAAGCCCATGAGAATCTTATCTCCAATTAACCACAAGAAAACTAGAAGTGGCACTGTGGCTCAAGTGGTGTGGTAGAGCTCTTGCCTTGAGCTGAACAGCTCAGGGACAGTGCCTAGGCCAAGAGTTCAAGCCCCACCACTGACCAAAATAAATAAATAAAAGATATGATGGGAGAGATTATATTCCAATATGGTCTCCCTTTTTTAAATAGCCAACTCCTCAATTTCTTTTAAGTCTAGTCTGGCAAGCACAAATGTTTGTATTTTTTCTCCCCTAAATTAATCATCACAAATAAAATAAAAATATTTAAGCTAAGCATTCTATACAATAAGCACTTACTAAGTACATCCAGTGAATGCAGAAAAGACAATAATGGGAGAAGAGGGTTTGCATGGGCTAGTCCAGGTCAGCTTGCCTACCTGCAATGACTTTGAGAGGATCTATGACAATCTATGTTGGCAAAGAGTTCTCAGCTTCTTGCCTTTCGTGTATCAAGTAGTCAGCATGGGAATGTTAGTTCTCAAATTTGCTCCTTACCCTACAGCAGGAAGGGATTCCTTTATTTCTACCTAGCAATCATGTTAGCACCACTCTTCACACCAAAGGTACATAATTAGCAGTCACTGAATGAACACTTCCCTCTGCTGCTTTAATCGTGAACAAATAGGGCAGAGAAGAGGGAAGAAGAAAGGAATTTTGTGTGCCAGACACATTATTGAGTCCAGCTAGTACCACTTTTCAGAGGAAGAAGGGAGGCTGGGCTAAAGATGATGCTCAAGGTCATGTAGCTAAGGAACAAAAGTAAGATCTGAACCCAGCCTGCTCCAATGCTGCAGCCTCAAGTCAGAATGATTACTAGGGGTTGAGGTGGGGTGAGCTAGGGAGGTGGGACACTTCCCTGCGTGCCTGAGACTTTGGCTTCTGTCCTCCACAAGGAAAATAAAGAGCTGAGGGTCTAACACTGGGGCAGTGCCCACTCTCTGGCTCTAAGGGGGATGAATCCTTAGGGGTTGAGACTTCCATGCTTTTCCCTTCTCCAGTCCTACCAATAGCCCACAGTGATGGGGGACAGGACGGACACACAGACACACGAACACACACACGGGGACACACACACACACACACACACTCCATGTTTCCTTCCTGGGCCTATGTGCCTTCCTTCCTTCCCTTCCCTTCCTTCCTTTATCTTTCCTTTTTTTCTTCCTTCCTCCCCCTCTTTTCTTTCTTCCTTTCCTTCCTTCTTTTCTTCCCTTCTTCCTTCCCTTGTTTCCTTCTTTCTTTTTCCTTCCCTTCTTTCTTTCTTTCTTTCTTCTTTTCTTCCTTTCTTCCGTGCCAGTACTGGGGCTTGAACTGAGGTCCAAGGAGCTGTCTCTTTGCTGTTTCCACTCAAGGCTGAACCTTTTGAGCCACAGCTCCAGTTCCTGCTTTTCTGTGGTTAATTAGAGTTAAGTATCTCACAGACTTTCCTGCTGGGGCTGGCTTCCAATTCTCAGCTCTCAGTCAATGCTATCTGACTCTCAGGGGCATGCAGGTGAGAATGTTGGTTCCAGCTCCTGGCAGGTCTGCACAGAGGAAGGATGTACGCAAGCACTCCCAATGTAGTCCCGAGTCCTAAACATCATTCCTAGTGAGACAAGAGGCTCAGAAATGAATGGCTGCCTGGTTGATGTGGGGTTTTTTTTTTTTTTTGTTGTTGTTGTTGTTGTTTTGCCAGTCTTGAAGTTTGAACTCAGGGTGTCAGCACTGTCCTTGAGCTTCTTTTGCTCAAGTCTAGTGCTTACCACTTTAGCCACAGTGCCACTTCTGGCTGTTTCTGTGTACATGATACTGAGGAATCAAACCCAGGGCTTCATGCATGCTAGATAAGCATTCTACCACTAAGCTACATTCCCAGCCTCTGCCTAGGTTTTGATTTTGTTTTGTTTTTCTCTTGTTCAGGTCAGCAGGAGCTATGGTTTGAATATCTGTGTCCCTCAAAAATGTGTATGGAAGTTGGATGCCAGGGGCTCATGCCTGTAATCAGTCCTAACTACTCAGGAGGCTGAGATTCTGAGGATCGTGGTTCAAAGTCAGCCCAGAAAAGAAAGTCCATGAGACTCTTATCTCCAATAAACTACTCAGTAAAAGCTAGAAATGGTGTGATGGCTCAAGTGATAGTGTGCTAGCCTCGAGCAAGAGAAGCTCAGGAATAGTGTTCAGGTCCTGAGTTCAAGCCCCAGGACTTGCTCATACACACGTGCACGTGCACACACACATACCATATTCAAAGTAGAATTAAAAATTTTATCAGGGGCTAGGAAGTTGGTTCAGTGGTATAGCACTTGCCTCACATGCATGAGGCCCTGGGTTCGATTCCTCAGCACCACATAAGCAGAAAAAGCTGGAAGTGGTGCTGTGGCTCAAGTGGTAGGGCACTAGCCTTGAGCTGAAGAGTTGAGGGACAGCGCCCAGGCCCAGAGTTCAGCCCCCATGACTGACAAAAATAAAAATAAAACAAATGTTATCAAAGGCCTGGAGGAAACTTTTTGTTCCATGTGCCTCAACAATGTGAAGAGCTATCTTGGAGCAGAGATGGAACCCTCACCAGACACTAGACCTGCCAGCACTTGGACCTTGGACTTCCCAGCCTCCTGAACAATGAGGAATAAACTCCTGTTGTCTATAAGTGACCTGCTTTATGGTATCTTATTAGGGCATCAAAAATGGACTAATGAGCCATGCATTCGTAGCTCATGCTTGTAATTTTAGCTACTTGGGAGGCTGAGATCTGAGGATCATCGTTCCAGGGTAAGCCAGGCAGAAAAATCCATGAGACTCTTATCTCCAATTAACCAGCAAAATCAAAGCCAAAAGTGGAGGTATGGCTCAAGTGGTAGAGCCCCAACCTTGAATGAAAAAAGCTAAGGGACAGTGCTCAGGCCCTAAATTCAAGCCCCAATGTCAGCACAAAGCAAGCAAGCAGCAAGGAAAGAAGGGAGAGAGGGAGGAAGAAAGGGAGGGATGGTAGGAGGGATGGAGGGAAGGACATGGAAAAAAAAGATGGAATAAAAGCTAGACACTGGTGGCTCATGCCTATAATCTTAGCTACTTAGGAGGCTGAGGTATGAGGATGCAGTTGAATTCCAGCCTAGGCAGAAAAGTTTGTAAGACTCCACTACCAAAAAGCCAGAAGTGGAGGTGTGGCTCAAGTGGTAGAGAGCTAGCTAGCCTTGAGTGAAAAAGCTGAGTAAAACCCTGAGTTTAAGCCCCAGAATTAGCTCACACACACATTACAGAAAGTCTAAAATAGGTAGATTAAGGTCAAGGCCCATTCCATGCTGGGAGTCAAGACCCTATCCTAGGGGGGCTGGGAAGGTGGCTCAGTGGTAGAGCTCTTGCCTTGCATGCCTGAGGCTCTGGGTTTGATTCTTGAGCACCACATAAGAAAAAAGCCAGAAGTGGCACTGTGGCTCAAGTGGTAGAGTGCTAGCCCTGAGCTGAAGAGCTGAGGGACAGCGCCCAGGCCCAGAGTTCAGGCCGCATGACTGGACCCAATAAAAAGACCCTATCCTAAACATAATCATTGAAAAAACAGGACTGGATGCATGGCTCACATTATACAATGCCATCCTAGCAAAGAGAGGGAGAGGGAGAGAGAGAGAGAGAGAGAGAGAGAGAGAGAGAGAGAGAGAGAGAGAGAGAGAGAAAAGCTCAAAGATGACAGAGAGTGAGAATGAGAGAGAAATGATTGAGGTTGCCTTCTGGTACTTTTGGTGTGTGAACATCCACAACTCCCTACCAGGCTAGCCTGATCTTGTAAATGGCAGAAGCCACAAGGGAGATTATTTAGTGAATGGTAAAGACCTGGCAGGAGGCAGCTGTTGGAGATATGGACGTGGCAGGGTGGGGAGGGGGTGCCATGTGGGAACACTGGCTTCATGTTCCTCAAAACCCAGATTTTCAACGATTGGGATTCTTACAGCCAGCATGTGAGTTAAATGGAACCTAACTGATGGGCTATAGTTCAAGGGTGCAGATTGCAGTATCCGCTCTCTACTTCCTGGCATTGGGGCAGGCAGCAGGTCAGGCAAGTGCAGAACATCTGGCCTCAGCCTTCTAAGGATCAGAATATTTCATCTTGTCAGAGCCCACCCTCCCTTGGACATGAAACTAGAACTTTCTGAGGCTGCCCCCTGTCCTCTGACCCTTCCTGGCCAGACCCCAGCCATTACCTCCTCTGCAGCTCTGTGGCTTTTCCTAACGCTTGCCAAAGCTTGGTGTTACCTCCCCTCCACCTCCCTCTGTCTTCTCTAGCCTTTCTGTTGATTGATTTTTGTGTGTACTTCCTATTAATAATTCCATGTAGGCCATCATGTGGGCAATCTCTCATCTCATTTTGTCTCC
Organism: Dipodomys ordii; assembly: GCF_000151885.1. Taxonomy (NCBI): domain Eukaryota; kingdom Metazoa; phylum Chordata; class Mammalia; order Rodentia; family Heteromyidae; genus Dipodomys; species Dipodomys ordii. The sequence continues at coordinate 7,646,181 of NW_012267322.1, read as the reverse complement.
AGCTGCAGCCTGAGCCTGAGCATTTGTGGGCTTTACAGCAAGACAGGAAAAAAAAACAACAGAGAGAAAGATTCATTTCCTGCCTCCTGCTTCCCTTCCAGTTTAATCCAAGAGCTCTGACAACTTGCCTGTAGCTCAACTGGTGGCCCACGCCTATAATCCTAGCTATTCAAGAGACTGGGATCTAAGGATCATGGTTAAAGCTAGCCCCGGTCAAAAAAAGTCCATGAGATTCTTATCTGCAACTAACCAATGAAAAGTTGGAAGTGGAGGTGTGGCTCACGTGCTGTAGTATCAGCTTTTAGCAACAAAGCTAAGGGACAGCACCCAGGCCCTGAGTTCAAACGCCAGTACTAAAACACACACACACACACACACACACACACAAATTCCTGACCTGGTAGAGGATACACACTGTTAGAAGGGAAGTTAGTACAGTCCAAGTGATTTATACTTGTAATCCCAGCTACTTAAGAGGCTGAGATTGGAAGGATCATACTTTGATATCATCTAGGTAAAAAGCAAGCCAGATCTCACCTTAACAAGCCAGATACAGGTTTTCATCTGTATAACCTCAGAATTCCAGAGTTGAAGCAGAAGAATAATGAGTTGGAGTCCAGTCTACATTGCATATGGGACCGCATTTAAAAAAAAACTGAAGTTTGTGACTGAAGATGGAAAAAATAAAGCTGACAGGGTCATGATGTGTATTTTTATGGGGGAGGAAGAAAGGGATTTCTCCTCTTACATTGAGAACATATAACCACCAGGTGGCAGCAAAGCCTCAGTAGACAAAATTAATTTCTTCAAAATTCTAGATGCTTGGGCTTGAAGATTTAAATAGAAGGGCTGAGGTCTGTGCTGTGGGAGGAAAAAGTACTTAAAATTCAGAGTAACCACAGCTAAATTATGAAGGGTTCTTTTTTCTTAATGCATCCAGATTTCAACCGCCCCCCACCACAATATATTCTCTTTAAAGTCAGGAAGAGACAAGGAAGCGCATTTCTGCTCTACTCCATGAGCCTGGCCATAGAATAAAAAGGAAAAGATGCCAGGTGCTGGTGGCTCCCATCTGTAATCCTTGCTACTCAGAAGGCTGAGATCTGAGGACTGCAGTTCAGAGCCAGCCTGGGTAAGAAAGTCCATGAGACTCTTATCTCCAGTTAACCACCAGAAAACTGCAAGTAGCACTGTGGCTCAAAGTGGTAGAGCGCCAGCCTTGAGCAAAAGAGCTTAGAGACAGTGCCCAGGCCCTGAGTTCAAGCCGCACAACCAACAGAAACAAAAGAAGAGAAAGACCAAGTAAGTTGGTACATGCCTGCAATCCCAGCACTGGAAAAGCAGAGGCAAGGTGACTAAGAGTTCAAGACCAGCCTTGGCTACACTGAGACCCTTTCCTAAATAAGGTAGTAAGCCCATCATGTGTTTTCATTACTACATATTAATTTTGCATATTAGTGGGCTTCAGTTATTTCCAAAGCAGGATGTATACTGTCCATCCATTTGTTTTTGCTCTTGTTCTTGAGATGGTCTCACAGCCTAGGCTGTCTCTGCCTCCCACGTGCTGGGATTACATGCATGAACCACTACACCTGACTTCCATCTATTCTTGGCTCCCAGCAGTTTTTATTTTTGTCAGTCATGGGGCCTGAACTCTGGGCCTGGGCACTGTCCTTGAGCTTTTCAGCTCAAAGCTAGCGCTCTACCACTTGAGCCACAGTGCCACTTTGGGCTATTTCTGCTTCTGTGGTGCTGAGGAATCAAACCCAGGGCCTCATGCATGGAAGGCAAGCACTTTACCACTGAGCCACCTTCCCAGCCTCTCCCAGCAGTTTTTAATAGTACCATATCTTATTATTTATATATGCCCAGAGGTCTGTAGAAATCTGTTTTCAGTGGGTCAGATAGTAACTATTTAAACTTTTGGGACCACACACACCATCTGCATTGCATTTCTTCTCCTATTTCCTTCCCCTCCCACCTCGTGTGTGTGTGTGTGTGTGTGTGTGTGTATGTTGGTCCTGGAGCCTGAACTCAAGGCCTGGGCGCTATCCCTTAGCTTTTCCTATCAAAGCTAGGTTTCTATCATTGAGCCACAGCTTAACTCAAAGCTTTTGACCTGTTAATTAGAGAAAAGTCCATGAGACTTTTCTGCCTGGGCTGGCTTTACATCTTAATCTTTAGATCTCAACCTCTTGAGTAGCTACGATGACAGGTGTAAGCCACGGGTACCTAGCCACCTCCTTCTAAAAGAAAAACAAAAACAAAAACCAGAACCCGCTAAAACCCTTGAAATGTAATAACATGATTAGGGCATTCAAGTGTCAGGTTCAGTGTGGCCCATTGGCCCCTGACCTACTTTGAGATTGTTGACTACTCTGTTGTATTGTTTTGTAGAACTACTACATAATAGTGTACCCTTTCCCACGTATTATTTCCCACATATTAAGTGACTGTTGGTACTTTGGAGTTGGGCATAGCTCAGGGAGGAGCCCTTACTCAGTATATGTGCTTGTTGACTTCAATAGCTTTGGACTTGACCAAGAAACTTGAGAAACTCAGGCAGTACTGTTTTAGGGCAAAATTACTTTCCCAGAAAATGTTTGGTTTTTTTTTTTAAAGCCCTTAAGTATACAGAGAGATTTGCTCACATTATATAAAGATTTTGCTTTAGTGTAAGTTAACCAATTTTTTATAAAACATTGTTCATGAAGCCCTGCACCGGTGGCTCATGCCTGTAATCCTAGCTACTCAGGAGGCTGAGATCTGAGGGTCGAGGTTCAAAGCCAGCCTGGGCAGAAAAGTCCGTGAAACTCTTATCTCCAATAAACCACCAGAAGTGGCGCTGTAGCTCAAGTGGTAGAGCGCTAGCCTTGAGCTGAAGAGCTGAGGGACAGTGCCCAGACTCAGAGTTCAAGCCCCACAACCAAAACAAAAACAAAAAAAAACATTGTTCATGGGAACTGAAATTCCTTGAGGTCCTATCAGGATACAAGATCCTGCTGATTGACTAAAGAATCTTAACATCTTTTGTAGGGAAAGATGAAATGTTCCAGATAGACAGCCAAAGCTATCACAGGTCATCTGTTGTTCTCTGGAGCCATTTACTACCAACTTTGTAAATGAATATTAGATAATTTTAAAATTTTTTTTGTGGCAGTCCCAGGGCTTGAACTCAAGGTCTGGGTGCTGTTCCCTTAGTATTTTTGCTCAGAGCAAATGCTCTACCACTTGAACCACCACTCCACATCTTGCTTTTTTTGGAGATAAGAGTCTCACAGTCTGTTCTGACTGGGCTGGCTTTGAATTGTGATCTCAGATCCTCAGATCTCAGCCACCTGAGTAGCTAGGATTACAGGAATGAGCCACTGTTGCCCTGAGGAATGTATTATTAAGTTTAGCCGATCACTCGCTTCCACCAACTCTAACGTAAAGGATGTTTCCACATCTGAAGCCTGTGGAAGAAATGCCCCACTCTATTATAACTCACTTGCCTGATGCTCTCTTTGATGCATTTGCTAAATGGATTGATGACTTTCTTTTGTTCTGTGACTGTGCCTGAGATTTTTTTTTTTCTTTCAAGGCTAGTGACCTACCACTTGATCCACAGCTCTGCTTCTGTCTTTTTGGTGGTTAATTGCAGATAAGAGTCTCATGGACTTTCCTGGCTAGGCTGGCTTTGAACCATCATCCTCAGATCTCAGCTTCCTGGGTAGCTAGGATTACAGGTGTGAGCCACCAGCACCTGGCTTTCCACTCATGCACTGAGTATGGATGGCAAGGCCCTCTCTTCCCTCTATACTAGAAGCTGAGTACTTCTTCCAAGAATCTCCAGGTTCTTGTCAGGCTGTTGGGAGGACAGGGGCAGCCCAGAAAGGCCACCTCCTTATCAAAAACACCACCTGTCTGAATCGATCTTCAGGGGCACTCGCCTGAAACTGCTTAAACTTGCAAAACAAGTTCCGTGCTAAAAGTTCCTGCTGACCCCAGCCATATAAACCCTGCTATCACCAGACTCTGTGCTACCTCTCTGATCCTGACCAGGGAGTCCACCCGGGAGCATACCCCAATAAACTTTTATTCACCTTTACCTCCTCCTGTGTGTTCTTTCCGTGCCTAAAACCTTACATCTGGTGCCAAATACTTGGGAAGATGATAGTGCTTTGCTTCACAGACACTGCCCCTTATTGGCCTCTCTCCTCCCTTCCTCTTTTCCCGAGGCCTCCTATATTGGGAGCACAAAGCCCGCCCTGGCTTTTCATTCATCCTGCAAACCTGCGGGCAGGCACATTCACTACTTAACCCTACAGGACTTCCTACTCCAATGTTCTCTCTCCAGCTGCCTAAAAACTCCCTGTTGTGTTCCTGGCATCATGAGAACCCATGGCCAACTGCATGATGCAGTAGGTACACCATAAGCAGCTGCCGAGTATAGGCTGATGCAGATACACCAAAAGGGCAGCCACTGCCAGTCAAAAGTGGTAGAAGAAATCTTCCATAGTTCACAAAAGAGAGAGGAAAGACGTCATGCATGATAGCTTACACCTGCATCCATCCTCCCTCCCCACAGCCCTCAACATCAACCCCCTCCCAACCCTACCAGAACCAAGCCACTCCCACATCCCACACCCAGGAGAGCCAAAACAGATAGCGTGAGTTTATTGACTTGTACATATTTCACAGTAAAAAGAAACGTGGGACACAGTCAAGGTGCATGCAAAAAAAACAAAAATAAAAAACCCCTCAAGGTCCGGATCCTGTTGGCACATGGGAGCAGGGCTTCCCCCACTTCAGAGGATTGCAGGGTAACAATCACATTGATCAAATTCCCCTTTGCAGATGCAGCCATGGGAACACTTGGTACAGAGCACAGAACAGCAGGAGCAGCATGCTACATGAGGAAGGCAGAGAGTGACAGGTCAGGGCAGACTCATTCTAACAATGGGCCTGGCCTAAGCTCTACCCACAGCGTGTGAGTACAGGACTGTAAATTCTGTCAGGAGACAGCTGGGATATTAGTAGCTAATACCTGTAATCCTAGCTGTTCAGGAAGCGGAGATCTGAGGATAGAGGTTCAAAGCCAGGCTGGGAAGGAAGTCTGTGAGACTTTTATCTCCAATTTACTACCCAAAAAAGCTGGAAGTAGAGTTCTGGCTCAAATGGTAGAGCACTTGAAGGAAAAAACCAAAAGCTCAGGGACAGTGCCCTGGCCTGAGTTCAAGTCCTAGAACCAGCACCAAAAAATAAAAAGGCAGCAAGCTTGGCATTGATGGCTCATGCCTGTAATCCTAGCTGTTCGGGAAGCTTTGATCTGAGGATCGAGGTTCAAAGCCAACCTGGAAAGTCTGAGGATTTATTTTTTATTATTTTTTTTGTCAGTCTTGGGGCTCAAACTAGTTTGAGTGCTGTCCCTGAGCTTCTTGTGCTCGAAACTAGTGCTCTACCACTTGAGCCACAGTGCTACTTCCAGCTTTTTTCTGTGATTAATTGGTGATGAGTCTCATATGCCTAGATTGGCTTCATCCATGATCCTCAGATCTCAGCTTTCCAAGTAGCTAGGACTACAGGCAGGAGCTACCACTACTCACCAAAGTCTGAGACTCTTATCTCCAATTAATCACCAAAAAAGCTGGAAGTGGAACTCTGGCTCAAGTGGTAAAACACTAGCCTTGAGAAAAAAGAAAATTCAGGACAGTTCCCAGGCCCCAAGTTCAAGTCCTAGGACCAGCACCGAGAAAGTGGGGGAAATGGGGGGAAAAAAAAGAGCTAATCAGCCACATCTGAATTCCTGAGTTCAGTAGAGGGCATTATGTCTGGAGAGATGATGACAGGGCCAGTGGAGATAAAGGTCAAGCCCCAGGAAAGTCCTCAGTTGTGCAGATCTGAGGTTGGCTGCCTGGAGGCAGGCTCTGGGAAGAGAAATGTGGGGAATCATTTGCTCTAAGGCTGAGCAGATGGGGGGGGCGGGCGGGGTGAGGGATGGGCATGGGGAAGCTGCTCCTGCCTGCTGTGCTTGGACCCCTCCTAGCTCCTGTCTACCCTCAGGTCCCCAGGAAGGTCTCACTCACACTGCCTGCAGAGGGAGCACTTGCACTTTTCACAAGTGCAGCAGTCATCACAGGCGCAGGCCTTGGCTGTGAGGAGGAGAAAGACCACAGTAAGCCAGCGGTTCAGGAGACACAGCTGTGGAGCAGCAGTACTGAGAGCCTTCCCTTGAGCAGGGCCAGGCCTACTAGATTCTGCCATCCAGGGAGCAGGAAAAAAAAAAATTGGTTTTCTGGCCCCTTATCTAGGAAGAGCAAGTTGTATCCAAAAGGAAGTTTTACCCTCCAAAGGAAGGTACCTGTGATGGTTTAACCTTCATTGTCAATTTGGTGGGAGAGAGACACCCAGGAGACTAGTAAAGTGTCTCTGGGTATGTCTCTACTTAGATTTCCACAGACAGATTACAAGAGCTCCTGCCTCATGAATCCATTGAAACCTTGATGGATTCTTGATGGTGCTGTGGCTCAAGCGGTAGAGCACTAGCCTTGAGCAAAAGAAGCTCAGGGACAGAGTCCAGGCCCAGAGCTGGAGGCTCAGGACTGGCAAATAATAATAATAATAAAATAACTCAGCCAGAAAACAAGCACTGGCCAAATGGAGTCCACTCAGCTGAGAACTCTAAATATGACCTCTTCAAACCCAGGTACACTGGGGTCTGGGGCTCAGAACTCAGCTTCCGAAGGTACTAGATTCAGGTACACTTACCAGCGCGGCAGGTACAAGTGGCGCTCCTCTCCATGAGGCCGGGGTTCTGCAGGAACCAGCAGGGGAGCTGTGGGGCTGCTGGTTGGGCTGTGCTGCTCGCTTGCTGGCTTTATAGGGGAGGAAGGGGGCGGGCGCAGAGCCCCTGCCCTGCCTGGGCCCCAGCTGGGCATGCGCTTGGTGCTCACTGACCTTGGCTCAGCTGAGCTCACCTGGCAGCCCCTCCCCCTAGGGTAGGACTGCACCCTGAGCCACCTCCCAGCCTCTGTCTCCCACTGCCCCACAGCGACCTTCCAGTTCCCAAGATTTTTAGGCCATTCTCATCCACCAGAGTCCCAGTCCTGTCCCAGTCCCAATCCCTGATGTCATCTTAGCCTGGCCCATGGTCCCAGCATCACTGATAGCAGGTAACATGTGAGGGATTCCCGTGCATCCGGCAAGGCCCTATGCCCTGGGACCACCAGGACGGTCCCCGGCTAGCCCTTCCCTCCTATCTTCTTTTATCCTGAAGTCAGTGGGCATGGATGCAGGGTTCTCCTTCACATAGACTTTCCTAGGGTTCCCCATAGGCAAAGCCCACCACTACCCCAAGCTGGGATACTTTGGATGCAAAGTTCTTCACCTGCAGCCAATAATCACACACATGGTCATGTTGCCAAGAAAATTCTGGAAAGGCCCTTCAAATCCCTCCTCACATTGTTCATTCAAAGGAGTCCAGGACTGGAATATGGGAGAACAACTTCATCCTAACTTGGGGAGTGTCTTATTTTTTTCTTTTTTGGTCTTGTTAAGACAGGGACTCTCTAGCTACATAGCCCAGCTGGCCTCTAGTTCTAATCCCCTTCCTTCCTCAGATTCCTGAGGCTGGGATTACAGAAGTGAACTACCACACCTGGTTCTAACTCTTTATTCCCCTGTGCCTTTGTATATTTGCTGATGTTTTCCGGCCAAACCTTAAATAATGGGTTTGTGTTGGTTCGTGCTTTTCTCTCCTGAAATTAATACCATTTACCAAAGCTTAGGTCTGAGATGGACAGAAGTAAAAGCTATTTCTTCCCAATGGAGATTAGAATATCCTGTGGAGGATTGGAGCAGCTGGGGGGAGGGGTAACATTCCCACTCTGCCGGCATTTTTTTTTTTTGGGGTCCGGTTGTGGGGCCTGAACTCTGGGCCTGGGCGCTGTCCCTCAGCTCTTCAGCTCAAGGCTAGCACTCTACCACTTGAGCCACAGAGCCACTTCCGGCTTTTTCCTTTTTGCTTATGTTGTGCTGGGGAATCGAACCCAGGGCCTCATGCATTGCAAGGCAAGCACTCTACCACTGAGCCACCTTCCCAGCCCCTCTGCCGGCATTTTTAAGCCCCAAATGTTAGAAGATGAATTTGCACTGTGCAAAGTAGTTGATGAAAGATGGAGACGTTTCTATGCCACCCACACTTCTCATAGGGAGGTAGGGATGTGGTCTTGCACACTGTTCCCCACTTTACAGAAGAAAAAGCTCAGTGAGTTCACCTGCATTCCACAAGACATGGCTGGCTTTCTTCCTTTCTTTCTTTTGTACTGGTCCTGGAGCATGAACTCAGGGACTGGCTATCCCTTAGCTTTTTTGCTCAAGGCTGTTGTTCTACCACTTGAGCCACACCTCTACTTCTAGCTTTTTGCTAGTTTATTGGGGATGTGTCTCTCTGATTGGTCTCCTTGGGCTGGCTTTGAACTGTGATCCTCTGATTTCAGCTTCCAGCATAGATAGGATACAAGCATGAGACACCAACTTCCAGTAAGACACAGCCTTTTGGCGGGGGAAGGGGCATGGGGCTTGAACTCTGGGCCTGGGCATTGTCCCTCAGCTCTTCAGCTCAAGACTAGCGTTCTATCACTTCTGGCTTTTTTTGTTTATGTGCTGCTGAGGAATCAAACCCATGGCTTCATGCATGTGAGGCAAGCACTCTACCACTGAGCCAACTTCCCAGCCCCCAACACAGTCTTCTAAGTGCTAACAGTTAAGCCCAGATCTTGCATTTCCAATTAGTCCCTCCCCCGTGTCTCTTATTTCCCAGACACACAAAGAAAAGTAGAGACACAGTCAAGTAATAACTTTTATTCTCTCAAACTTCACAGAAATAGGAATGGGACAAATAATACAGGTTTGCACCACTTTTTTTTTTGCCTATTGAACTCAGGCACTTTTGTTCTCAATTAGCTTGCTTGCTTAAGGCACTCTACCACTTGAGCCACACACCCCTCTCCAATCTCAAAGATTGTGATTCTCAGATCTCAGCCTCTTTCGTAGCTAGGAATACAGGTATGAGCCATTGGCTCTGGGCCCATCACTCGACATGTGGGAACTAGGATATCCCCCCACATCAGGAGTACCAGCTACCCTTATTTGATGCCCCTCTGTAACCACAGACCTGGTCAGATCTGGCACAGCCTAGTGGGCAGCAGGAAGAGGAGCCTGGGGAAGAAGAGGAGAGAGAGGGAAGTCTTCCTACAACAGCAGTCTTGGCATGAGCTCTTCCCTAGCCAAGCCAGATCCTAAATTCAGGCTGTCTGCTTCCAGGAGCAGTTGGGGGGAGCTCTGGTATTCAGAGACTGCTCAGTCCCCTCCCAGACCTGGGGAGATAGAGAGAAGTTCCCTGGAGGGGGAAAAAACCTAGTATACTTGAAACTAATCCAGGTTTGTGTAAGGTATATTAAATAGGTAGGTTTCATTAGGTAGCCAATGAAGAGAACACCACACGCTATTTAGGCAGGAAAAGAAGTTAATTTACCAAACTGATGCCCCAGCCATGCATGGTGGAGAAGCATGGCTGAAAAAGGAAAGGGGGGGGGAGGACACCCCCCCCCAGGACTTATCTAGGCCAGGGATAGGAAGAGATGTGGCCAGGTGGGGGAAAGGTATGGCCACACTGGATCTGGATGTGACCTCAGGGTCTGGGACCCTCCTAAGGTCAGATGGGAAGCATGTGACCAGAAGTGGCCCAGGATGTGACCTAGTAGGAGGGGGAGGTGACTACTTCCAGGTCTGCCAGTTACCTAGGTAAGAGATACTGGGTGGAAACTTAGCCAAAAGGGAGGGAGGTGTCCCCGTGCAGACTTTACATTCCACTGACTTCAAAGTACACCTGTTCCCCCCTTGGGCCTACCAAGGTAAGGCTGTCTCGAATCCCTGAAGATCCAGGTAACACTGAGCCAGCTTCTCTCCTCTCCACACACCTCACTACCTCATCCCTTAGGTCACCTCCAAGCCACGGACATCCAATCTTTTCAGTAATATTTTTCCTTTTTATCTTTGTCCAGCCCCCTGCCTGAGAAGACTTCCTCCAGGAGACTCGCTTCTTGCACGCCACCAAGGGACAGCTGCTGCCCACTGCCTTCTCTGGGAGGGGACCAAATTCCAGCCTTTTACCCCTATTGTCGATACCCCTTGCAAGCAGGAAGTAGCCAGAGAGACTCTTCGCCCTTTTTCATAATTATCAAAAGGCTGGAATGTAAGGTCTGCACGGGGATACCTCCCTCCCTCTTGGCTAAGTTTACGCCCAGTATCTGTTACCTAGGTAACTGGCAGACCTAGAAGCAGTCACCTTCCCCTCCAGCTAGGTCACATCCTGGGCCACCTCTGGTCACATGCCTCTCATCTGACCATAAGAGGGTCACATCCAGATCCAGTGTGGCCACACCTTTCCCCCACCCCCACCCCTTTCCTTTTTCAGCCATGCTTCTCCACCATGCATGGCTGGGGCATCAGTTTGGTAAATTAACTTCTTTTCCTGCCTAAATAGCGTGTGGTGTTCTCTTCATCAGCTACCTAATGAAACCTGCCTATTTAATATACCTTACAGTTTGTATTCACACTATTCTCTAGAGGAAAAGGATATGAGGAAACTGGTCACTGTCCTGTTGCCACCCATTGTCCAAGACCCAGTGTGGAAGAGAAAACCAACAAGGAGCTGGGAGAGACGCAGGAGACAGGGCAGCAGGGCTTCAGCTCCCTGAGCCCCTCCTTTGAGCAGGACCAGCCCTAGCTTTCCACTCAGAAGAGGGAGACAGGTCTGATCTTCTGTCTCTCATCTGGAAAGGATACGTGTCCTCCTTTTCTTTCACAAGGAAATCCCCATATTCAGGACCCAGCCCAGGATGAGTGCAACCGGAGGCCCAGACTCAGGCATCAACCTCCAAAAAGGCAACCTTGTTTGCCTCCATCCAGTCAGACTCCTACAGAGCTGCAGAGCCCTGGGCACAACTGATAGCCCCTGACCCTGAAAGACATCTGTCCGGACAGTCTTGGGCCTCAGTACCTTGAACTCTTGACAGATATGGGCAGAGAAGTGGGAAATGCCGTCAGGAACTGGGTCTCGGAGATATTAGACAACTAAGTCGCCTCAGCTCAGAGCTTGAAATGGGATCCCTTTAGCCCAGGGACACCATGTACTGCGGCCTGGGTTGAGCGTTTGTTCTAAGACCCAGAGCCAGGCATGCCTTACCAGTGGAGGGTCCATTTGGAGCTTAGCATACAGGTGAAGAAACAAGGTCCAGGGCTGCTAGAAGGCTCCTGGGAACCCTGGCCCCACCCAGACCCTGCTCCTACCCAACCATTGCTTATGACTGGCTGCAGCCTATAACCAACAGGCCACAGACTAGTTGAGTGTACCCCAAGACAGCAGGAGTGGGTCTGCCTCTTTAGTATGCACTCAGGAGGAAGGTTTTGGGGGGGGGGAGGACCAAGCATCTTTCCTACTCACAACTGCCCTCCCCCCCCACTGCTCCCCAATTTACAGCAGCGGTTCAGTGAGGTCACCCACTTGCTGGAAGAGAATGGCTTGGGGTATTTACATCTATCCCCAACCTTGGTCCTGGATTCCCAGATCTGTCCCTCAATCCAACCCCTTATTACTACAGAGAAAACCAGTCAGAATCAAGTCAATGATATTTATTACCATGCATTAACTTCATACAAAAAAGGCAGTGGGAAACAGGTAAGGGTTGAGTGAAAAACCGAACTTGAGACATACAAATCACTATTTACACGTGTGAGCAGGGCACCCCCACATCAGGCACAGCAGCTGCACTTCTCAGTTGCTCCTTTGCACACACAGCCCTGGGCACACTTGGCACAGCCCACCGGGCAGCAGGAGCAGCAGCCTGGGGAGGGAAGAGGAGGGAGAGTGAGAGGTAGAGCAGAATAACCAACCCAGCACAGCCTGCCTAGAGATCTGTCCTCTGCACTGGAGAATTTAAGATTTTCTCAACAATATGAATAGATGGCTTTCTAAGACAACTGAACTTCCCAATGGGAGCATTTCCAAATGCAGAAAGGCTGTCCAGACCTTGGGAGCTCAGGGCAGAGCAGAGAGCCTAGAGGGGCAGCAGGGCCTCAAAGGGCAAAGGACAGTCAGTTACCCCGCTCCCCCCCACAGTCCCTCCCACATGGCACAACCCCCAGATCTACAGGCACAGCCCCAACTCACTCTTCTTGCAGGAGGTGCATTTGCACTCTTTGCACTTGCAGGAGCCAGCG
>NW_012267322.1:7611007-7633188 GCF_000151885.1 Dipodomys ordii | reverse complement strand
CCCCCCCTCACCCTCCCCCACCGTCCCGCAAACGCTGGGCTGGTCCTGGACACGATCCTGATTGGAAGTGACCTCGAGCCGGGCTCCTGCATTCATCCCCGCTTTAGCTGTCTCTCGATTGCTGTGGTTGGGTCCCGGGACTTGAATTCAGGGCCCGGACGCTGCCCCGGAGCTTTTTTGCTCAAGGCTGGTGCTCGCCCACTGGAACCACAGCTCCACTCTGGGTTATTTTTTAGTTTTTGGTGGTTCATTGGAGATAAGAGTCTCACAGACTTCACTTTCTGGGCTGGCCTCGGGCAGCGATCCTCAGCTTGGATTGCAGGCCTGAGTCCCCGCGCCGGGTTGCCTTTTATCAATAGCTGCGTGGAGCTGAGAATTCCGGCTCCGTTTCTGGGGGCGGGGCAGCTACCGCGGGGTGGGGGGTGGAACACAGTCCCAGAACCACGCACACTCCGAGCACACAGAGCAAGAAACGAGGTGGGGACGGCAGGGCAAGGCCGGGGCGTGCACGGTGCCGCGGTGGGGGGGCAGCCCTGTGCGCACAGCTCCCCAAAACAGGAGCTCAGGCAAAGCTAGCAACACCGCGGTGCGGGACTGAGGTTGGGCCAGCGGAAGGATGGGGTTCTGAAAACTCCTATGCGGGGATGAACGCAAAGGCGCAGGCATTGGAAAGCGGGGTGCGGGCCCGGAGGAGGAGGGGGGCGCGCGCTCCTCACCGCCCCGCCCTCGGGGAGGTTCTGCACGTGGCTCCCCAGCCGCCCGCGCGCACAAGCTCCCGCCGAGACCCGGGGCCGGGCGCAGACCTCTGCGCACGGGCCGAGCCCCGACTATAAACACGCGGGCCGCGCGCAGGGCCACATCGCGCCTTCTCGCAGCCTCTACCCGCTCCATTCATCGCGTCGCTCGTCTCCCCTCCACCGAGCTCTCCATGGACCCCAACTGCGCCTGCGCCGCTGGTAGGAGCCGCTACCCCGGGCTGCGAGGCCGGCTGGGGGCGTTCCTAGGAGCCCCTCTCCCTTCCCTTGCGACGCCCTTTCCCCGCGGCTGGTGCGTCCACACCTTCCGCACAGGCCCCCGACGGCGGGGCCTGGTAACCTGTGAAAGAAGTGGGGTTCAGCTTCGGTCGTTAGGAAGATTATCGAGTGGGGTGCTGGACGGCCCTGGCTGCAGGTTGACTGATTGCTCTTGTGTCTGCACGTCTGTCCCCGGCGCTCACTGCTGTCTGTCTCTTCTTTCCCCAGGCGGCTCGTGCACCTGCGCTGGCTCCTGCAAGTGCAAAGAGTGCAAATGCACCTCCTGCAAGAAGAGTGAGTTGGGGCTGTGCCTGTAGATCTGGGGGTTGTGCCATGTGGAAGGGACACTGTGTGTGTGTGTATGCACACGCACGCATACACGCACACACGAGGGGGAACCGGCTGTCCTTTGCCCTTTGAGGCCCTGCTGCCCCATCTAGGCTCTCTGCATTGCCCTGAGCCCCCAAGCCTTTCTGCATTTGGAAATGATCCCATAGGGAACCTCCAGTTGTCTTAGAAGAAAGCCATATATTCATATTGTTGAGAAAATCTTAAATTCTCCAGTGCAGAGGACAGGTCTCTAAGCAGGCAGTGCTGGGTTGGGAGGGGCTGGTTATTCTGCTCTACCTCTCACTCTCCCTCCCGTTCCCTCCCCAGGCTGCTGCTCCTGCTGCCCGGTGGGCTGTGCCAAGTGTGCCCAGGGCTGTGTGTGCAAAGGAGCAACTGAGAAGTGCAGCTGCTGTGCCTGATGTGGGGGTGCCCTGCTCACATGTGTAAATAGTTGGTTATGTTTTTCATTCAACTCTTAGCCTATTTATCACAGTCCTTTTTTTATTATGTTACTGCATCATAATAAAAGCCATTGACTTGATTCTGATTCTGGTTTGGTTGTTTTGGTTTGTTTGTTGTGTGTGTGTGTGTGTGTGTGTTGGGGTTAGGGTGAGGTGCTAACCACAATCTCCAGGGTCCTGTCCTTGGGACTCAGATATAAGCCTCCACAAAGCAGTGTCTTCCACAAGCCCTGCTAAGCTGCTTCCCTTGGAGGGCATTGTCCTGTATTTGGTTTGGGTGCAGGGAATACCTGGTCTCCTCTGTCATCACAGAATCCTCTCTGTAGAAACTTCTCAACCTTTCTTATTAAATTCCCTCACTTCTTAGCCCTTAAGGAAGGCTCCTCCTAAGATTTTATTGAACACGAGTGTTGAATAAGATACAAATTCCAGTGGCTTGAATTTTCTGGGTATATTTCAAACTCTAGGTCGAAGCCATCATTAGTATATTCTAAGACTTGTTTGATAAATGTAAAGAAAATGAAGGCACAAAATGCCATTTATAAAATTTAACTGAACAATATTTGAAGAATTAGATTTGACGGCTAGGTGTGGGGCCTGTCATCCCCGCATTTTGGAGGCTGAAGTAAGGGGATCTTGGGTTGGAGTCCAGCTTAGGCTACATAGGAAGACTGTGTTTCAGGAGAAAATACACTGCACAAACGTTCATTGCACACTGGAAAAAAAAACCCTCCATTTCTGCCCACCCCCAGTGTAAACTATGACCCTAATATTCCACAAAGACCCATCATGATCAGGTCCACTGATGAACCCAAGCTGACCCCTGACAACTTCCTGTTGTGACATATCTGAGTCTTAAATTTGTCTCCTACTTGCCAGGCATCAGTGGCTCATGCCTGTAATCCTAGCTACTCAGGAGACTTAAGATCTGAGGATGGTGATTCAAAGCCAGCCCAGGCAGGAAAACTCACTGGGACTCATCCACTATAAACTACCAAAAAAGCCAGAAGTGGATTTGTGATTTGAGTGCTAGAGCATTAACCTTGAGTAAAAGAAACTCAGGGACAGCACCCAGGCTGGGAATTCAAGCCCAAGAATCAGCACACAAAGTTTCTCCCAAAGTCAATCAATTTCTTTCCTGGGCTACTTCCCATCAGCAAGTTGACAAGGGACTCTGGAGGAATTAGCAGACTTTGAAGGGATGGACATTCTCTTGGTAATACAAGTATACAATCAGCGATTGCAGGTGACGCACTTTGTGTCCAAAATGTCCTAGGGCGAGGTATTTGGCTGGACTATGGGAAGCCCTAGGAGAATGTATAACAAGGAGGACCTAGCACCTGTGCCCACCTGTGCCTGGACTCTGGAAAAAAGGGTGGGCCAGCCCTGTCCTGCCTTCCACTGTGTACAAGGGAAACAAGGAACTAAGTGGGAGGAGCATAGTTAATGGCAGGGAGGTACTGTGACCAGAGTCACACAACTATGCGCAGCACTCTCATCCTCGCCCAATCAGTACAGAAACATGGATCAGTGATATCTAGGCTATGGGGCTGGAGGTGTGTGTGTTGGGGGAAGGTGGGGGGATGGTGAGTTCTTGGAATCCTAGGGAACAGATGACCTGCAAATTGTGGGAACTAGAAATAGGCATGGGGAAATTCAGAGGCTGCTGAGGTCATGGTGTTGAGCTCACAGCCCCTCCCTCCTATTGGAGCTGGCACTGAAAGAATGCTTAGTCAAGGACAGAGGCCAGAGCGCCTCCATTCTGGGCAGTGCTAGAGGGGGAGGACTACCACCAAGCCCAAGCACAGAGTCTGTGCCATGCGACCTAAGAACTTGTGAGAACTGAGAAGTCAACAGAGATAGAGACACTGTGTGGAGCCAGTCACTCAGCCCCTCCCTCCAGTGGAAGAGGACCATGAAGAGGCTGCCCCCAAACATAATTCTGTTTGCTCTGAGATTGAGTGCTCTGACTTTAGGGTGTCCTCAGGCAGTCTATGGCCAGGTCTATGGCCAGTGAGGTACCCCAGCCTTTCTCTCATGAGTAAATAGAGTGACTTGTGCAAACCTACAATTGTATTTTAAATGACTCAGACCTATTTGTTGCATTCTTTTTTTTCTGTCTTGCCTTTACCCCTGCCCTGCCCTGCCCTGCCTCTGCCCCTACCTCTGCCCTGCCTTGCCATGCCTCTAGATCCCACCCCACTTCAGCCACCACCTCAGCTCTGCAGACAGCACCCCAACTCAGTCTTCTTGGACAAAGTGCACAGAGCACATACAGGAGTTGCCTGGGAGGAGGAGAAACAGAACAGTGAGCAAGGCCACAAACACCGGCAAAAGCAGTCAACATAGATAGGCAGCTCAATCCAGAAGCCCACCTGCTAGTTCTTACCACTAAAGATGGAAGGAAGGGCTGGGAAGATGGTTCAGTGGTAGAGTGCTTGCCTTGCATGCTTGAGGCCCTGGGTTCAATTCCTCAGCACCACATGAGCAAAAAGAAAAAAGCCGGAAGTGGCGCTGTGGCTCAAGTGGTAGAGCACTAGCCTTGAGCTGAAGAGCTGAGGGACAGCGTCCAGGCCCAGAGTTCAGGCCCAATGACCAGGCCCCCCCCCAAAAAAAAAGACGAAGGAAGCTGAACTCCATGTTACCTCCATAGGCTACAAGTGGCCTTAGGTCCTAGATCCAGAATAGACAACTAGATCTGGCCTGAAAACCCAGGTCAAACCAACTATACTGGAGCCAGGTGCCGGTGCCTCATGCTAGCTACTTAGGAGGCTGACATCCAAAAGTCAATGTCAGCTGGGGCACGAAAGTCTATGAAACTCATCTCTAGTAAACTAACAACCACAACAACAACAAGCCAGAAATGGAGCTGTGGCTCAAGTGACAGAGCACCAGCCTTGATCAAAACTAAGCTCAGGGACAGTACCTAGGCCCTGAGTTCAAGCCCCAGGATTCACAAGCACGCGCGCGCACACACACACACACACACACACACACACACATACTTCCTGCAAAGACAATGGATTCGCCACTCAAATTCTAGGAAAGGGACTTACCATCATTTTTTATTTTTCTTTCTTTCTTTCTTTTTTTTTGGTTGGTCGTGAGGCTTGAACTCTGAGCCTGGGCGCTGTACCTTCACTCTTCAGCTCAAGGCGAGCACTCTACTGCTTGAGCTACAGCACCATTTCTGGTTTTGTAGTGGTATATTGGAGACAAGAGTCTCATGGAGTTTCCTGCCTGGGCTGGCTTTGAACTGTGATCCACAGATCTCAACCTCCTGAGTAGCTAGGATTACAGGCGTGAGCCACCAGTGCCTGGCTCATTTTTCTTTTAACATATGGATCCAGGTAAAATAGTGTCCAAACTGTCTTGGAGTAGTGGTGGGCTAGACTACTGGGTCCTCAACAGAATCTAGGGCAGGGAGGACTTTGTGCCTGTGCCCAGAGGTCTCTCTAAGCCTTTGACATTGTTCTTGTTTAGTCTTGTCACTGGTGCTTAAACTCAGGGCCTCCAACCCTCCCTTAGCTCTTTCGCTCAAGGCTAACACGCTAAAACTTAAGCCCATCTCCACTTCCAGCTTTCTGGTCATTAAGGGGAGATGAGTCTCTCAGACTTTTCTGCCAGAACCGGCTTGGAACAGAGAGCCTCAGATGTCAGCCTCCTGAGTAGCTAGGATTACAGATGTGAGGCATTGGTTGGTGCCTGGCAACCTTGAACATCAGCGGTGAAAAGAACTGAGTCCCGAATCACTCTCTGCTGTGGACAGAAGGGCAAAGGACCGCACTGGCAACACCTACAGGCAATGTAGGGCAGGCAGAGGTGATACTCTGACCCCTCTTACTACTCATCCAGATCTCAGTGGTAGAGGAATGTGGGCCCTGGGACTGAGATGAGGGGTTGGAATGAGGGATAGCTGTATGAGTTAGTTCCTGGAAAGCTCTGCTACCCAGTGATCCCCAAAACTAGGAAATGGAAAGGGACAGCAGGAGACAAGGGACTCTGTGGTCCCAAGCATACAGTGGCTCCTCCATGAGGGAGTGGACAGAAAAGGGAGGTCTGTTCAAGAGATTCTGAGTAGGCTCATCTGGCCCAAGTCCAGAGGGCTGTGTGCAGAGTTGGAAGCCAGGCTGAACTCAGTAGGAAATTGGAAAGATCTTAGCACAGTGCTCATTAGCAATGTACATTGCACACTGGGGGGAAAGCAGCAGACTCCTCAGAGTATGGAGGGTCACACTTTGTAGAATGCTCTGACATTCCTCAAAGCCAACAGTGACCAAGTCCACAGAAAGGAGAGGAGCTGACACCTGAGGGCTTCTTGTGACCCTGCTCTGCCTTTTCTCTAGGACAGGTGTTGGGTAGGGCCCAAGGCCTAGATAGGGCCTCAGAGAAGCAGAGCATACCGGGAGTGTGCCCTGGGGCACCTCACAGAATTGCACAGTGCCCCCTTGCCACTGGCTACTGAGGGCGGAGGAGTGTGTGTTCTGTCGTACATGCAGTACACAATGTCCTTGTCCCTCCTTTGCTCAGCTGCCAGGTCTTTGTCCTTATCCCCCACTCCTCCTATCATCCCTGCCCATCACTACCCCCAGCCATGCTCCCAAAACTCTATCTCTAGTCCTGATTGTCCCTCTCAGCCCCTCCATAGAGCTTTTTGTTGTTGATGTTGGTGGTGGTGGTGGTCGTCATCGTAGGGCTTGAACTCAGGGCCTGGGCACTGTCCCTGAGCTTTTTTGCTCTAGGCTAGCACTCTACCGCTTTGAACCATAGCTCTGCTTTGTGGGCTTTTATGCCCTGGCTGGCTTTGAACCTTGATCCTCAGCCTCCTGAGTAGCTAGGATTACAGGCATGAGCCATTAGCACTGGGCTCATCCATAGTGCTTTGTCCTCATTCTCTTCTTTCCAGAGTTTGTGTGTAACCCCAGCCTGGGTGAATGTTAGTGGGGGGCAGAGAACTTGTGGTATGAAGGACTAGCCTTGCATATGAACTTTCCTTGCCCGATGCAGCTGTTCTCTGCCCCTATTTCAATCCTGGCGATCTTTCCTTTTGCATATAGCAGCACAGTCATAGGTTAGGTTAGCTGTCTTCTAGTCTCCTCCTGGACATGTATAGACACATTGTCCCTGACTTGCCTGAGGACTGGCCAAAAAAAAAATTCTCCCGACAATCTTCCTTTCACTCTTTTTTCTTTTCTTTTTTTTTGGGGGGGAGGGGGGGAGGGTAAGGCTGGATGTTCTAAAAATGGAAGATGTCCATTTTCAGATAGGGATAAATAGTTGTAGGTAACATGGATACCCTATCTAAATAAGAATGCTGAAAATGTAGTTATCCCCTTCACAGTATTTCTATTATAGGCCTGTGTCAGCTCCCACCTGTAAGGAAACTTAGTCATAAGGGTATCAGAATAAAGAAAATGCAGAAAGTGAACTCAACAGACCACAGAATTTTATTTCAGGGACAAAAGCCTGAAAGGGATGCCAAAGTTTTCCAGCCAGACTGGAGAGACAATAACATGCTCTCTTACTACTGATGTCTCTTGGGGCTGGGAATGTGGCCTAGTGGTAGAGTGCTTGCCTAGCATGCACGAAGCTCTGGGTTCAATTCCTCAGTACCACATTAACAAAAAGCTGGAAGTGGTGCTGTGGCTCAAATGGTAGAGTGCTAGCCTTGAGCAAATGAAGCTCAGGGACAGTGCCCAGGCCCTGAATTCCAGCCCTAGGACTGGAAAAAAATAAACAAAAATACTGATGTCTCTTTTTGTATGTGTGTGTATGCACGCACGCTAATTGTGCTGATCTTAGGGCTTGAATCAGGGCCTAGGCACTGTCCCTGAGCTTCTTATGCTCAGCTCAAGGCTAGCACTCTACCACTTAAGGCACAGCTCTACTTCCAGCTTTTTCTAAGTAGTTTATTGGAGATAGAGTCTCATGCTCTTTCCTGCCCAGGGCTGGCTTCCAGCCTTAATCCTCAGATCTCGGCCTCCTGAGTAGCTAGGATTACAGAAGTGAGCCAACAGTGCCTTGCTTAAATCTATTTATTAGGCACGGAGAGTATAGTCAGGTAGTGCAGGGGTCTGGGGTAGTTTGCTGTGGAAGGGGGACAGGATGAGAACAGGGGATAAAGGCTCTTTGTACTGAATCTTGACTCATAGGGACAGGTCAACAAATGGTAGGGCCCTTAATTCACATGTTTTCTCTTTTACAACCACAGGGAGTATTTGGGGAGAGGGAAGGGGGCCGGAGGTCTGCAGCAAGAGCAGCAAGAGCACCTCCTGTTGAACTGCTTTCACTCACCCACAGTACTAAAGCGAGAGATAGTGTTTCAGGTCCATTTTTCTAATCTACCACACTGGTCATGGCGTGTCAGTCTTCTGACTTTTGAGCAGTTTGGCTTTGGCCAGGTTGTTTAGCCACTCTGAAAGACAAGGTTATTCAGCTATTCACTTTCTCTCTAGGTTACAGGAAATAAAGAGTTTGGTAAGGCTTTGTGTTTGTTAAAAAGCTGGAATGTTATTTTAACACACAGTGCTTTGTGCAGGTCATCTATACACATCCACAAACAACTTAGCTTTCCACACCCCTAGCCTCTAGCCCTCAGTCACCCATCCTTCCAAGCCAGCTTTTTCTCCTAGAGCTTTTTGTTTGTTTGTTTGTGCTGGTACTGGGGCTTGAACTCGGGGCCTGAGTGCTGTATTTAGTTTAGTTTAGTTTATTTGTTTGTTTGTTTGTTTTTCACTCAAGGGTGGCACTCTACTTTTGGCTTTTGGGGGATGTTTAATTTGAGATAAGAATCTTCTCTGCCCTGGCTGATTTTGAACCATAATCCTCAGCAGCTAGGATTAGAGGCATGAGTCACCCATTCCCTGCTCCCCCAGACCTTGTTGAGACAGGATTCTTTCTCCCCACAGAAAGTCCATGTGGTGTCAGGCGAGGTGATGCACACCCATAAACAGGATTGCTAAGGCAGGAGGATCCAGAGTTCAAGGTTGGTGTGGGCTACATAGTAATAAAGACTTTAAAAGAGAGAATAAAGGCTGGGCTTTAGTGTTTCATGACTGTAATCCTAGCTACTCAGGAAGCTGAGACCTAGAGGATCTCGTGTTCAAAGATGACCTAAGCAGAAAAGTCAGCAAGACTGTCTCTGACCTAACATGCAAAAAGCCAAACTGAGCTGGGCACTGGTGGCTCAAGCCTATCATTCTAGCTACTCAGGAGGCTGAGATCTGAGGATCACAGTGAGAAGCCAGTTTAGGCAGTAAAAGTCCACAAGACTCTTACTGGCAATTAACTAACAAAGAAAGCTGGAAGTGGAGCTGCTGTGGCTCAAGTGGTAGAGTGCTAGCCTTAAGCATAAAAGCTCAGGGATAGCACCCAAGCCCTGAGTTCAAGTCCCAGGATGGGCACAAAAAGAAGGAGTGAAGGAAGGAAGGAAGGAAGGAAGGAAGGAAGAGAGGGAGGGAGGGGGAGGGGGAGGAAGGGAAGGTAGGAAGGGCAGAAGGTAGAGCAAGCAACATCTTAGTGCAGGAAAACAGGCTATCAGTAATTTTGGGGTTCAATCTGGTAAGAAAAATGGAGGCTCAGAGAAGTTCAGTGATTTGCCCAGGGCACACAAACAGTAAGGGATGAAGTGGACTGTGAATTAGGACTTCCTGACACCCAACTCATGCAGAGACAGCCTTCTGAAGTCAACCCTTTAGAACAGAGGACCACATTGGTCCTGACCGCTAGCCAAGAAATTCTTTGAACATCAAATAGCATTAACCCAATAGCTGGGAGGCACTAACTGTTGGGTGTAATTATAAATCAGCCAGGCCTCATTTCTTCACATCCTGTGAACTTGGGACTCCACCCTCACCTCTCTGCGTGGGAAGCTGGGGGAAAGGGGTTGGGAGTATTACTTTACTTCATCCTGTTCCAAAACTCGTGCTTTCCTCATCTACCAAAAAATGCTAGACAATTCCCTCCAAATCTCTAGTCACCTGACAAGTTGAAATAGTCAAGGATTGGCCTACGAATGAGAAGCAGATTCGGTCTGATTTTAAGAAGTTCCAAAGATTCACTGCCAGGTCCCATCAGAGAGCACTTAGAGAGAGGGCTAGTCTTGTCTGTGTCCCAGTGCAGCCTGAGTGACTGAGGAGGATTCCTTGTGGAGATCCAAGCCAGGCAAACTGTGTGATTCAGTTTTCAGTCTACAATGCGTACCTTGTATAAATGTGTAATGTTTGTAATTCTCCTGTTTTTCATTATTTTGTTATTCATATGTAGATATAAATTTTCTTGTTGGATTAAAAAAAGGTTGTTTTTTTTTGTTTGTTTTTAAATCACACTCATACTCCTATTTGAGACAGGGCCTGGCTATGTGTGCCACCCTGCCTAGTTCCTTTTCTTTTTATTAACTTTTTATTTTTTACCAAACTTTACATTTGTGACTGATAGAAAATAATTTCTGGCATCTACACTACATTGAGAAACTCCATGAGATTCAAACAACTGGTGTTGCATTTCATACCCTGTAGTCACTTTGTTTAGGCAATACTGAGATTTTAAATCAGGGCCTCAGGGATTGCTAGACTTGTCAGGGATTGCTAGACTTGTTAGGCAGCCACTTCACCACCATTAGCTCTTTTTTTTTTTTTTAATTCTGGTTTTGAGATAGGGTCTTGCTATGTAGTCCAAGCTGGCCTTGATCTCTCAATCCACCTTCCTCAGCCTTCTAAGTGCTATGATTTACAGGCCTGTATTACCTCTAGCTTCATAAACCTGTAGTGTGTGTGTGTGTGTGTGGTGTACATGTGGTGTGTGCCAGTACCCAGGCTAAGGGCCTGGCTGCTGTCCCTTAGCTTTTTTGCTTAAAGATGGTGTTCTACCACTTGAGCCATAGGCTGTACTTTGAACGTTTTGCTGGTTATTGGAGAATAAGAATCTCAGACTTTCCTGCCAAGGGTTGGCTTCAAACTGTGATCTTCAGATATGTTTCCTGATGGCTAGGATTATAGGCCTGAGCCACAGGCACCTGGCTATACTCATCTCCTCCCTACCATCCCCTACCCCTACTGACTCTTTTGCTGATTAGCTGGTGTTCTACCAACTGAGCCATGCCTCCAACCTCTAGAGTCACTTATTAAATTAGCATGAATTGTGCAGAGGAGCTTCATTGTGATATTTAGAACTCAAAGTACTTTTCAGTCTACCCAACCCATCTGCATTATTCCTCCTTAACCCCTTCTCCCTCCCTGTCTCCCTTTTTGGTGGGTTTCAAAAGTTTTTTTACACATACACTTAATTTACTTGTGTAATATTCACCTCCCTCTATCTTCTGGTACCTTTCCCAGAAGTACCCCTTTCATAGAAGTTTTTTGCTGTACCAAAGTTTGAACTCAGGGTTTTGAGTTGTTTGGCTGGCACTTGACCACCCCTACAGGTGCCAGCAATAGGGACTGAACTCAAGAGCACCATGCTCTTTCTAATCTTCCCTGCTGCTCCACCATTTGATCCTTGCCTCGTCCTTTTTTACTTCAGGGGGAAAAGCTGCTCCACGAGACAGTCCCTTGTACTTTCTGCACGCCCAACTTCCAAGTCTCAGCCTCCTAAGTAACCAGGCAGGATTACAGGTGTGAGCCACCAGCAACCTGGTACTTCAGTCTCTCACCCCAGCCCCTTCTTTACAAGGTGCACAAAGAAGACCAGAGCCAGAATCAAATCAGCCACTTTTATTCTCAGTCATACACGTCACAGAAACCAGAATGGAGCATGGGTCTGGGATGTAAAAAAAAAAAGCAAAAAGAAAAATTTAAGAAACTTAAGGTTTGTACAGTCGCTCTATTTACACGTGGGGGCTGCCCCCCTCCACATCAGGCACAGCAGCTGCACTTCTCAGTTGCTTCTTTGCACACACAGCCCTGGGCACACTTGGCACAGCCCACGGGGCAGCAGGAGCAGCAGCCTGGGGAGAGCGAGGGGACAGCAGACCAGGTTAGCGTTTGGGGACAAAGGAAAAAGGATTCCCGTCCTCCACCTTAATCGGGGTCTCGGTGCAGGCCATAGTTTCCATAACATCCCCACCCAGCTTCCCCACGGCTAAAATTCTCCCAAGAATCGCTAGGCAGGGATGGGGAACCGCGAGGGGGGGGCAGAAAGGACAGGACCCCGACTCACTCTTCTTGCAGGAGGTGCATTTGCACTCTTTGCACTTGCAGGCGCCGGCGCAGGCGCAAGGTCCTTCTGCAAGGAGGAAGGTGATAAAGTCAGACACGTGAACGCAGGACCGAGCGCAAATCCCGCAACTCGTGGGAACTCGGGCGGGCAAGCTACTCATTCCATAGCTTATTAGTGTAAAAAAGGCTCCGAAATCGAGGGTGCCGAGAAAGAAGCGCCACAAACGCCTCGCCCCTCCCGGTCCCCCTTACCAGTGGCGCAGGAGCAGTTGGGGTCCATGGCGAGCGTAGAGGTGAGGATGCGGAGTCAGACGCACAAGGAGTAACGGTGTCTGTGATCGGAGGCGGCGTGGTGGAGCGCAGTGCGCGCGCGATGACTTTATGGAGCGAGGAACCGGGCCGAGCGCAAAAGCCCCGCCCGGGCGGGCCGCCGGGTGCGCCGCCCCCGCTGAGTCACCCCGTGCTCCGAGCGCCCTGGGTGCAGAAAGGGAACGCCATGTGCCGCCCGCCCGGCCCGGCCCAACCCCTAGTGCCCGGCACCGCCCCCGCCCCCGCGGACTGCGAGCCGATCCCCGGGGATCAAGCATCCACTCCGCCTCCCCCACCCGGTCCCCTTGGGCCTGCGCGAACCCCCAGTTCCCGAGCGGTGGTTGTACATTTCCCCCCGCTGGCTGTATTCAAACCCTTCGTACGGGCGCTGGCTCCACCCCCTCGGGCCGTGTGTGCAGAGCCCAGGGCCGAGTGCGGATTGCGCGGGCTGTGCGCCGCCCCTGCCCCCTCGGGCCCTGCGTAGCGCGAACCCCTAGTACCCGCCGCTGATCCTGTCCCGTCGGGCGGCGTACGAACTCCCCCCTCCCCACAGGTTGTGTGAGAACCCCCAGTGCAGGGCACTGGCCCGCCCCCCTCGGGCCGTGTGTGTGGACCACTATGGGCGGTATACGGTTCCCAAGGGCTGTGTGCGATCTCATGGGCCAGGCACTAAGCAACCCCCCTCCCCCCGGAACGGTGTGCCCAGCTCCGGGGCCGGGCGCCGACCCTG
The DNA here is from genome assembly GCF_000151885.1 of Dipodomys ordii. NCBI lineage: Eukaryota > Metazoa > Chordata > Mammalia > Rodentia > Heteromyidae > Dipodomys > Dipodomys ordii. Next base: position 7,620,191 of record NW_012267322.1, on the reverse strand, counting down.
CCCCCTGCCCCGTAGAGCCGTGTGCGGATCCCCGGGCCCGGGCGCAGACCCCGCCCACTGGGGCCGTACGCAGATTCCCGGAAAGTGCTTCGACCCTGCACCTCCGGGCCGTGTGCGGATCTCCCAGGCCGTGTGCGGATCCCTGGGCCCGGGCGCAGACTCCGCCCCCTAGGGCCGTGTGTGGATCTCCCGGGCCCTGTGAGGTTGTCGGGCCCTGTGTGGAAGCCGGGACCGTGCGCCGATCCTCGGGCCGTGCGCCGATCCTCGGGCCGTGCGCCAACCCGCCCCCACTGGGGCCGTGTGCCGCCCTTCGGGCCAGTGCGCCCACCCCGCCCCCTGGGGCCGTGTGTGGATCTTCCCGGGCCGTGCGCCGATCCTTGGGCGGTGTGCCGCTCTCTGGGGCCGTGTGCCTCTCCCCAGGGCCCCTGCGCCCACCGCCCCAGGGGCCGTGTGTGGATCTCCCGGGCCGTGCGCCGATCCTTGGGCGGTGTGCCGCTCTCTGGGGCGGTGTGCCGCTCTCTGGGGCCGTGTGCCGAGCCGCCCCCCCCCCCCGGGTCCGTGTGCGGATTCCCGAGGCCGCGCGCCGATCTCGCCCCGTCCCCCGCCTCCCCGCCGTGTGCCTAGGAGCCCTTGGAGTCCGTGCGCCGATCCCTGATGCATGCGCCGACTCTCACCTCCCCCACTCTGTTTGCTGACTCCACTCGGACCCTGTGGACCCTTGGGCCGAGCGCCGACCCCGCACTTCCTAACTCCCCAGACCTGTGCGCCCCCACCCCTGCCTCCGCGTGCCTCTGCCTCTGCTCTCTGGGCTCCGAGTCGCCTGCTGTGTTCGCCCCCCCTTCCCATACTGCCCCCTTCCCACACCGCCTCTCGCCCCTCCCGTCGAGAGCCTGCATCTTGGGGACCTAGGTCTGTGAGTCTCTCTAGCTTGAAAATTTGGCTGGAAGTGCCAGACCGACCAGTCCAGGCTTAGACGCTGCGTGCGTCAGATGAATTCGAATTGAGTTCTTAGGTGTGCAACAGAGACTGTAATACCTGGATTTTGTGAGATCTCTCATTTACCTGTGACACCTAGGAGGTAGGATTCTCCAGTAGCCTCATTGTCTTTATTAGTTTGATTTTTGTTAGTAATGGGATTTGAACTCAGTACCTCTTGCTTGCTAGGTACTCTGCCACTGAGTCCCACTTCCAGGCCTCCCCCCTCCTCGTTTTGGAGATGAGAAAGTCGGGGGTCGCAGAGCTAATGAGCAGCTACTGAAGGCAGTCTTGGACATCAGCAGGGACAGAGAACGAAGATGAAGAAGCCTTATGGGGAGAAGCTCATTCCTGGAGGCAGGTGGCAGACGTGAAGCGGGGAGATTGCTACAGTGGGGGCTCTTAGGCGCAGGGGCAGCAGCAAGGACCGCCCCCTCCCCCAATTCAGCCGGGGAGGAGGTGGGCCTCATAGGTGGGTCAACCATGCCTTAAGCCTGAGAGCCAGAGGCGTGTGCCAGGCACACAACTGGCTGCCCAGAAACACATGGAAGGAAAATCCCTAAGTGGAACACCGCCCTCTCCCGTCCCCCCCCCCCCCCAGTGGCTACTGAGCGGAAGAGCAGCGCTCGAATTCCTGCTCACCAAAAAGCACGTGTCTGGCACTAGGTCTTGGGTCATCCTCTCTGGATTACCCAAAGTGTGTCATCCAAGGGCTTGGTTACTGGAAGTTTCCTGGCAGGCTTAGGGGAAGGCAGGAGCCAGTGAGGTGGTGGGCGTGAGCACAGCCTGTCCCAGCAGCCCATACTGGAAGTTCCTGTGGAAATGTCATCCTGGCTCGGATCAGACTCTTCTGGGAGCCCTCCTGACCCCGTGCCCGTGGAGACAGGTGGAATTCGCTGATCAACAGCCTGTTCTTTTCCTTCCTGGAACTTTCCATGGCTGTAGTGTGTATGAACTTGTATAATCCTTGATCGATTTCATTTTATTTTGGCAGGATTGGATTTAGGGACTCACATTTAGTAGGCAAGTGTTTAGCCACTTGCCAAGCCCCCAGCGATCCTTGATTGATTTGTTTCTCTCCCCACCCCTGTCCAAAGTGGAAAAAGCAGTACAGTTGTTGCCACCTCTCCCAGTACAGGCCAACCTTGCAGTAGGCATTTAATCAATACTTAACCAGCCAGGTGTAGTGGCACACCCCTGAATTGCCAACTGCCCCCCCTTTTTTGTACCAGTCCTGGGGCTTGAACTCAGGCCCTGGACGCTGTTTCTGAGCTTTATTGTCCAAGGCTATCTACCACTTCTGGCTCTATTTTTTTTTTGGGGGGGGAGAGGGAAGTAGTTGATTGGAGATGAGTCTCATAGACTTTCCTGGGTAGACTGGCTTTGAACTGTGATCCTCAAATCTCAGCCTCCTGAGTAGCTAGGACTTATAGGTATGAACACAAATGGCACCTGGGAACAGCACCCTTGAAAGGGTAAATTTAGTTTAAAAGATAAAAGGTTAGGTAGATTAGAGTCCAGGTTCCTTGGAGAACATCTTGCAGTGGAAGGCATTGCTGGCTTAGACAGATGAGATAGGATTATGGAAAAAGCTAGACTGTTAAGAAAATTCAACTCTCTTTTGTTATTGATGTTTGTTTTTGCTTTGGGTTTTTTCTTGGGGGGATGTTAAAGGGGAGCAGAAAGGGCAGGAGGAAGGGTGAACAAAAGCAAATATGCTATTCAGTAAATACTATGTGGAAAATGATCTATGTTACTTGTGGGGAGGGACAGGAAGGGAAAAGTAGGGGTGACATTGTCCAAAAAAATTAAAGTATTCATTACCTGACTTATGAAATGGTAGCCCCTCTGTACAATACCTTAATAATGACAATGTAATTATCATTTATTTTTGTTTTTGTTTTTTGTTGTTGGTTGTGGGGCTTGAACTCTGGGCCTGGGTGCTGTCCCTGAGCTCTTCAGCTCAAGGCTAGTGCTCTACCACTTGAGCCACAGTGCCACTTCTAGTTTTCTGAGTGGTTTATTGGAGATAAGAGTCTCATGGACATTCCTGCCCAGGCTGGCTTTGGACCTCGATCCTCAGATCTCAGCCTCCTGAGTAGCTAGGATTATAGGCATGAGTCACTGGCGCCCGGCTCTTACAATTATTATTTTTTAAAATCCAGCTCTAGAGAATAGAATATCTTACCTTAAACCTTAGCAATTATTCATACTGTGTGGGGCGGGGCAGGGGGGAGGAGAGTGTCAGGTGACAGACTTAATCAACAAGGACACTTTCAGATCTTTAAACCCACCATGCTTTAGCATGTCTTCTCTGATTGGTCAATTGTTTCACACCTCATTTGCATAGTGCAGCCTAAGATGTAAAAATCCCTAGACACCAGAAGAAGACATAGATCACACAATGGATCATGATAGAAGGCACACAGAGCAGCAGAGGCCTTGGCTGAAACACTTCTCTTAGACTTCTTTGCTCTTGTCTTCCATTGTTCTCGACTGCATTAGTCAATCCCTGAGACAAGAACCTGAGAAGGCTACACCAGTAGTGCTGGCAGTAGAGCAGCCATTCATTGTCTGCTGCTGAGCTACTAAGCAGACCTTGCTTACTACAGGACTGTGACCCTAGTGGCTGTTGTCAGTTATAGAGCCAGAGATGTGAATGGGTTATGGTTATCTTAAGCCACTGTGGAAAGAAAATTTCCAAATTCCATTTCACTGGGGAGAGTTAGAGACAGGGGGATCTTGAGCTTAAGGCTAACCAGGGCTGTATAGTGAGATGGTGTACCTGAGGGGTGAGGGGTTGAAGAACAAAAAGGACTGGTGATGTAGAGAACTTGCCTAGTATGCGCAAGGTCATGAGGTCAATCCCAGCTCTATAAAAGGAAAAGAAAACCTGTCTAGTGATATAATGAAGGGAATCTTCTGTTTTGTGTTTCCCTTGCTAGTTTCCAGTTCCTCTCAGGGCTCTGGTTACAAAATGAAAGAAAAGTTTTCACTACCCTGAAACCTGACTCTTAAGTGGAAATATGAAACAGAGCAGCCAGTGGTAAGCTGTCAGCACTAGATTCTCATGGGTAGACCTTGGGGTGACTATGTACCCCTTGAGCCTCAGATTTGAGTGCACTAGAATTTAAGGGTCATATCTTCAGATTTTCTTTTCTCTTATTATTTATTATATTTCTTTTTTTTCAGGTTTCCTTACTTTGTTTTCATAGTTGCAAAGAGTCTATTTTGATAGTATTCAACTTCCTTTCTCCCCCACCCCCATTTGTGGGGCCTGAACACAGTCTGAGTGCTGTCCCTAAGCTTCTTTTGCTTGAGGCTAACACTCTACTTTTACCATTTGAACCACAGTGCCACTTCTGCCTTTTTCTGTTTATGTGGTACTGCTGGAATCAAATCCAGGGCTTCATACATGCTAGGCAAGCACTCTACCACTAAGCCACATTCTCAGACCCCAATAATTTTCTTTTTATGCTTCAATCATTCTGGGTAGAATCCTACTTGGCAAGGAAGAACACTTGAAGACTAGGTTCATTGTGGGGATTTAAGACAGCCAAAGGTTACAATGTCCCAAGATGTTCAGGAGCCTCAGCAGAGAGATGAGAGAGGGAGGCAGGCTCAATCTGGGAGAGAACAGTTCTCATCAAAATGTTGACAGTGGTTGCTCTGGTTATCTGTAGCTATGCAACAGATGGCTCACAATGTAGCAGTTTGAAACAACAACTATTTTATCTTCTCTCTCCTGGTTTTATGGGTCAAGATTAGAGTAGAGAGTGAATGGGGTGATTGTCTTGTTTCATGGCACACTAACAGAAGTCCTCGTGGTAGTATTCAATGGAAGCTGTTCTGGAAGCTTTAAGATGATTTCACTTGGACTGTGTTTCTTGTTTGTCTTTTTTCTTTTCTTTTTTTAGTGCTGGGGATGGAGCCCAGGGTGCATGGAGGCAGGAGCCATACCACCGGGCTGTAGCTCCCCAGAGTTCTTTCTTGCAATGAACGCTGGCCAGGAAATACAAGAGAACCTCCTTCTATTACTGAAACTGTATAGAAACATTCTGGCACATACCAACATTCATTTGCATGGACACCAGGAACTTCTCCTCCTGGTAAGATTCTGTGGTTGTACCTCCCATCCAGGTATCATCTGCTTGATCTTGGTTCTTCTTCCTCCTTTTCCTATGGACCCAGCCATCATTACTTATCTATTGCTACATAAAAACTAGCCCAGAGGCTGTGAATGTGGCTTAGTGGTAGAGTGTTTGCCTAGCATGCATGAAGCCTGGGTTTGATTCCTTTGTACCACATAAACAGAAGCCGGAAGTGGCGCTGTGGCTCAAGTGGTAGAGTGCTAGTCTTGAGTAAAAGAAGAAGCTCAGAAATAGTGCCCAGACCCTGAGTTCAAGACCCAAGACTGGTTAAAAAAAAAACAAAAAAAAACCCTATCCCATAACTTAGCACTTTAGGATGACACACATTTATGATGGCATATCACACATGTAGTTTTTGTGGGGCAGGAATCAGGCAAGGTTAAGTTGGACCTTCTGGCAGATGACATTATCAAAATGCCAGCCAAGGGTACAGTCATCCCAAAGGGACAGCTGGGGCAGGATTTACCTAGGAGCTCCCTCACGTGGTGATTGGCAGGATTTCAGTCTTGTGGGTTGTACCAAGATCTGGGATCTACATAAGCTATGGTTGGAGAATCTCCTGGGCCCCTTGGGTTTCTCCATAGACACCTCATAACAGAATAGAAGAGAGGGAGAGGGTCATGGAGGATGCACAGGTGGTGTCAATGAAAGAGAGGGTAAGCACAACAGACAATCCTTTAGTCACTTATCCTTAGTGAAAGATAGTAATGCTGTATGTGTACAAGGGGTGTGCAAGGTATGGGGTTCTAATTGCATGGGCCCAAATGATTATATGGTGGTAACTCAGGGCAGAATTTGTCCCTTCCTCTTCCTGGGGTGTCTGGGGTGGAGAAGAAGCCTTTCATTTGGAAACATCAGGAAAGAAATGTCATTGCCAGCTGGGCATTGGTGGCTACTCAAGAGGCTGAGATCAGAGGATCAAGTTTTGAAGCCAGCTGGGGCAGGAAAGATGGTGAGACTATTTCTAATTAACTGCCCAAATAAGCCGGAAGTGAAGCTGTGGCTCAACTGGTAAAGTGCTAGTCTTGAGTAAAAAAGCTCAGGAACAGTGCCTAGGCATTGAGTTCAAGCAACAGGAGGCACGAAAATTTAAAAAATAAAATAAAATTGCACATGCTTATCATCTCAAATATACTGGAGATGGAGGTAGGAGGATTGTGGTCCAAGGTTCTATCTGAGCTGGGCACTGGTGGCTCACACCTGTAATCCTAGCCACTTAGAAAGCAGAGATTTGAAAATTAAGATTTGGAGACAGCCTGAATTCTCCAATTATCCAGCAAAAAGCCAGAAATGGAGATGTGGCTCAAGTGGTAGAACATAAAAGCCTTGAGCAAAAAAAAAAACAAAACAAAGCAAAGCAAAAGGCCTTGAGTTCAAGCCCAGTATAAGCACAACCAAACAAAACAACCCCCCTCCCCCTGCCACACAAAATCTTTGCATAAACAAGTCACTTGATCCAGCCCACACCCAATGAGGGGATTCCACAAAGACAATCTGGGATTTCTGGGGCCATCTTCAAAGTCTATCCATCATGGACAAAGGCCATGATTGGTTTCTGACTTCAGGTTCTTTGCACCTGCTACTCCCTGGGTCTAAAACTCTCTTACTCTCTCATTGCACATGGATCTGTCAGGTCTCAGTGTAAAGACTATTCTCTCAGAAAGTCTCTTGAACTCTAACACTGCCTGAGTCCCTCTGTCACCAGCAAGTGTACCTGCCTAGCATGTTTGAGGCCAAGGTGGGGAGGGATCTTGCATAACCACGTTCTTGCATATATACATTTATTGCAGCAAGTTGTGGATCAACCTAGGTGTCCAATAACAGATGAATGGATTAAAAAATGTGGTATTGGAGTATTATATCATTTTCAGGAAAATGGGTGGAAACTGGAGATTATCATGTTCAGATAAGCCAAGTTCAAAAAGCCAAATCCCAACTATCTCACTCATATGTAGAATCTAGACCTAAAATGATGATGATGATGATGATAATGATGATGACGATGATGATGATACATGAATGTAAAGAGGTCCAGTGGAGGAGGGTTCCCTGTGATAGGGGAGGTGGTCAAGAGGATGGATGTTATGTGTATGTATGAAGTTAGCCAGTGAGACCCAGTGAACACTTTGAAAAAGGAAGAAGGGGGTTAAAGGAATACAACAGAGGGGGTGAACTTGTTCAAAGTACATTACAGACATCTACACACTTGTTCTATTAATGAATACTAATAAAATACCAAAAAAAGACTGTTTTTACTTCTTTTGAGCATTCCCCAAAATAGAAATGCTGGATCAGTGCCACCACTACCTCCTGCAGAGTCTGCCTGAGAGATCGTGCCAGGCAAAGCATAAGCTTCAAGGAAGCATGCCTGCAGGAAGGGGGTGTTGGTTCAAGGCTTCCTATACACTTGGCTGCACCTTTATTGCCTCTACCTTTGTCCTTATTATATTCTTCTTGGCTGTACATTCGTTGCCTTTATTCTCGTTTTGGCTATTTTTTTTTGATCCGCAAAGAGGGCATGTTGTTCCTTTCCAGTCCAATAGAGACGGCTTCTCTGAATAATAAAGATTAGGACCAAAGATTAGATGTGGACAATGCCCCAAACAATATATCATCTGATGTGACGCTGCCTCCAGAAACTCCTGCAACTTCACAAGCAGTTTTGTGGCCCACTCATAGTAAATATAGAAATTTAAAATTTCCAGATATGTTACAACAAACAGGCAGAATTAATGAATTAAACTAAACCAGAAGGAGTTATCCCAGACGCACAGAGAGTTCTAGAAAAAGGGACCCCTGATAATAAAAGGAAAAGAAAGATTCCCCCAACAGTTATGACTAAGTTTGGTCCAGCTTACATTATAAGGAATACATGGTGGTTTCCCACAAAATATAAAGTTATGACATCACATTTCCTGAGCTGACTGATGAACCATTGCCTTATACAGGTGTTTATAAAGATGGAATAGATGGATTAATGTAAAAGGAAAAAGAGTATCTTGGTACTCATTAGATTTTATGCAAAGATTAGGTAGATCTAGATCATTATGGTGTTTATTATCAAAACAACAACAAGATAGTTTAAAATAACAATTAGAAATTCATGTTAAAAATATTGGGATTAAAATCATAGGACGGAGAATGCTTGACTCAACCTGGGAGTGGTTTTTAGGATGGGTTCAAAGGGACTTGAAAATTTATGGAAAAAATAAAAAGAGTACAATATAAGTACATCCCTGTCTTAGGTTTGTTAATTATTAAACATAAAAAGGCTGAATAGGGCTGGGAAGGTGGCTCAGTGGTAGAGTCCTTGTCTCGCATGCATGAGGCCCTGAGTTCAATTCCTCAGCACCACATAAGCAGAAAAAGCTGAAAGTGGTGCTGTGGCTCAAGTGGTAAGTGCTAGCCTTGAGCTGAAGAGCTCAGGGACAGCACCCAGGCCCAGAGTTCAGGCCCCATGACCAAAAAAAAAAAAGGCTGAATAGATGGTGCATTGTATTAAATAATATGCTAGACTTGTGTCGCACCACTTAACTTAAACTGTTGGTGGGATAGTCATCAATTTCCATGTAACCCATTAATGTTTTTCTTTCCTTTTTTTAAATTTCTTTTTTATTTTTTTGGGTCCGGTTGTGGGGCCTGAACTCTGGGCCTGGGCACTGTCCCTCAGCCCTTCAGCTCAAGGCTAGCACTCTACTACTTGAGCCACAGCACCACTTCCGGCTTATTTTTCCTTTTTGCTTATGTGGTGCTGGGGAATCAAACCCAGGGCTTCATGCATGCAAGGCAAGCGCTCTACCACTGAGCCACCTTCCCAGCCCTGCTTTGCTTTTCTTAAAAATTGATTACATGCTTAAAGAATCTATGTCACAATCAAACACTGTATAAAAATGTTAATTCTCTTCAATAAAGATACACTCAGATGCAACTCTTTTTTTTTTGGGTCCAGTTGTGGGACCTGAACTCTGGGTCTGGGTACTGTTCCTCAGCTCTTCAGCTCAAGGCTAGCACTCTACCACTTGAGCCACAGCGCCACTTCCGGCTTTTTTCTTTTTGTT
>NW_012267322.1:7579052-7610957 GCF_000151885.1 Dipodomys ordii | reverse complement strand
CTCTACCACTTGAGCCACAGCGCCACTTCCGGCTTTTTTCTTTTTGTTTATGTGGTGCTGAGGAATCGAACCCAGGGCCTCATGCATGCAAGGCAAGCGTTCTACCACTGAGCTGATGCAACTCTTTTGAGTCGGTGTCTGTTTGTCACTTCGCTGACTCCATGCCCACCTATCCTGAGATCCCTGTCCCGTCGGTCCCAGTGCTCCAGCCAAGCTGGTCTGTCACAGATCATATGGTAGTTCTATTTTTAAAATTTGAGGAACTACTGGTCTGTTTCCCAAAGCAGTTGCCTAGTTTTTATATTTCCACCAGCACAACACAAAGGCTCCACGACTGGACCCCTTCCCCCGCCCACCAAAAGAAAAAAAAAGAATATCCTGAAAAGCAAACTTGGAGGAAAACATATTTACATCCAGCCTATATTCTCTGACTGGGAAACTTTTGTCTCCCAGCATTTTTGTTTTGTTTTGTTTTGTTTTGTTGGTCATGGGGCTTGAACTCTGGGCTTGGGTGCTGTCCCTGCGCTCTTCAGCTCAAGGCGAGCACTCTACTGCTTGAGCCACAGTGCCACTTCCAGTTTTCAAGTGGTTTATTGGAGATAAGAGTCTTATGGACTTTCCTGCCCAGGCTGGCTTTGAACCCAGATTCTCAGATCTCAGCTTCCTGAGTAACCAGGATTACAGGCATGAGCCACTGGCACCCAGCTTGTCTCCCAACATTCTATCTCTTCCTCTCATCCGGCTAAGTAGGTGTGAGAGTTCTCATTTATCAAGGACTAGACCACAACCATTGTAGAAAAAAAGCTCTTGTTACCCTACTTTCCCTTAAGAAGGGGTCAGAGACAATTGCCAAATGAGAAGATTTGAAGTGAAGCTGAGCAAACACTTTGTGGAGGAGACAGGCCATTCAGGGAGGTGGCCTGGGAAACAGGGCAGCTCTGAGCCAAGATGAGTCTCCTCCCACCTCCTGGACGCGCCTCCAATAACTCTGAAAACAGACTCAAAACTTTGCCAGAGCAACTAGAAAATGCCAGAAATCAGAGATGGGCCTTTGGTGTGAATTCCCCTCGCCCAACTGCACAGTGAGTTAAGAGGTAGGAGAAACAGACCTCCGGGGGCCATCATCCCTCTTTCTCCAGAGACAGGCTTGCTCCAGGATTCCATTTTAACTAGGTGGGTCCCTGAGGTGGGATCCATCCTTACACACACACACACACACACACACACACACACACACACACACACACACACGCTGCTCCTTAAGAAAAGACCAGTCCTTGGTTCATGCTGTTCATGGGATTTATTGTCACAGGTCAGTGGGCAGCAGGGGAAGAGGACAGACATGCCCACCATGAGGTGGCATTGAGCCACTCAGCACTAGTTACACACTGCACACGGTGGGAGGGAGGAAGGGAGGCCTCCTCACTGGCAGCAGCTGCACTTCTCTGCTTCCTCCTTGCTTCCCTCTGCTCCTTTGCACACGCAATCACTGCTGCACTTCTTACATTCTTCAGGGCAGCAAGAGCAGCAGCCTGCAGAGAAAACAGGGGTATCCAATCTGACGCCTCCCCTCTGTCTCTGTTAAAGGGAAGGGAAGTGCAGGGGAGGATGTGGGGGGCTGGGGAGTCACCCCGCTTCAACCAGTGTTGGTTGTGCCCTCTTCCTCTCATGCCCGGCCTGACTCAGCATCAGACAGGGTCACCTTGCAATTAGCCCACAGCTGGGGAGCCCTGGGGATGGTGTGTGTGGGCCTAGGCTGAGGGAATGCTAGGCCTTAGGGAGAAGACACACAAAGCTAAATGGCCTTGGAGGAGTGGAGACCAGGCTGGTGTAGAGGGTTCAAGAATCCTATCAGGTGCCTAGGCCTAGTTTTATACCCAAGACCAGAAACAAACCCTCACTTGTGCACGACCCTCACTCATGCATGTAACACTGCTGTGACTGGGAGGTTTGGGAGTTCAAACTGAGGGGGTCCACAAGGCCTGAGAGGCACCAGGAGCTGGAGCTGCAGAGCTGAGCCCCTCCTCCCCTCAGCCTCTCTTGGGGCCTCCTCTGTCAGTGGAGGTTTTAAATCATGGGGCTCTAGGTGGACCAGGGAGCAGTTCTCAGTCTCCAGTCTTCTGAGAATTTATTACCCCAGCACCTTCTGTATCAACCCCTGCGGATGGGCCAGGGCCTCAGTATTTTAAGGTCTGCCCGGGAGGTTTTGCAAAGCAATGAGGCTCTCACTGTATCCCGGACCGCGGGGGAAGGGGCAAGGGAAGAAAGATTGGGGGGGGGGGAGAACTCACTCTTCTTGCATTTGGTGCAATCGCATCCGTCACACTTGCAGGAGGAGCCCGTGCAGGTGCAGGGGCCTCCTAGGAAAGAGAGGCCACAGGAAGGGTTAATGTGGTCAAACTCGGATCCCTCCCCCACTCCTTGCGTAAAAGTGGGGACTGGGCTGCCACATCTATGCTCTTCGCGACCTGGACGTTCTCATCCTTTTCCAAGTTAGAGATGGGAAATGGGGGCCCTTCCCTCCAAGTGTCCTTGGGCAAAGGTCGTGGGATTCTTTGCTAGCAAAGGGGGTCTGCTGTGTAGCAGAAGAGGGGTAGGGGACTCACCAGTAGTACAGGGGCAGGTCTCAGGGTCCATGGCGAGGCAAGCAGCCGCTGGAGACGGTGAACCGGCTTCTCCAGGCGATCCCACGACGCACCGCACGGCTGGTGGCAGCAGGTGGCCAGGTTTTTATAGCCCCAGGCGGGGGCGCGCGTGCAAAGCCCGCTGGGCGTCGCCCCCGCGCACGGCGCCCGCTCTGCCGTGCGCACTGGCCCGGGCGCACTGCGGCAGCCGCGTTCCCCCCGCCCCAGTCCCCGTCTCTGTCCCCGCGGTGCGCACCGAGGCCGCTCCCGCGACGTACCGCGCGCACCAGCTTCTCCGGGCGCCTCGCCCAGGTTGCCATGGAGACGCGTCCCTGCTGAGTCCCACGACGCCGCAGCCGCTGGGAGCGAGCTGGGCATCTCCCGCAAAGGAAAGAGAGGCGCTTTGCCCTTCCCCAGCCCTTCCTGGCTCTCACCACCCCTGATCCTAACAGTCTTCGTGCCAGTTTAGTCCAAATAGGGTGCTGAGTGGGAGCAGAAAGAAACCCTTCACCTTGATCCTGGCACTGCCCATTTCACTGCCAGAGGCCTGGAGTGTAAAAGATGGCCATAGAAGGGGCCAGCATTGGGCTCTTGGTTGGAGGGATATTGTTTCCCCGGTGTGGCAGCTCCTCTACCAAGGCCTTCTCCCAAGGGCTCCTCCCAAGGGCTCTGAACACCCTGCGAACCTTAACTTCCACCTGGGAAACCTGTCTCTCCTGCGGTGGTGATTCATTGTTCTCTTTCTTTCTTTCTTTCTTTCTTTCTTTCTTTCTTTCTTTCTTACTTCCTTCCTTCCTTCCTTTCTTTCTTTCTTTCTTTCATTGTTGGTCTTGGGGCCTGAACTCTGGGACTGGGCACTGCCCCTCAGCTCTTCAGCTCAAGGCTAACTCTACCACTTGAGCCATAGTACCACTTCAAGGCAAGCACTCTATCACTGACCCACCTTCCCAGCCTGGAGGTGATTCTTTAGGGAGGTGGGCCTTCAGAGGTGTGTGTGTGTGTGTTAGTCATGGGTCTTGAACTCTGGGCCTGGGCACTGTGCTGTCCCTGAGCTCTACCACTTTGAGCCACAGCTCCACTTTTAGTTTTCTGGTGGTTAATTGGAGACAAGTCTCACAGACTTTCCTGACTGGGCTAGCTTCAGACTTCGATTCTCAGATTTCAGTTTCCTGAGTAACTAGGATTACAGGTGTGAGCCACCCATGCCTGGCTGGTTTTGTTTTCTGTTTTTTTGTTTTTTGTTTTTTTTTGTGTGTTTTCTTTTGGGTCCGGTCATGGGGCCTGAACTCTGGGCCTGGGCGCTGTCCCTCAGCTCTTCAGCTCAAGGCTAGCACTCTACCACTTGAGCCACAGCGCCACTTCCAGCTTTTTTCTTTTTGTGTATGTGGTGCTGAGGAATCGAACCTAGGACCTCATGCATGCAAGGCAAGCACTCTACCACTGAGCCAACCTCCCAGCCCACTTTCTTTCTTTTTCTTTTTATTTTTTTATTGATGCATACAAGGCAAGCACTCTACCACTGAGCCACCTGGGCAAGATAATGAGTACATTTCTTATCAAGCATTGTAGCCTCCTCCTTTGTTTCCCCTTCCCATCTCTTCCAAGCCTCCCTCCCCCCCCCCCAGCCCACTTTCTGCTTTTTTTGCTGATTAATTGGAGATAGGAGTCTCACAGACTTTTCTGACTGAGCTGGCTTCTAACCTTGGCCCACAGATCTTAGCCTCCTGAGAAACTAAGATTACAGGCATGAACCACCAGCATCCAGCCCACCATCCTTCTTAAGCTGATTTGCTTAGGTGTTTTGTCACAGCAGCTCACAGTGAATGAATGAAGTCCTGGTGACTGGGTTCACACCGAGACCTTGTCACTTACTAGGAAGGTAGCAAGTTCTAGTAAGTTATTTGATTATCTCTGTACCTTGCTTTGCTCAGGGGGAAAGTAGAAGTAATGTTAGTGTCTGCTTCATCCATTTGTCAGGGGTTTAAATGGGATGGCATTTAAAAAGCACTCAGGGTCTGGTAGGGTCCTAGTCATGCTGACCTTCATCATTTATAAATGAGATTAGATAAGGACTCTGCAGGGAACTAATGCTCTTATATAACACCCAGCCTCATTTCCCGGAATGTCATGGCCTCCACTTGATACAGGACTACAGGGGTCAGCAGTGACCCAGGCACATCCATTGGTCCTCACTCTAGGCCCTGCACCCAATCTAGGAGCTTCCCAATAGAAGAGCGTTCATGGGGACTTACCTTTAATTGGACTGGAGCCAACAGGCAGGTTGGATGAGGGGAGGAGATCATCCAGGTTCTCACTGTAAGGTCCATTCCTGGATGGCAAGCAGACCCCACCCAGTACCTGCATTATCTAGGCAACTGGGACACCTGGAAGAGGTCACATCTGCATCCGCTGAGGTCACATCTGGATCTGATGTGGCCACACCTTTCTCTCACCTGGTCCCACCTCTTACCTGGTCCCACTTCCCTTTACCTGGACACACCTTTCCCCGCCCCTACCCTATATAAGGCCTAACCCAGGGCCAGATGCCCTCTTTTGCCAGCCTTGTGGAGTGCCAACCTTGCCTGGTCCCAGCAGGTCTACTAAATAAACCTACCCCTTACCTGCATACCACGTGCGTGGTGCTGTTCTTACTCGGCTACTTCTTATTAAAAACCTAACACACACCAGCTAAAATCCCCAAATGATCTCACAAAAGCAAGATAACCAGCAAGTCCCACACCCTATCTGAAATTGATCCAATGTAAGATTACGCTTTGTTCTCAAAGTTCCTCCATTTACTATTCTGGGACTATACAGTTGTTCAGGATTTCAGGAATCTGGGTAAAAGTGGTATGTGAAATGACTGAAAATATGTTTATCTGAGAATAAAAAATAAAGGTGTGTGTGTGTGTGTGTGTGTGTGTGTGTGTGTATGTGTGTGAATAAAAAATAAAGGTGTGTGTGTGTGTGTGTGTGTGTGTGTGTGTGTGTGTGTGTGTGTGTACAATCCTGGGGCTTGAACTCAGGGACTGGGTACAGTACCTGAGCTTCTTTGGTTCAAAAATAGCACTCTACCACTTGAGCCACAGCTTCACTTCTGGCTTTTTGGTAGTTTATTGGAGATAAGAGTCTCACAAACTTTCCTGCCCAGTCTGGCTTTGAACTGTGATCCTAAGGTATCAGCCTCCTGAGTAACTTGGATAAAAGGCATAAGCCTTTGGTACCCAGCAAATAGTCTTTTAGTTGGAACAATTTGGACTTATTAACTGAGTGACATTGAATGAAGCAGCTGAAACTGGTGGCGGGGTGCGGGGGGGCAGGAGTACTAGTTTATGAGTCTATGATTTCTAGTTCCAGTTTGCTCAGTGAGTAGTTGTGTAAATTGAAGGAAAGCTTCTCCCTAGTTTGCACCAAGTATTCACATGGGTCAACCAGATGACTGGTAGTGGTTTCTACATATAAGGTCTGCTGTAGGAGGCTTATCACGTAGAGGGTGCCAAGTGTCTGGCCAAAGTGTATGCCCACCATCATGAGGAACTCTACACTTTGCAAGTTATCTCACTGACTGCTTCCAATTACCAGTAAGGTAGGCATTGCTATGCCATTCTTTGTAGGTGAGGAAACTGAGGCTCAGAGAGGTTAATTGACTGAGTTGCCATAGAGGTAGGACTAGAATAGAAATACAGTGCTTCTCAGCCCCCCCCCAATATCTAGACACCAGGCTCCTGGTGTTAATTAATAATTATATATTATATTATACTATTAATTTTTTGTTTGTTTTTGTTTTTATCCGTCATGCAGCTTGAACTCAGGGTCTGGGCTTTGTCCCTGAGCTCTTGTCTAAGACTTTGGGTCACAGCTCTACTTCTGGTTTTCTGATGGTTAATTGGAGATAAGAGTCTCGTGGACTTTTCCTGCTCAGGCTAGCTTTGAACCTTGATCCTCACAGCTCAGCCTCTTGAGTAGATAAGATTACAGGCTTGAGCCACCAGTGCCTGGATATTAATGATGTTTCAATACTCAATGTAAATATCATCATAGAACCACATAATCTTCCAATCTGCAACAAAGGAAATCATCTTGTCTCCTCTCTACTCACAAGGCAGGTATACAGCCTCTGGAAATGCCTCATTCAGAACTCCCAGTACTAGCAACAGCCCTGAGTTATCCGTTAGCACACCTATGAGGTTGCATATAGTTCCCACGTGTGTCGATTGTCCCTCCCAGGGAGGCTATGAGATTCTCCACTCCCAGCTGATCAAGGTTTCTTCCTGGTATATCAGGAAGCCCAACTTTTATCTGCAAAGGGACTGAGTGTCTGAGTGAGGCTGTCATTATGAGTTATAGCAACTAGCTACCTCTGGTTACCTAAATTCTAGAACGTTGTGACATTGACTTCCCAGTTTTCACCAGCCTATTGATGTACTTGAGGTCTTATCCCTGACTTGGCTAAGTACCTGGCCTCCTCTCCTTGCTCCATCAACCCTAGTTTGAGAAGTAACCCTAAGACTTCTAAAAATTCATGCTATGGGTGCCATCTTTTTTTTTTTTTTTTTTTGGTTGGTCATGGGGCTTGAACTCTGGGCCTGGGTGCTGTCCCTCAGCTCTTCAGCTCAAGGCGAGCGCTCTACCACTTGAGCTACAGCGCCACTTCTGGTTTTCTGGTGGTTTATTGGAGATAGGAGTCTCACGGTCTCTCCTACCGGGGCTGGCTTTGAACCGAGATCCTCAGATCTCAGCCTCCTGAGTAGCTAGGATTACAGGCGTGAGCCACCAGCGCCCGGCCTATGGGTGCCATCTTGTTTTAGCAAATGTGGAAACCAAAGACAGCATAAATCTTGGTCAAAATCACACAGCAAAGTTGAAATGGAACTAACATTTCAACCATGTCTCTTGGCTCAGTGTCTGATTTCACTGGTCCATCTTCCCAAAATGAGATGATTTAAAAAAAAATAAATTAACCTCAAATTGCATAGTAACAAGGCTATTCTCCCAATCTTCCTGATTATTTCAAGGAGCTCAGTTTCCATGCTTTTCTCCTACCCCAACTCCCCTGTTGAACAGAGAAAGGGTGAGGAGTCAGGAAAAGGATTGGGAGAGGAGCATCAGAAGGTTCCAGTGTCTAGCTGGAAATTTTGTGCTTTGTTTTAGTTCTCTATGTTTATCTCCATGATTATTCCTTGTTTATAGCAAATGATTCAGTATCTCCACAAGAGTAGTGATATAAGATTTCCTTTCAAAATAAATTTTAGGATAATACTAGACTAGCTGATACATGATTATAACTAAAATTAGATGCTTTTCAACTTGCTCTGTGCCAGTCTAGTGCTCTGCACATTCAAATTGAACGTCTGTTTCATCTTCCTTCCTGCATCCTACAGAGAAGTCTTTGTGTGCCTTTTTTTTCCCCTCTCTTTCTTTTTGTGCTGGTCCTAGGGTTTGAACTCAGGGCCTAGGCACTATCCTTAGCTTTTTTTTTTTTTTTTAATTGGTCGTAGGGCTTGAACTCTGGCCTGGGCGCTGTCCCTGAGCTCTTCAGCTCAAGGCTAGCACTCTACCACCTGAGCCACAGTGCCACTTCCGGCTTTTTCTGCTTATGTGGTGCTGAGGAATCGAACCCAGGGCGTCATGCATACAAGGCAAGCACTCTACCACTGAGCCATCTTCCCAGCCCTCCTTAGCTTTTTCACTAAAGGTTGACACTATCACTTGATCCTCAATCCTCAATCTCCACTTCCTGTTTGTTAATTGGATACAAGAGTCTCACAGACTTTCCTGCCTGGACTGGCTTTGAACCACAATCCTCAGATCTCAGGCTTCTCAGTAGGTATGATTACAAGTGTGAGCACGTGCTTCTTTTGTGTCTTCTAAAGGCCATGGGTGATTCTATTCTATGTTTGGTGACTGGCAGGATTAGGGATGTTGGAAGACAGTCAGGAGGGGCAGCAAGCTTCAGCTAATAAGGTAGTCAAATTAGCTCCAACCAGAACATACATCAATCTCTTGGTTTCCAGTGTCTGGCTCTAAGAACTATCCAACACTGGGTGCTTCCAGAGGGGCTGATCTTTCTGATGTGATAGGGAGAGAGGTGGCTTTGCATCTCTGACTTTGTGACTTTCTAGGTTTTCTCATCTGCTAAGACAAAGCAGATGGTACCCAAGTGTGATTTTCACAAGGGGGTCCCAGAGGCACTGCTCAAATGCTGGGCTGAGTAGAGCAAGGCAGGGCAGGGCACAAGATGCATCAATAATCCCCTGACAACCTTGAGGCTAATATCACAAAGGACTAGGCTCCCAGAAGCCCGTCCTGTCAGTGAGAGAGTTAAGGGAGCAGTCAGTTGGTACTGATGGAGTCATGCTGGAGCACTGGTGAGTCAAGGACAGTTACCTCATAGAAGCGGCGAGGACGAGGGCTCCCAGGCCCCAAGACTATGGGGGGATGATGAGGACCCACATTAGCTCGGGAACCAGAAAAACCTTCAGGGCTTGGCTTGTAAGGACTGTTGCAATGCACACTGCTAGGCTCTCTGCCAAGGGCAGACCATAGGTTTCCTTCCCCAGATCACCTTGACCCTGAGCCAGAATCTTCCCACAAACTGCAGAAAACAAAGCAAATCTGAATTGAAAAAGCCAAACAAAAGCAAAATGGAGTGAAGACTGACATTCTATTTATTTGTTGCTGTTTTACTTTATTTTGTGTTATTTATTTGTGAGGCAGGATCTCACTAGGTAGCTTGTTTTTAAAAATGCACCAAGTTAAAAAAATGTACCAAGTATCCATTTACGGAGCATGCAACCCCTAATGCTGATATGAAAAGGAAAAATAGGGCTGGGAAAGTGGCTCAGTGGTAGAGTGCTTGCCTTGCATGCATGAGGCTCTGGGTTCGATTCCTCAGCACCACAAAGCTGGAAGTGGTGCTGTGCTCCAGTGGTAGAGTGCTAGCCATGAGCTGAAGAGCTGAGGGACAGTGCCCAGTCCCAGAGTTCAGGCCCCATGACTGGCACACACACACACACAAAAGGTAAAATACTTCAGCTTGATAGCATAGGAAGTATTCCTTGTAGCTTCTAGGAGATCTTTTATATGCATATATATTTATACACACATATATGCATATACACATATGCATATACACATATGCATATATTGTATATATATATATACATATAGGTATAGCTGAGCAAACATGAAAAAAATAGCATTCACTTGTACATGGGAAAAAAAAGAAAGCTTGGTGCCAGTGGCTCATGCCTGTAATCCTAACTACTCAGGAAGCTGAGATCCAAGGATCACAGTTTAAAGCCAGTCTGTGCAGGAAAGTCTGTGACACTCTTTTCTCCAATTAACCACCAGAAAACCATAATTGGAGCTATGGCTTCAAGTGGTAGAGTGCTGGCTTTGAGCAAAAAATCTCGGGCACAGCACCCAGACCCTGAGTTCAAGCCCACAACTGACCAAAAAATAAAGCAAGTGGGCCCTGTTACTGGGGAGGCTGCAGCAGGAAGATTACTTAAATCCAGGCTGAGCAACATACAAGACCTTGTTGAGGATAGAGGAAGAGACTGAGGGCTAGAGAGTGAGACAGAGGGACAGACAGACAGAAGCAGAAAGCAAGGAAAGGAGTGAGGAGGAATGAGAAAGTATAGAAGGGAAAAAGGAAGAAGAAAGTATGTGTGTGGGAAGACAACTATTACTGCATGGGTGATTTGTAAACTAATACTCCACAATTTCACCATAACCGTTCCGTGTGGGTGTGAATGTTCAATGTCTGTGTACATCCTGATGTCTACAGGCCCTGGCTTACTTGAAAAAATTTCATACATTTAGACATTAGGACATTTCCAATTTTGCACAACCATTTTTATAAAGGGGGGTATTTCTCACTTCCCCCCCTTAATTTGTAGCAATTTTTTTTTTTTAAGAATAGACTTACCAGAAGTGAAGCCATGGAATCCAATGGGAAGAACGTTTTTGTTGGTCTTTCTTGTGTATTATCAAATTGCACCTTTTCACCAGCTTGTCTTTGTTGGTGCTGTGCAGGCCTTACTCCAGACCGGTTAACCTTGCTTTGTGAATCTGACTGCTTTGCACTTTGTGGGCCCTGGGAGATCTTGTGCTGAGGGATCCTCCTAGCTGCTCTATCCCCAAGGCCCTAGTCCCTTTCTGGGCAGCTTAGGCCCCAAATTAGCCAGGCAGAGGCAGGGAGAGGGTTGCTAACCTCAGCATGACTTTCCAGAACACCGATTATGCTGCTGGGCCTGATTGTGGGCAAGAGCGCCCCCTGCAGCTGGTATGAAGAACTTCCTGTACTGAGACCTGGCCTATACCTCCTTCCCACCACACTCCTCAGGCAGAGGACTGTGTGGCCCAGTGTGGGGATGGTACAAACTGAAACACATAATTGAAAGCGACAGTGTGTGACAAGACAACCGATTACATTTATACTTTTTGAGAAAAAGAACCTGCTGGGCTAGTTTAATTTTGTCTCATATCTACCAGTCAAATCTTGTGCTTTGAAAATGTTCTGTCTTTGACATCAGTATTAGGACAATCTGTAAGTCTTCTTGGCACTCAAATATAGCCAGTATTATTTTTAATAAAGGAACGTTTATTTAAAAGTGAAAGAAAATAGCAGGAACTCTCCATCTGGAAAGGAGAACTAAACAGGGCGGGATGGTGTCATTTTCGAGAGCAGATATTGACAATTAGTTCATTGCATAGTGCCAAATCCCCGCTTCTGAATTATAGAAGCTTACCCTATCTTCTGTAATAAAATTGGGTGTTGTGGGTTGTTGTCGGTAGACTCTCTAAAGCCAAAGCACAGACAGGGATCCTGCAGCCTTCCCTCTGTTTTTTCCATACAGAGTTAGCCTCTGAATGAGGAAGACATAAACTCATGCCCCAGTCCTGCCCCTTGTAAGCCTTATGACTTGGAGTAAATCCCCTGGAGCCTCAACTTTCTCACTGGTAAAGTGGGACTTCTAACAGAATTCTCTCTGGGGATGTCAGCTTAGCAGGTACCTCACCTTTGCAGGGCCTTTGACAGAAGCAAAGAAGGAGGCCTTGCTAGCATTTCATCCTCTTTCTTTCCCACTGTGGCTTGTTCCACTCTATGGGGACACTAAAATTCACCCAAGAATGCCCAGAACCCCCCCCAAAAAAGCCAGTGCAAAAAAAAGAGTGCATGACTCAGTGGTAGAGTGCCTGCCTATCAAGCAGGAGGCCCTGAGTTCAAATCCAGTACCACCAAAAAGGAGAGAGAGAGAAGAGAGCTAGAGAAAGGAAGAAAGGGCGGAAGGATGGAAGAAAAGGAATATGATAGAAATGAGGGAGAGTGAGTCAGGTGCATGTGGCTCATACCTGTAATCCTAGCTACCCAGGAGGCTGAGATCTGAGGATTAAGGTTTTAAACCAGCCTGGGCAAAGAAGTCCTTAAGACTCTTCTCTCCAACAGAGTACTCAAGAAAACAAAAACAGGGCTGGGAAGGTGGCTCAGTGGTAGAGCGCTTGCCTTGCATGCTTGAGGCCCTGGGTTCGATTCCTCAGCAGCACATAAGCAGAAAAAAAATGCCGGAAGTGGTGCTGTGGCTCAAGTGGTAGAGTGCTAGCCTTGAAAGGAAGAGCTCAGGGACAGTGCCCAGGCCCAGAGTTCAGGCCCCATGACCAAAAAAAGTAAGAAAGAGAGAGAGAGAGAGAGAGGAAAGAAAGAAAGAAAGAAAGAAAGAAAGAAAGAAAGAAAGAAAGAAAGAAAGAAAGAAAGAAAGAAAGAAAGAGAAAGAAAGAAAATGTGGGGTTGAGGCTGAGGGAGAAAAGTTCACTTGCTTGCAGGAGATAGGAGGGGCTACTCCTCCCCCCATCCCCCAACCTCATACACACACAATATGGTTGCCAACATCAGGATCCCAAGAAGCCTGAGAGCTCTCAGCCAGGTCTCTCAGAGATTTACAAACCAAAGTCTACAATGGGCTACAGTCCTACTAAAACCCCATTTTACCAGAGACCTACTAGGTACAAAGATGCTCTGCTGTAGTTTCCCCATACAGCCCTGTGAGATCCACTTTACAGAGGGGGAAACTGAGCTTCAAGAGGCTCAATGGTCAAGGTTACGTATGCAGGTGGGGTGCCAGTGTCTGATGCCAAAGAACACACCCTCCCCAATGCAGTGCAAGGCTGACTACACAGCTCCTGGGCGGTTCATGAAAGGAAACCTTTCCAGGGAGGCCTCAGCTTATTTCCAAACAGGATGATGACAGCGAGGATTAAAAAAAAAAAAGTTCCATACAAAATTAATCCTGCCAGTGGAGCCCAGCCCCATGGTGCATCCCGATGCTGCCCTGGGACCTTGCAGAAGGCTCCGTTCTCACCCTCGGTTGCCTGGCAGAGTCTAGTGGAGGACAGTGGGCTGGCTCAGACCCTTGGGGGAGTGAATGCAGGGCGTGTTTGAGTTCCCTGCCTTCTGCTCTGTTCAGGGCTGCTACTGGATGCATGGGTGGGAGGCTGGGATCTGTTCCCAATGCCAGCCTCCAGGGGCTTCAGCTTTCCTAGTCATCCATCTAGGAAATCATTTCTTAGCAAGTCTGCTTGGTAATTGTGCATGTACCTCCACTAGCCTCTACTTCCTGGTCCACATGTGCCAGGTCCTGCAGTCCAGACTGTTAGGAAAATGGAGGAGAAAGGAAAAGGTCAGACTCAGTCTTAACTGGGTAATACTGTTTATTATTGAGGCACCACAGCAAGGGGCAGCAACCTTCCCATGGGATCGGAGGTTGGAGTTGGGCTTTTATGGGATCTGAGCAAGGACATAGCGGTTATCAAGAAGGCCATTAGTGCTGGGGAGGTGAGGCCTTTCCGTTAGGATCTCAATGGGATGTCAACAACCAGGCTTAGGTTGAATAGCCCTGTTGGCAAGTCACGCAGGTCCTGCACACCTGCAATTTTGCCTGATGTCCATATGCACCTGGGATAATAGGTTAGGGGTCAATCCTTCATATTCCACCTTCAGATTCATAAGAAGATTGGGCCAAGAAGGAAGAAGTTGGTAAGTTTTTCACTAACTGGCCCAAGTCAGTGACCCAGCAGGGCCCCTAATACCTGCCATATGCTGGCTTGGGGATGTTTTCTAATTATACACAGACTCTCCTCGTGGTTGATTTGGTGCTCACATCCTACTAAACAGCTACTTTTTCACAATCATGATGGTGGTGATGGTGATGATGATGATGTCAGTCACAGGACTTGAATTCAGGGCCTGAGTGCTGTCCCTGAATACTTTTGCTCAAGGCTAGCGCTCTACCACTTTGAGCCACAACTCCTCTTCCGGTTTTCTGGTGGTTAATTGGAGATAAGAGTCTCATGGACTTTCCTGCCTAAGCTGGCTTTGAATCATAATCCTTAGATCTCAGCCTTCTGAGTAGCTAGGTTTACAGGTATGAGCCACCAGCACCTGGCTTGTTTGGTTTTGGGGCTGGTCCTAGGGCTTGAACTTAGGGCCTAGGCACTGGCTAGAATTCTTTCATTTGAGTCACAGCTTCATTTCTGGCTTTTTGGTAGTTAATTGGAAATGAAAGTCTCATGGACTTTCCTGTCCAGGCTGTCTTTGAACTTCGGTCCTCAGATCTTAGCCATCTGAAAAGTTAGGATTACAGGCACAAGCCTCTGGTGCCCAGTCCATAGTGAGGTATTCTGGGCTAACCCTAGGCCAGCGGAGCCAGGCTAAGTCTACAATGGGCTGCAGTCCTCCTAAAAAACCAGAGACCTACTATGTACAAAGGTGCTCAGCTATAGTTTCCCCAAAGCAGATGCTGTGCCTAAAGTGGTCTTTTGGTAGGAATTTCAGAAAGCACTGATGGGGAATGAGGATGTGGAGCAAGCAAGGCAGACATGTGAGTTAATGAGCAGGTGATGCCATGGGCGATTGGAGACTTCCAGGGCTACTGGAGACTTCTGTGACACGTCTCACTATTGTCCCACTTGGGGGGAAGATGCTTGGTATTTATCTCCCAATTCCTGTTTGTCATTGGTTCATGGGGCCATCTTGGAGTATTGTGAGGAAACCTAGTTAGAGCAATCATACCTTATGGTAAGTAGCTCTGGGCAAGAGGGGCAGGTGGGCAGGTCTAGGATCTGTACCAGCCAGCCCTGCTTGGTCTTGCTAGGTGAGGGGAACAATGCTCACCGGACAACCATGAATAAAAGTTTTATTGCTTCAAGCACTTTACACAAATGTCACCAACACCACATTTGGGCAAATATATAAAAAGCACAATTTATTGTACAATCCTTTCAACTTCTTGACTTATACACTGTACAGATGCTTTCCCACGGTCTCTCCTGGCATCGTGGGTGGGTTTCAGGCACAGCAGCTGCACTTGTCTGAACCTCCTTTGCAAATGCAGCCCCGGGCACATTTGGCACAGCCTGGGGGACAGCAGGGACAGCAGCCTGAAAGAGTTAGAAGTTGGACAGATCAACACCCCAAGCACAAAGGCTTCAATCCATGATAGCAGAAACCCTGGGATAGAAGAGCTGGACGGGATCCCAGAGGTCATCTAGAGCCCATCAGAGGCTCATAGAGGGGGAAGGGTTTGCCAAGGCCACGGACAGCGGCAGGCAGATAAAAGAATAGAAGCCAGGGCTCATGGCTCTAGGCCAGTGCTGTATCTCCTTGGCTGCTAGACAGGATGAAACCTCGCCTCTGCTCCCTTTCTCTCCAAACATGTGGATGGCCTCATCCCTGAGCAGGCTGCCACCCTTGAGAGCTCTGTCCCAGGCCTCATTCCAGATCCCTCTCAAATGGGTAAAAGGTATCCAGAAATCTCTCCCTCACAATCGTGGCTAGATGGTGGAAGATGAAGGGTTGGGCCTTTCTCAGCTCCTAGCTGTGGTGTCCCCAGTCAGCATACTCACTTTTGCGACATGTTTTACAGTTACAAGTTGTACATTTGCAGTTGTCTCCACAGATACAGATCCCTCCTAGAAGAGAGGACAGACTGCCTTGAGTATGAGGACAAGGATGGATGGACACATGGCTGGACTTCGCAGGGCAAGGCTACTGGCAGCCCTAGGGAAGGGCTGGATGAGGGAGGGTCGATGCTGCTGAACATCTCCCGGGTCACACAGTTCCAGTCATAGGCCACAGATGGGAACAGGGATGGCTGTCTCAGCCCTACCTGGAATCCTTGTTAAAATGTGCAGTCCTGGGCTCAGCCCTCGAGATAGTGTGATTCCTAAGTCTTAGTGGGACCAGGAGACATCCTGATGTACAATCAGGCCAGAAAAATCATTAGGCTAGTCCAACCCCAGCAAGTCAGGGTTCCTCTGGGAGCCATATAAGCCTTTTATGTCCTCTTTAGCCTGAATGTCGAGGAAGATGGGCAAAGACATAAGCAAGTTCAAAGTGAGAAAGCCAGGCCTCTTTCACTTCTGTTTTCATAACAGGAAAGCTGCTGGTTGAACTCAGGACCTGGACACTCTTAGCTTTTTTTCTTAAGGCTGATGCTCTACCACTTGATTCATAGCTTCACTTCTGATTTTTTTGGTGGTTAACTGGAGATAAGAATCTTATGAACGGGGCTGGGAAGGTGGCTCAGTGGTAGAGCGCTTGCCTTGCAAGCCTGAGGCCCTGGGTTCGATTCCTTAGCACCATATAAGCAAAAAGAAAAAAAGCCGGAAGTGGCGCTGTGGCTCAAGTGCTTGAGCGCTAGCCTTGAGCTGAAGAGCTGAGGGACAGCGCCCAGGCCCAGAGTTCAGGCCCCACAACCGGACCCAAAAAAAAAAAAAAAAAAAAAGAATCTTATGAACTTTATGAACTTTCCTTACCCAGCCAGGAAGATCTCAACCTCCTGATTTTGTTTTTAAAAAAACTCTTCCCTTCATCATTTTCAATCTCAAAATGCTGGATACTTTTGTCTCCTTTCTTAGTCTTTGGTCTAGGCATCTGGTCATGCAGCGCTGAGGATGAGGGAGGCTTGTAGGACTTATAGTACCATTTCCAAACCCTTTGACCCCCTCCTTCTAATCAACATGCTTCTGTGAAGCAATCAGCATTAGAGACTCAGGGTCCACTAAGACTCTCCTGATGTCTGCATGTGCTTAACAATTTTTACATTTTCTTTTTTTTTTTGGGTCTGGTTGTGGGGTCTGAACTCTGGGTCTGGGCGCTGTCCCTCAGCTCTTCAGCTCAAGGCTAGCACTCTACCACTTGAGCCACAGCGCCACTTCCGGCTTTTTTCTTTTTGCTTATGTGGTGCTGAGGAATCGAACCCAGGGCCTCATGCATGCAAGGCAAGCACTCTACCACTGAGCCACCTTCCCAGCCCCAATTTTTACATTTTCATAGCAAGCCTGGGATGTAGGCAGCTGGAAAAAAATAAGTAACCTCAGTTTACAGATAAGGAAACTCAGGTCCAGAAATAAGACATCAATTTGCAAATAGCAGCAAAATGGATCAAAACCAAGTGACCAGGTTCTGGGCCAGCACCCTTTGTCCCTTCCTGGTACTTGCTACTCAGGGCCTAGAATAGAAAGACCAAGATTTTCAGGTTCATTTCTCAGCCATTTCCTGAGTCAGGGTTCCAGTAAATCAGGCTGGGAGCCAGCAGAGTGGGAGGCGCCTACCAATTGTATGTCTAGCATAAACCCACTGTTGATCCCAACTGGAGGAAAGAGAAGTTTCCCCCAGAGTCCTGCATGCTCCCTATAGGATGCTTAGTACCAGGTTCCAGGATCTCAGGTAGGCATCCTTACTTACCAGACATACAGGTGCAATCCCCAGGGTCCATGGTCCAGGTGTGCTAGTGGCTCTGGTATTGTCAGGTCTGAGGAAGGGAGGCTGAAGCAGCAGTGGCTGGAGGCTCCTTATTTATAGTTGAGTAGGTGTGGGCTGCAACTCACCCCACCTCTCCCTGGGGCCAGACGCCCTGCACACGGCCCTGTTCAGACGCTGCAAGCTGGGGGTGGGGAGAGCAGGCAAAAGAGGGCATGGAGCAGTAGTCATTTGGGTGGCTTTTCAAAAAGGGCTATACCCGCCCCACCTGCTCCCTGTCAAGTGTCAAGGAACTATGCTCAGATCCACAGCTCTGGGCATCAAGCCTTTTACTCCATTAACTGCCATTTCTGTCCCATCATTCACCTGGGCTGCTCCCACCCAGGCATTGAGCCTCATTCTCTCTTCCCTGGTTGGCCATAAAAGTCCTCACTGAGGGGTAGAAAATCAGAAGGATGTCTTCTCCTGGAGCCTTCAGCCTCTCATTATAGACATCCATGGAGTGATAGAAGAAAAGGATTTGGGGGAGATTTAACTGGCTCAAAAACTCCATCCTAACCCCATTCTTGGATAAAGGTATCATCTGCCTACCTTTCAGTCTTATGCAAAGTGCCTCAAATGACCCCAAATGTGGTCCTCATCCACTCCCATATAGAAATTCCATGGGTGTCTTTTTTGTTTGTTTGTTTTGTCTTAATTTGGTAGTGGTACTTAGATTTTGAACTCAGGGCCACATGTTTCCCACTTGAGCCACACCTCCAGCTGCCTAGATGGAAATTCTGGAGCTATTTTAGACTTCTGCCACTCTCAGTTGGAAGAAATATCTTCAGTGTCCCTTTAGTGCCATCAATAATTTTGCACATTCATCACGCCAGTTTGATTATGTGTGTGATTTTATTTATTTATTTACTTACTTACATACTTACTTATTTACTTATGGGGCTTGAACTCAGAGCCTGGGTACTGTCCCTGAGCTGTTTAGCTCACGGCTAGCACTCCATTACTTTGAGTTCCACTTCTGGTTTTCTGGTGGTTAATTGGAGATAAGAGTCTCACTGACTTTGCTGCCCAAGCATTTCTAATATAATCCTCAGATCTCAGCTTCCTGAATAGGTAGGATTTCAGATGCTACTCACTAGCACCCAGCTGTGCATGATTATATGTATGTATGACTCTTTGTACAATTATTTGTATGAGATTGCTACTGACCTTTGTTTCTACTCCTCACTGATTATTTGTGTCCTTTGCTCTTATCTCCCTCACCATCCAGATCTGGAGTCTTTCAGGCAGAAGTGTCCAAAACAACTGTCTATCTGCTCTATCTGTCTATCTTTGCATGAGAGGGGAGGTTGAGTGAATGAATGAGTGAGCTGAAAAGTTTGAATGACTGGGGACATGGACAAGAAGGTAGATGTGGAAATGAATAAAGGAGCAAATGATGGAGTGAATGATGACTGAACAGATGCATGAGTCTCCTGCCTGTGGCTCTACTGAGGACCTCTGCTGAGAGGTTGTAACCATTCAGACAAGACAAGCAAAATGCATCTTGGCCATAGTTGGTGGAGAGAGGTCCCCTCAGTTCTCAGCTTGGTGGGGTGTTCGGTAGTCACCTCTAAGGCCCCCTCAACCAGCCTCAGTCTGACCTGTGGAACCATGGATCTGAGCTGAGAACTTCTAAAGAGAAGAGACTGGGCATCATAGTGATCAGAAGGAAGCAATGGCAGACATTGGGGAAGAAGTGGTGCACCTCTGTGTAATTCAGGGATGACCCCTGATTTAAGCATGAATAGCCTCGTAGGAGTGGAGCACTCATTAATCCTTCACCTTCTAAAAGCTGGGCACTGCTGGGTGCTGGAGAGCTGGTGGTGCCTGTAAACAAGAGAACAGAGTTTACTATTTAGAAGTTCAGTAGCAATCTCAGCCTAGGAAACCCATGACTAGGTGTGGCTGTTCATGCAGCCTATCCCAGATCTGTCTTTGCAGCCTGCACCCTCAGCTCAGCCCAGACCATCCATCTCCTGTGACAGAGCTAGCATGCCCCAGATCTCTAATAGGCATTCATGCCTTGAAGGGCCTGGTCCAACCAGTTAAGCGCAGAAAAAAAAGGCTGTGCTCTTCACCTGTGTAAGCTGCCATGCCTCTCCTCACCACCTGTGCCAGCAATTGTCTCCTCCATGGCAGATTGACAGTATAATGCTGCTGAAAGCCCCAAATGAATGGTAAGCTCAAAACTCAGTCATCTGATCAAATATTTCTCAATTTGGGGGCTGTGCAGAGGGAAACCATGCGTAGCATCAGGCAGGTGATCCAGTTCAAGTTGAACTGATCTAGTTCTCTTGCACAGGGTCTGAAAGGACACCCTTAAATCCATTCTTTTGTGCTGGCCATTTTCTGGGTCTTAGCTCTTGATCTCAGGATGGCAGCAGGAAATCAAGGACATGCATTCACCCCAGGGACATGGAACTGCTGGAGGCACAGCTTTAAACTCTCATTTACAAAATAAGTATTTCTTAGGAGAACTCTAGTGGGATTTGAGGGGCCCTTTGGAAGGCCCTTTAGACCTTCTTCCTAGGTTAAAAATGATATGCGGGGAGGTGGGGGTAGGAATGTGGCTTAGTGGTAGAGTACTTGCCTACCATGCATGAAGCCAGAAGTGGTGCTCTGGCTCAAGTGGTAAAGTGCTAGCTTTGAGCAAAAGAAGCTCAGGGGCATTGCCCAGGCCCTGAGTTTAAGCCCCATGGTGGCTGACACATATAGTCCTAGCTACTCAGAAGGCTGAGATCTCAGAATCATAGTTCTAGAGCAGTCCTGGCAGGAAAAACAAAACAAAATGAAACAACTCTAGCTACAATTAACCATTAAGAAACTGGACTGGAGGTGTAGGTCCACTGGTAGAGTACCTGCCATGAACAGAAAAGTCAAAGATGCAAAAACATAAGGCCCTGAATACAAGCCCTGGTAGTGGCACACAAAAACATGATAATTTAAAAAATCTGATCTGGGCACTGGTGGCTCACACATGTAATTCTAGCTACTCAGGAGGCTGAGATCTGAGGATCGCAGTTCAAAGCCAGCCCAGGCAGGAAAATCCATGAGACTTTTATCTCCAATTAACCACCAGAAAACCAGAAGTGGTACTGTGACTCAAGTGGTAGAGTGTTTGCCTTGAGCTGAAGAGCTGAGGGACAGCGCCCAGGCCCAGAGTTCAGGCCCCACAACCAGTGGGCGGGGGCGGGGGGCGGGGTGCAGAAAGTCTGAGCAAGGTGTTGGTGGCTCATGCCTCTAATCCCAGCTAGTCAGAAGGTTGAGATCTGAGGATCATGGTTTGAAGCCAGATTGGCAGAAAAGTCTGTGAGATTCTTATTTACAAACAATCTGGTAGTGGAGCTGTGGCTCAAATGGTAGAACACTAGCCTTGAGCACAAAAACTCAAGGCTAGCGTCCAGGCCCTGAGTTCAAACCCCAGGAATGGCAATAACAACAAAAATCTGTAGCCAGTTGTTCACACCTGTAATCCTAACCACTCAGGGTGCTGAGAGTGGAAAGATCCTGATTCAAGGCTAAATCAGAAAAGTTTGAGAACCCCCATCTTAAAAATAACCAGCAAAAAACTGGGTTGGAGGCATGATTTAAATGGTAGAGTGCCAGCCTAGCAAGTGTGAGGCTCTGTTAAAAAAAAGAAAAGAAAAGAAAAAAAAAACAGCACTACAAAAAAAAAAAGGCAAAACAAAGCACAAACACAAAGCAATTTGCCCATAAGTTGAAGAGTGATGCTGTTGATTTTCACTGTTGATTCCCTGAGAAGTCCAGAGTAAAGAATCCTGTGAAAAGAACTTTCCTCTTTCAAGTCACCAAGTCCTGAATATCACCTTCCCCAGATATGACCTCTACTTCATGCATAAGTACATTTAAGAGATTTTCTCCCAACAAAGAAACTGGTTGTTCCAAAGAGCTTTAATGCCCCACCTCTTACACAACCTAGTGGTAGAGATTTTGTTTCTCCTCCCTTTCTCTGTGTTAACCTAAGCACAGGCTACCCTGTGTCTAGCAGCTGGGTGCACAATCTTTCAAGGACTGTGGCATAGATAGGGTCAGCATTGCACCATGCAATGATAGCTGAGAAAGGCCTCCCCATATAGGACCCTCCTGCTCTACAAGTTCCTGGGAGCAAGCAGGAGCCCTTGATTTATTATGTTGGCAGGTTAAGCTGGTTTCCAACAATTGAATTAAGTTCAATTGCTAAGCGTCCAAAAACTGAGGTTGTGAGGGTGTTTTTTTTTAAATTTGTTTTTCCTTCTTTTTCTTTTTGGTGGTACTGGGGCACCTCCTATTTTCTAGACAGACACTCACCACTTAAGCCTTGATACTTTCAGCCTTTTTTTTTTTTTAATGTGTGTTCCAGTCATGGGGCTTGAACTCAGGACTTGAGCACACTCCCACTGGTGCCCGACTAGTCCTTCTTTTTAAAATCGACTTATTTTGTTAGGTAGGGTCTTGAGCGTTTTGTCTCTGGCAAACCTGACTGGGCCTTCCTTCCTAGATGGGATTACAGGTGTATACCACTAGGTCTAGTCTGAGACTGTAATATCTTAAATCTCCATTTTAGCCAGGCCAAGCATGCTGAGTGCTATCACACAGTTGGTAATCAATAAATATTTATGAGCTGATGGTAAATAATGGCTCAATTAACCAAATGACATCTGGGCAGTGGGTGATTTAGAGGAACTGGTTACTCACTGGGATGAGCCAAGAGTTTGAATTCAGGGTCCCATTAACTGGTTTCAAATCCCAGCTCTGTTCCTTTCTTTGCTGCAGGACCGGGGGCACATTGCTTGACCTCTTTGACCCAATCTGCAAGTGAAAATGTTGTGCAGAGCACACATATAGCACCATGCTTAGACTAATGAGTTTCACTCAATTTATTCAAACACTCTGTATATAATCCACACCAATAACTAACTTTTATGCCTAATTCTACTAAGCGTGTCCCACACCTAGGGGAGCTCACATGGCATGTCACTTGGTCCTGAGATTGAGGGGAGCCCATTGAAGGTGTCCTCCTGGCTGCTCTGTGTGGCTGGAGGGAGTAGAGGCCACCTTGGGGGGGGTGCTCCAGTGGAGGGCTGGTCCGCTGTGGAGTTGTCTCACTCAGTCTCTGCTGCTCTAAGTTTTTATATGCTTTAGGCTGGGCTTCTTCACTTCTGGCCATGTCTGGTTATCGCTGCTGGCTGGTTGCCTTGGTGAGGGCTTTGCTTCTGGCCGGGTCTGGTTATCATTATGAGCTCTGTTGGCTCTGTAGACTCCCGGGATATATCCTTATCTTTATATTCTGTAGTTCTAACTCCTAATTTTTTCTTTTTCTTTTCTTTTTTTTTTTGTCAGTTATGGAGTTTGAACTCTGGGTCTGGGCGCTGCCCCTCAGCTCTTCAGCTCAAGGCTAGCACTCTACCACTTGAGCCACAGTACCACTTCTGGCCTTTTCTGCTTATGTGGTGTTGAGGGATCAAACCCAGGACCTCAGACATGCAAGGTAAGCGCTCTACCTCTGAGCCACCTTCCTAGCCCCTACTCCTAATTTCTAACTCCTAATTTTACAGCTTAATATTTCATACTATTTTGCAGCACACATATACTCAATATATTCCCAGTCAATAACACACTATGTCAATATTCCATAATACTCACTACAAAATGATAACTCATGAATTGTCATACTAGCTCATGAAAATGCTAATCTTACAGCCCTGTCATAGTAAAGGTTAAAGGAGAAAATACCGTACTGGATCCTTCGTTCAGAGTTAGCACAATATTATGATCATTAATATTATGATTCTTCCTCTTATTACCTGTGCATAATACAATATGTCAAGCTTAGTTCAGCCACCCACACATTTGTATACTTCAGGTTCATAGATTCCCTAATAGGTCCCCAGGTCCTGACAGAGGTGCATTTATTAAATAGTGTATTCTTTCAGTGTCTGGAGAAGCCTATTTCTGTTTGAGTCCTAGACCCTGAGGACTGTGGGGCACTGTCCTTTCCAATTCCCCTAGCTATAATTCTATCTATTTGAAGGCAAAGTTGAATTTCTGTTTACATTGCCCTTGCAGTTTATGACTGTTTTTCTATACATGACTAGAATAAGATGTAATGGCCCTGTGTCCATAACCTTGAAGTCTGCTCTAGAATCAGCTAATAATCTAAATCAGCTCATCTTGAATAGCTTTAGAAGAACTTTGAGGAGTTAGGGACCAGCTGCTTGCTATCTAATTGGTGCCACAGAAACAGGGCCAACCTTTTGTGGGGAGGAAGAATTTGAATTCAGCTTCTTCACTCCTGGCTGGTACCATACTTCAGATTTGATGTACGTTTGACAGAACCAGTCAGCAATTTGATGCCTGTGTAGCTTTATAAACTTTATTAGTTACCTTTTTATTAGAAAAAAGTTCAAACATACTCAAAAGTACAGAGAAGAATATTCCAACCACTACTGCCCCTACCACCCAGAATTCATGCATGTCCACATTGTTCTCTTGGCTTTGGCTCTTTTAATTATAAGGGAAAAAAATTAACAGGCTCATGACTTTAAATATCACCTATGTGCTAGTGACTCCTAGTACATACTCCTGCCCAAGCCTCTCTCTCTCTTGAACTCTAGTCAGAGAGATACAGAGAGAATCTGAAAGATAGTTAGTTAGAAGCATAGGGATGGGGAAGGCAGGGCCAAGTCTGTAAGCATTATGTGTGTGTGTGTGTGCTGTGGATATCTTGGTTGGACTGTGTGTGTGTGCTGAGTGTGACTACAGTTGTGATTGTGTGTGCCTATGTATGTGTGCACATTTGCACATGTGAGAGACAGAAAGGCATCAATTCAGAGCCTGAGAAAGCTGTATAGGTTTGGGAACAAGCATATTCTCTCTCCGCAACTGAAATACAGAAACACCCAAGCATACACAATTCTTCTTCTCTGTTCCCTATTCCTGCACTTGTGTTGGAGAAACCAGGCCACAGTTAATTAGAAGTAGCTTCGCCTGGTGCCCTGAGCAGCTGTGAACCTGCAAGCTTCACAGGCTCTCCAGGGCTTGAGGTTCTTTATAATTACATAGGGCTCCCCAGCTATAATTCAGTACCCACTGGGCAAATGAAGCCCTCCGCTTTGCACACGGCCCCAGGAAAGGATGAGTAAGGCTAAAAGCCCACAATTACCCACACTCATTGCCCCTAGCCAAGTGGATGGTCCAGGTTGGCTGGCAGCCCAGCCCGGAGCCTGACAGGGGGAATGGAAGCTCTAAACATCCTCTGCTTCCTTCCTTCCCCCTTCTCCTTTGGTCTTTCCTACTGATATCCTTCTTCTATCCTTCTTTAACAAATCATTCAGCAAATATGTTCAGGACCTGTTGTGTCAGACCCTGGAGTGACCCTAAACATGGGCCCAGTGACCAACCATAGAGCTGAGGTCCTCGGTAAGGGCAAGTCCCCAGCTACTGGAAAAAGAAGAAATCGAGTGAGAGGAAAACAGGTGAGAAGAAACTGAGTGAGTGGTGTCCATAGGGGCAGGGTAGCACTTGAATCACTGTGAGAGCGAGCGCCTTAGTAAACATTGAGCTTCCTTGGCCTCACCTTTAGCCTTGGCCTTTCATTAGTTCTAGTCTAGGCAATCTCTGGGTTCCTTATGGAACATAGTGGCTGGACTCAGGGTCTTCAAATTTCTCACTCTCAGAGCCTAGGGGGTGTTCATATGGGTGTGGAATAGGGGCTGTGGCTGTAGATGGGGTGTGTGTGTGGCGGGGGGGGGAGGGGGGGGAGGGAAGTCCCACAGTACTGTACTTTCCCTATGTAACCTGGAAGCTCCTCTTTGAAATACCAGTTTCATCTGCATGTCTGACCTTGGCCCTCTCATGCAATTTGTTTTTTTTGTTTTTGTTTTTGGTAAATCCCTGAGCTTTTTTTTTTTTTTTTTTGTCGGTCGTGGGGCTTGAACTCTGGGCCTGGGCACTGTCCCTCAGCTCTTCAGCTCAAGGCGAGCGCTCTACCACTTGAGCTACAGCGCCACTTCCGGTTTTCTGGTGGTTTATTGGAGATAGGAGTCTCACGGTCTTTCCTGCCCGGGCTGGCTTTGAACCTCGATCCTCAGATCTCAGCCTCCTGAGTAGCTAGGATTACAGGCGTGAGCCACCAGCGCCCAGCTCCCTGAGCTTTTTTTAACTCAAGAGCTAGTGCTCTACACGTTGAGCCACAGCTCCACTTCCTTTTCTGGTGGTTAAGTGGAGATAAAAGTCTCATGGATTTTCTGACCTGGGCTGGCTTTGAACCATGATCCTCAGATCTCAGCCTCCTGAGTAGATAGGATTACAGGCATGAGCCATCAGCACCTGGCTTTTTTTTTTTTCTATTTGAAAAGGGATAGTAGATATAGCATGCAACTAAAAATGGGCTGGCAAACTGGTGAACAAGTGCCCTCCCTAGCAAGGCTGGCAGACTTGCCTAAGACCACCTGGAGAATTTTGGCAGATCTGGTATACTATAGTCTCAGGAACATGGAGCTGGTGACCTCTTGTTCTAGTTCTTATTTTTTTATTAGCTTTTAAAAATTTCCGACTACTTTTATTTATTTGTTTTTGTTTATTTTTTGTTGTTGTTGGTGTTGGTCGTAAGGCTTGAATTCTGGGCCTGGGCACTGTCCCTCAGCTCTTCCGCTCAAGGTGAGTGCTCTGCCACGTGAGCCACAGCACCACTTTTGATTTTCTGGTGGTTAAGTGGAGATAAGAGTCTCATGGACTTTCCTTGCCTGGGCTGGCTTTCAACTGGGATTCTCAGATCACAGCCTCCTGAGTAGTCAGGATTACAGGTGTGAGCCACTGGCATAATTAAATATAGAGCAGGCCGTGGTAATGCACACCTGTAGTTATAGCACTCTGGAGGTAGAGTCAGGAAAATCTCAAGTTTGAGCCCAACTTGGGTTATATAGCATGGTCTTGTCTCAAAGAAAACAAAAGTAGAACAATAAAAGGGACCTTCTAGCATTATTTAGTAACATCAATCTGGCCACCAGTGGCTCGTGCCTATAATCCTAGCTATTGAGGTTCGAAGACAACCCAGGGAGATATACCCAAGAGACTCTTATCTTCAATTAACCAGCAAAAAGTCATGTGGAGATATTGTTCAAGTAGTAGAGAGCCAGCATTGAATGAAAGAGCCAAGCAAGTGCTCGAGGCTCTGAGTTCAAGCCTGAGTACCGAAGCACACACATACATACAAATTAACATCAAGTTCTATTCTCAGTTTGTGTGTGTGTGTGTGTGTGTGTGTGTTTCTGATCTTGGGGCTTGAACTCAGGGCCTGGGCACTGTCCCTGAGCTTCGTTTTTTGCTCTGCCACTTGAGCCTCAGTGCCACTTCTGGCTTTTTCTGAATTGTTTATTGAAGAGTCTCGTGGTCTTTTCTGCCTGGGCTGGCTTTGAACTGCAGTCCTCATATCTCAGTCTCTTGAGTAGTTAGGATTACAGGTATGAGCTACCAGCATCTGGCTATTCTTATTTATGTTTTTTTGCCAGTCCTGGGTCTTGAACTCAGGGCCTGGGCACTGTCCTTGAGCTTCTTTTGCTCAAGGCTAGTACTCTATTACTTACTTGACCCACAGCATCACTTCCAGCCCTTTCTGTTTCTGTGGTTCTGAGGAATCGAACTTGGGGCAAGCACTCTACTACTAAGCCACATTCCCAGCCGTATTCTCCATTTTTGAGAAGAACAATACAATCAAAGAAGAACTGGTAGTGTGGCTAAAGTGATAGAGCACTAACCTAGCAAGTATAAAAAAAATGGGAACCTCATTTTACCTTACCACCAAGCCAGGCAACTCATTCACAAATCAGATGTTTATCATGTTATTGTTTCTTGGCCTTCTGGCTAAGATTAGATATAGAAATGGTTATCGTGTCTACACATGTTTCTCTACTTTTACTACACATGTATATAATTATAAAATGACATAATCTTGTTTAACAGGTTTACAAACCTGATATAAAAAGGCATGCTTCTCTATTTAGTATTTTACAATTTATTTTTGCCCAGCATTTTGAAGTTTTATGATTTTAAAACTGCTTTTATAGTAGAACATTGTATGACTATTTCATAGTTCTTTTCCCCTTGATGGGCACTTAAATGTTTCCAAGTTTTCTTTATAATGAGCACGTGTGCCATGAATAACCAAGCAGACATGTGCGATGTGTGGGGTTTCCCATGGGATATGCCTAGGCATGGGCCTGCTAGTTAGAACGGAGCATACCAGCCAGGCGCTGGTGATTCATGTCTGTAATCCTAGCTACTTGGGAGGCTGAGATCTGAAGACTGTGGTTCAAAGCCAGGCCCGGCAGCTATATCTAAGAAACTCTTGTCTCCAGTAAAAAACAGGAAGTGGAGCTGTGGCTCAAGTGGTAGAGAGCCAGTCTTGTGTGAAAAAGCTCAGGGATAACACCCAAACCCAGAGTTCAAGCACTAGTACTGGCACAAAAAATTAAAATTAAAAGGGAAATATGCTTATTTTACTGTACTAGATATCCCCTGATTGCTCCTTGTTGGGTGCAGGAGTAGTCAGGTGGTTATGGTCAGGTCCTCATTTCTCCACATCCTTTTTGACACTTGGTATTGTCAGACTTATGTTTTTGCTGATTAAACCATGTGCTATGGGTTGAGCTAGACATGATGGCTATGAAATGGAATTTCACTGATAAGGCTCTGCCTACAATCATGATTGGGGGTTCATTCAGGCCCCCTGTCTGTGGTCCAGTACTTTGACTTGCTGTGTTATCTGTGACCATTGGCTAGGATACAGCACTGATGACTCTCACCCTGGGACCAAGTTATATCATGTTGTCAGACATACTGCATGTCTCGTCTTCCCACCTTTTCTTTTTTTTTTTTTAAATTATTTTCCACTTTAAGAGGTTCAAAAATGACTTTGGAAGATGAAGAGGAGCATGTGGCATCTCACATAAGGTGGTTCAGGAAGGGGGCTGCGATCTGTAGGAGTGTCCTCTGCTATCAAGCTCTGAATCCAAGGGGCGTGGCTAAGTAGCCCAGCTGCAGGTCTGGCCCAAGGGGCGTGGCTAAGTAGCCCAGCTGCATGTCTGGCCCAAGGGGCGTGGTAAGTAGCCCAGCTGCATGTCTGGCTTCTGAGTACTTTCCTCCATTCACTTGGAATCATTTCCTTCCAGTGACAGTTAATTCGAAGCTAGAAGTTACAAATCGGGCGGGACGCCCCTGGCTCATGCCTGTAATCCTAGCTACTCAGGAGGCTGAGATCTGAGGATCACAGTTCAAAGCCAACCCAGGCAGGAAAATCCATGAGACTCTTATCTCTCAGAGATAAGAAAACTGGAAGTGGCACTGTGGTTCAAGTGTAGAGTGCACGCTTTAAGCTGAAGAGCTGAGGGACAGCACCCAGCCCAGAGTTCAAGCCCCATGACCTACAGTAACAAAAAGAAGTTCAGAATCAGTTCTTTAATCCCTCTCATGTCACTTGAAGGGAAAGAAGGAATTAAAATAATTAACTGGAGCCAGCACCTGTGGCTCACTCCTGTAATCCTACTCAGAGGCTGAGATCTGAGGACCTCAGTTCAAAGCTAGCCAAGGAAGAAAAGTCTATGAGTCTCTTATCTACAGTTAACCAGCAAAAAGGTGGAAAGGGCAATGTGGCCTAAGTAGTGGATCATCAACCTCGAGGAGAAAAAAATTAAGTTCAAGTCCAAGTACACACACCATACACACACACACACACACACACACACACACACACACACACACACAAATATAACTAAATAGCAAAATTCTGGAATTAGCATAATTCTTGAAGTACAGAGACTCCCAATCTTCTCCTCATTTAACCCCAGGGAGGCCCAGAGCAGAGAAATGCTGTCTTATCAAGCACACCCAGAGGAAATCTGCTGAGGGATGTGATGATTTATTTGCGGGAGGCAAACCTCCCACCTTGGAAACATCTGAAGCAACTGTAGAATGTGACCGTGTGCAGAAGCACCCAATGGGATTAGGCAACCCCTGAGGACCCCCCACGGTGTCATGAGTCTTACCTAGGGGCACAAAGGAAAGAGTTTTATGGTGTAATTGGGGAGCGGAGGCACCCAGGAACCACTGGTGAACATCACAGAATCAACCATGTGCTCACATGTGGAAACAAAGTGTTGAGCCTCAGGTGTATCTCAGAGTCTCCTCGATGTCTTCCTCTCGATCTTTACCCCCCTGCTTCTCCCTCCTCATCTTCTCTCCTCTTCCTTTTCTTTGCTTCCTCCTTTATCCTCTCAGCTCTCCATTTTGCTCCCTAGTGTAAGAACCCAAGCCTAGGACCCTGAGCATTTGACTTTCTACGCTCACTCACTGAAACACAGCTTCACTTTCCTGCCCCAGGCCTCAGTTTCCCTTTAACAAGGAGGCATGAACAGAGCTGGACAACTGCCCAACTTCTCCCACCTCTGACCCTGCTGTCAAGAGGACACAACTCTCTGGAGGATGCCTGTCACTCAGATTTTCAAAGGGGTAACATCCCCCAAAAGCAGTTTGTATCTAAACCATGTTTCAGATAAAACAATTGTTCGGTGTCCACTGGAGAAACTTTTTGGTTGTGTGTCTCCATCAAGGATGGGGAGAGTGGACTGGGTAGCTTGAGTCTACGGCCCTTACAGCATGCTCTCTAGGCAGCAGACTGACTCACCAAATGACCAGGTTTCCTGTGTACTTTGGAATCCTGGGGTCTTTAGACTTCCGCTTGAACAACTCAAAGGTAGAAAGCAGGACTCAAATGAGCGCCCTGAGCCACCTTTCAGGGGTTTTGTTTTGGTGACTTGGTGCTTTGCATGGTTTATATGTGGTAGTTGTCGGAAAATCATCAGAACATCTCCAATGAAAAGTGGAAATGTCAAGAGCTGGTGGCTCACACCTGTAGTCCTAGCTTCCTGGTTTAAGTTGTAGTGTGCTAGCCATGATGGAAAGAGCTGAGTACAAACTCTGAGTTCAAGCCCCCAGTACCAGCACAAAAGAAAAGAAAAGCAGGGAGAAACACAAAGACAAGAGTTTGTCAGTTGCATAATTATTGCTTGTGTTCATTTCCTCTTTGTCAAAGCGTTGATGACAGCTTGCTAGCCCTCTGAGTTTGCCAGGTTACTGACCCAATGTCTTCACACAGCTAGAGAATGAGGAAGAATGGTCAGGACCCAGGACAATCCTGGTGGGGCACAGATGTATGCTGGCACCATTAATTCTGATATCTATCTATCTATCTATCTATCTATCTATCTATCTATCTATCTATCTATCTATCTATCTATCTATCTATCTGTCTGTCTATCTTTCTCCTTCCTTCCCTCTAGCCCTGGGCAAGCCACTTGACCTCAGTTTCCCTGCCAATAACTGGAGTTAATAATACACATCTCTGAGGGTGCCTCTTAAGAATAATTGGCTAGTTTTTGCAAGGGCACTTTGAAGAAAATTACCATGAGGATGTTCTACTGGCCCTGGTTTCCTTGGTACAGATATCAAACAGACGAGAACGGTAATGTTCCAATTCTGGCATTCCTAGCCCAACCATTTTCCCCAGTTCAGTTGGAAGAGAGGGGGAGGGGCTGGCATCCCAGCCTGGGCCTGTCTAGAATATAAAAGACACAAGCCCTCCTTTGATGCCTGCCTGCCTACA
Source organism: Dipodomys ordii (assembly GCF_000151885.1). NCBI lineage: Eukaryota > Metazoa > Chordata > Mammalia > Rodentia > Heteromyidae > Dipodomys > Dipodomys ordii. The sequence goes on along the minus strand of NW_012267322.1, from coordinate 7,579,870 downwards.
ACGCTTGTTAATTTTAATAAGAAGTGAGCAGAGGCGGAAAGATCTGCCTGGCTGAAGAAAACAGGTTGAGGCTGAGGAGGATTAGTGCCAACTCAATTTGGGTCTTGTTTGGCTTTGAAGTCGTTGGCCCTGGTGCTGGAGTTAAGGAAAAACTGCTAGATTTTCGGCAGGATGGGATGCATGGGGATGGAGAAACTGAGGATCCAAGGCCTCTTAACTTTCAACAGGAGTTCCTCTATTGATTCAGAATTCACTTGAGAATGAACCCTCTCCCAATCTGGTGAATTTCTTGGGGAAACTATGGGGCTATCACCCCAAAGTGCAGTCAGGGGCTGGGTAGTTAATACACACAAATGTCATAAAGGTCAGGGGTGTAGAGTCGGATGATTGTAGGTAATAGGGTGTGGTGGAGACTGTGTTAAGCTCCAGCTCAGTAGTGAGTTAAGAGTCCAAGATTTCCAGCTTTTCTGATTTTATAGAGCAATTGGAAACTTGATGTGTGCATATGGATTTTATTTTTTAACTTGTTTATTATTTTGAAATTCTTTTTTTGAGAACAAACATGCAAAGACCAATAGTAGCCCACTAGTCCTATTTTGCAAGTTCTACCTAGGCAGATCCTAGGATTTTTCTTTTTTTGTGCCAGTACTGGAGCTTGAACTCAGGTCCTGTGTGCTGCGCCTTAGCTTTTTCTTTTTTTTTTTTTTTTGGGTCCAGTCGTGGGGCCTGAACTCTGGGCCTGAGTGCTGTCCCTCAGCTCTTCAGCTCAAGGCTAGCACTCTACCACTTGAGCCACAGCGCCACTTCCGGCTTTTTTC
>NW_012267322.1:7544027-7576252 GCF_000151885.1 Dipodomys ordii | reverse complement strand
GATTCCTCAGCACCACATAAGCAAAAAGAAAAAAGCTGGAAGTGGCGCTGTGGCTCAAGTGGTAGAGCACTAGCCTTAAGCTGAAGAGCTGAGGGACAGCACCCAGGCCCAGAGTTCAGGTCCCATGACTGGACCCTCCCCCCCCCCAAAAAAAAGAATCTCTCAGATTTTTCTCTTCCTGAGCTGGCCTTAAACTGAGATCCTCAGCTCTCAGCCTCCTGACTAGCTAGGATTACAGGCATGAGCCACCAGCCCCCTGTAAATGAGTCCTATTGTAAAGCTATATCTGGGCTGAGAAGGAACACAGGCTCCTAGAGATCATCTGCTGAGGTCATCCAGCCTGGTAAGTGCAGAGTGACAGTCTGAGCCCTGGTTTATTTAGTTCTAAAACCTGGGCTCTGCACACAAGCAAGAATGCCCAGGACAAGAGACTGACACACAAGAGATGACCTGATACAGACAGAAAACCTGCTGTCTGTGGGGCCTCCTTGTGGATGCTGGGAGGGAAGACTATATCCTGCCTCGAAAACGCACTTTCTACAGAGCTGCATGGGAAGAGTTGGAGCTCTGCGTTGCCTGTGTTTGCCGACTAATGAGGCCAGGGCTCCTGTGAGTCTTCCATGAGGGCAAGAGGGCTCCACCCCCAGGGTTCCTCAGAGGCCAGCTTTTGTCCACATCTTTTCTTAGATGCTGAACAAAAGGGCCTTTCTGGTCTCCTACTGAATAAAACGTTTTGTTCCTGTCCACTATTTTAAATGAAATGCAGAGCAACTAAGAAGTTTTCTTCTTTCCTTCCTCCCACCATCCCTTCTCCCCTACCCCTACCCCCAGTCTTCTTTTTCTTTTTGCCAGTTTTGTGGCTTGAACTCTGGGCCTGGGCACCATACCACTTGAGCCATAGCTCCACTTCTGGCCTTTTTTTGTTCAACTGGAGATAAGAGTCTCACAGACTTCCCTGCCTGATCTGGCTTCAAACCCAGATCCTCATATCTCAGCTCCTGGAAAGCTAGGATTACTGGCATGAGCCACTGACACCAGGCTTAGGGTTGGGCAGGCAGGCCAGCTGCAAAATCTGAGGATAGGGCTTGTCATGGGACTAGGAGGCTGCCTTGGGGTAGGCCCAGTCTTGGACACAGTACCTATAGTTAATGATCTCTTAGGGGTTTAAGCTAGAGAACCAGAGAGAAGGCAGATGCAACTGGATGTATTGAGACAAATGGTAGTCCAAATGTTGCAGAAAACACTGATCTCAAGAACCAGAGGGGACTCAGCCTGGGATGAAGGCTGAGAGCTTTCCAGGGGATTGGGTTCATGAAAGTGCAGACAGGGATCTCAGGGGAAAAAGTAATGCATGTGGAGCTGGGGATGTGGCTTAGTGGTAGAGTGCTTGCCTAGCATGCATGAAGCCCTGGGTTCGATTCCTCATGACCACAAATGGTACTGTGGAAATGGCACTGTGGCTCAAGTGGTAGAGTTCTATCTTTGAGCAAGAGAAGCTCAAGGATAGTGCCCAGGCCCTGTGTTCAAGCCCCAGGACTGTAAAAAAAAAAAAAAAAGGAATGCATGTCCCTTTTATTTATTTTTAAATTTGTATTAATTTTTATTATTATCTTTAAGTTTTTTCTTATTTTAATTTTAGGTCTTTTAAAAAAATACTATCTTTAAGTGCATGTGCCTTTTAGAGTAGAAGGCACTCACCCATCTATGAAGTAGTAACTGGGGAAAGGCAAAATGCAGAAATGCACATTAGAATAACAACCAGATAACATTGTAGAAACTTAAGCGATAGGCAGAAATCCAAAAATGCAAAGCGTTTGTGGGTGACTACAGGGAAATGGCCCTCAGACACAGGGAGGTAGAACAAAGTGTGGAAAGTATACACCCTTTCATGAAGCAATTGCACTTGTGGGGCATCATCCTGTACATTTACCCTCTCATGGACAAGAAAGTGATCTTGTTTGTAAGAGATTAGAAAAAGCCTACCAGAAGCAGGGTCAATGAACTTTGATATTTCAACATAGTAGAATTCCAAACAGCCCTTAAAGATCTGAGTTAATGCTAGGTGCCAGTGGCTCATGTCTACAATCCTAGCTACTCAGGAGTGTGAGATCTGAGAATTGTGGTTTGAAACTAACTACAGCAGGAAAGTCCATGAGACTCTTATCTCCAATTAATTACCAGAAAATTGGAAGTAGTGCTATGGTTCAAAGTGGTAGAGCGAAAAAGCTCAGGGGCAGTACCAAGGCCCTGAGTTCAAGCCCTAGGACTGACAAAAAAAATTGAGGGGGCTGGGAATGTGGCTAAGTGGTGGAGTACTCACCTACCATGCACGAAGCCCTGGGTTTGATTTCTCAGTACCACATACACAGAAAAAGCCAGCAGTGATGCTGGGGCTTAAGAGGTAGAGTGCTAGCCTTGATCAAAAGAAGCTCAGGAACAGCGCCCAGGCCCTGAGTTCAAGCCCCAAGACTGGCCAAAAAAAAATGAGGGCTGGGAAGGTGGCTCAGTGGTAGAGTGCTTGCTTTGCATGCATAAGGCCCTGGGTTTGATTCCTCAGCACCACATAAGCAGAAAAAGCCAGAAGTGGCATTGTGGCTCAAGTGGTAGAGCGCTAGCCTTGAGTTGAAGAGCTGAGGGACAGTGCCCAGGCCCAGAGTTAAGGCCCCATGACCGACCCCCCCCAAAAAAAAAGAAATTGAATTAGCACTGGTGGTTTACACCTATAATCCTTGTTACTCATGCTGATATTGGGAAGACTGCAGTTCAAGGTCAGTGTAAATAAGAGCCCTCATCTCAGTAGCTGGTTCATGCCTGTCATCCCAACTCGGGAGATGTACACTTGAGACCTTATTATAATAATAAGGAATGCAAACTGGGTGCTGAGTCTGTAATCTTTGCTGCTTGAGAGGTAGAGATCAGAGAGGATCAGGATTGGAAGCTAGCCTTAGGTGGGAGAGGGGGAGGAAGATAGAAGACTCCATCTTGACCAATGGCTGGGCATGGCAGTGTAGTTGCCCGGTCACCTCCTCAGCAGCATAGAGAAGCACAACTAGCAGGAGTCCAGGCCATCCTGGCCATCCTGGGCATGAAATGAGACCTTATCTTGAAAATAACTAACCCATGGCTCATGGCTGTAATCCTAGCTACTCAGACTGCAATCAGGAGGGTCATGGTTGAAGCCAGCCCAGGCAGGAAAAATCTGTGATATTCTTATCCCCAATTAACACCCTCTCCCCCAAAAAAGGTGAAAGTGGAGCTGTGGCTCAAGTGGTAGAGAGCTAGCTTGGAGCAAAAAAATGCTCAGAGGCAGCACCCAGTCCCTGGGTTCAGGCCCCAGCACACACATACACAAAGTAACCAACACAAAAGGCGGTTCAGGACCAGCACACACATAGACAAAATAACCAACACAAAAGGAGCTGGGTAGTATGGCTCAAGTGGTAGAGCACCTGCTTATTTAGTGCAAGGCCTTGAGTTCAAGCCCCTGTACCATCAAAACAACCACAAAATCAGTGGTAACTATATGAAGTATTAACTGGGGAGAGGCAAGGTGCAGATTGTGTGGATCAGGATGCCAACACTTGTGGAGCGGGAAATGGGGACTGGTGTGTTTGTGAACAGAACACATTTGCTGGGAGGCTCAGAATCAGGTATCAGTGGTTACCTTGAGTGGACCAGGTGAATTTGGCTTACCTGGGTAAGTGACTTACACTGTAGCTACTTCTGCATTGGCATGATGATGAAGAAGAGGAAGGGGAAGAGGAAAAAGGAGGAGGAGGAGGAAAAAGGAGGAGGAGGAGGAGGAAAAAGGAAGAGGAGCAGGAGAAGGAGGAAGAGGTGGAGGAGGAGGAGAAGGAGGATGGTTCTGGGGATAGAATCCAGCACTCAACGCTTTTCAAATCCTAAGCATGTACTCTACCACTGAGTAAGAACACCCGCCCCAACTCCAGTATTTATATTAATTTTACTAAATGCTTGTATAACTTTTTTTTCTTTTTTTCTTTTTTGCCAGTCCTGGGGCTTGAGCTCAGGGCCTCGGCTGTCTCCCTGAGCTGCTTTTGCTTAAGGCTAGCACTCTGCCACTTGAGGTACAGCATCACTGTTGGCTTCTTCTGTTTATGTGGTACTGAGGAATTGAACCCAGGGCGTCATGCATGCTAGGCAAGTACTATACCACTAAGCCACATTCCCAGCTTCTTGTGTAACTTTTTCAAAAGAAAAGAAAGATGTAAAAAAAAAAAAAAAGCAAAAGAACACTTAATGGTAAGTATTATCACCTAGAAAGAGGAATTAATCTGATTTTGGTTCACATCTTTCCATTGTTTTTGAATTAATTTTAAATTTAAAGAAAATGCCAAAACAATAGTACAAAGAGCCTAAAAGCATTTTCATTCAGTGTGTGTTTTTTGTTTTTTTGTTTTTTGTTTTGTTTTTTGTTTTTTGTTTTGGGTCCGGTCGTGGGGCCTGAACTCTGGGCCTGGGCACTGTCCCTCAGCTCTTCAGCTCAAGGCTAGCGCTCTACCACTTGAGCCACAGCGCCACTTCCAGTTTTTTTCTTTTTGCTTATGTGGTGCTGAGGGATCGAACCCAGGGCCTCAGACATGCAAGGCAAGCGCTCTACCACTGAGCCACCTTCCCAGCCCCCAGATGTGCGTTTTTGCCCTGTCGGCTTCTCCTCTCCTTTCTCCTCTCTCATTCTCATATAAGTATTCTGATATGTATCTCTTATCTTGGGACCATAATGTCTCAGATTTTGGACTTTTTGGAAATATTTGAAGGTGTATATTAAGGTATCTTGGGGCTGAGATCCAGTGTAAAGATGAAATTCACTTAAGTTCCATATAAACTTTAGACATATAGCTTAGAGGTATTTTTTTGGGGGGTGGAGTAATTGGTCCTGGGTTTGAACTCAGGGCCTAGGTACTGTCCCTGAGCTTTTTTTTTTTTTTTCCTTAAGGCTAGTGTGCTACCACTTGAGCCACAGCTCCACTTCCCACTATGTCCTGGCTTTGAACCATTGTCCTCAGATCTCAGCCTCCTGAGTAGCTAGACTTACTAGTGTGAGTCCCTGGCACCTGGCTTGAAGGTAATTTTGAGTTTGGTACAATATATTTGCCATTCCTATGTTCAAACTACAACCCAGGCCATGAAGTGAGGGGCAGATTTTATACTTGTGAGGTTATGTTGGCACTCCAAAAACTGAGGACATGGGGGATATTGAGGCCCAGAGAAAGAAGGGACATGCACAAGGTCATGGGTACATGGGTCATGGGCACAAGGAAGGGATGGATTAGTGCATCCTTATTCATGAGGGTGATGGTATTCTAGCCTGGGGTTCCCAATGGGAGGGCTTAATTTATTCTGAAACCTATGAGAAAGAAATGCAGCAATATATCAAACATAAATTTGCTTTTTAAAAATATAATTATTAAGGTGTTGTACAGAAGTCAAGTTTCAGAAGTCAAATAATGAATATATTTCTTTTTGGACAATGTCATTCCTTCCTTTGCTTTCCCCCAGTTTTCCCTTCTGTCCCTGCATACAAGTTACACAGTTCATTTTCCACAGTGTCTACTGAGAAAGCGTTGTTTTTTGAAAGAATAATTATATCTATGTAGATAATTTTACTATTATTATTAAAATGTGTAAAGAGGGGTTACAATTTCATAATTCAGGTAATACGTACATTTCTCTTTTGACAATGTCACCCCTTCTGAAGGAATAATTTGTAACTGAGCCAACCTCACACAGGCAGAATGAAGTTAGAGTAAGATTCAGAAGAGAATAGTTAGGAATATGACTTCTCTGTGGTTACAAATGGAAGGTTTGGGAGGGGCCTGATGCCCAGTCTCTTTGCTCAAGCTTCCTGACCAGGAATGTCTCTGTTTCTGGATTATGGACACCACAATCATCTGCCCTAATCATCCTGTCCTCACTGCCAGTGACTGTGGGAACCAGCCCTTTTTATGGACAATTTCATCTTCAAAGTGTTTGGGGCTTGTTAATTGGCTTGGGCAGCTCTGCCAAGGATGGTGGTTCCCACCAAGAGAGCTAAAGCTCTCAGGCATTGCTGGTGGTGGAAGGGGATCCCAGTGGCATGGCAGGGGGCATTCTGCTATGCTCCTGGCTGGTCCTCACTAAGATTAGGCCCCAAATCTGAGCTCAAGGAGGCAGAGAGAGAAGCCTAGCTCCACCACTCAAATGCATCTCTGAAAGACTCATTTTTCTTTTCTCATATTGGGGCTTGAACTCAGGGCCTCACATTCTTGTCTAGCTTTTTAGCTCAAGGCTGGCTCTCAACCTCTTGAGCCATACCTTCATTTCTAACTTGTTGCTGTTTAATTGTAGATAAGAGTCTCTAGGATTTGTCTGCCCAGCTTGGTTTTGCACTGGGATCCTTAGATCTCAGACTCTTGGGCAGCTAGGATGACAGACATGAGTTACTGGCACTTGACTCTGATTAATGTTTTTAAATCTATGAAGTAGGGGTGATAATGGGGCCATTGGAAAAGCTCAGCTTCTCAAATAGAATATATGCTGGCTCCTTTCACATATAAATATCACTTCTTGCAGGTGGTATTCTGTGGCATCCCTCCTCTATCCCCCAGAACATTCTCCAGGGTCTTATGATGACACTGGTGAAGTCTCTGCTTTGTATTATGGAGACTTGTACTGCTGATGCAGCTATGACCTGGGTGAGGGGTAAGGCATTATTATAAGTCTCTCAGTAGGAAGCCCAGGGCCCAGCAGAAAATTGAGTTTACATGCCCAAGAGGTAACAAGGCATGTACAACAGCAAAAGCCCTGGAGCCCCACTATGTGGGTTAATCTCAGTTCTGTCATTCATTAGATCTTTGGCAAGTTGTGTAGCCTTTTTCATACCCGGGAGCCCTTACCTGTAAAGTGGGTATAATTAATGATAGCACCAACATCGTCAAGTTGTTGAGGATTCAATAAATTTGCATGCCTGAAGTACCTAGGATGCCAGTGGCTGTTTATGGCTATTAGCTATTATTATACTGACATCTAGCAAAGGGTCTTTTTTCCAAGTGTGGCTTTCTTAAATTTTGATACTTACTACCCAATTCTCTCCTTGTATACATTCCCCTAGCAGTTTCTGAAGTTCTACTGTTTTGTCTTTTGCTTTTTCTCTCTTTCTTCGTTCTCTCCCTCCCTTCCTTCCCTCCCTCCCTTCCTTCCTTCCTTCTTTTTCTTTGTTCCAGTACTGGAGCTTGAGTTCAGGATCTGGGTGCTGTCCCTTGGCTTTTTTGCTGGCATTCTACCATTTGAGCCACAGTTCCACTTTCCTGCCCTGGGCTAGCTTTGGATCTCGATCCTCAGATCTCAGCCTTCTGAGTAGCTAGGATTACAGGTGTGATCCACCATGCCTGGTGTTAATATAATATTTTAAAAGTCATTGTAGTGGGCTTGCATGTGGCTCAATGGCCCTGGGATCAATTCCCAGACTGCTTATCATTATCATCATCATCATCATCATCATCATCATCATCATCATCATCATCATCATCATCATCATCATCTTTATGCTGAAGAAGTGAGGGTTGGAGAAAGATAGCCAAGATAAACACAAAGCAACTTTGTCATTCAGATGTCCTTTTGTGGGAGTTTCAGAGCTTCAATTCGATCTGGACTCTTTGTTTGAGCTTGGTTTTCCCATGGGTTCCAATGAGAAGGTTGGATCATTCAAGGACTCCTTATGCAGCAGTCATAAAGGAGATGTGGACCATCATAGGTGGGTATGAGAGCTCTGTGCACCTCAGCACTGGCCCACTGACTTCTAGACAATGAAGGAGACTAGAGGGTAGGGGGAGAGAAGGTCAAGATTTTCATTGCCTGGCTTTGTGCTTGCTTTGCCACCCTAAAGAATGCCTAGGGCTTTAGCTCAGAGTCCCTCAATGGCTTCCTGAGATGGAGACTCTCTTTTCCTTCTGCCTTTAGGCCTCATGGGGATGTGTTAGTTTACTAGTTCTACTATTAAAAAGTACTACTACAGATTGAGTGACTTCAATAACAGGAACTTTTTGTTGTTGTTGTTGGTTATGGTGCTTGAACTCTGGGCCTAGGTTCTGTCTCTCAGTTCTTCAGCTCCAGGCTAGAACTCTACCACTTGAGCCACAGCACCATTTCCAGTTTTCTGGTGGTTTATTGGAGATAAGAGTTTCATGGATTTGGGGCTGGGAAGGTGGCTCAGTGGTAAGAATGCTTGCCTTGCAAGCATGAGGCCCTGGGTTCAATTCCTCAGCACCACATAAGCAGAAAAAGCCGGAAGTGGCACTGTGTCTCAAGTGGTAGAATGCTAACCTTGAGCTGAAGAGCTCAGGGATGGTGCCCAGACCCAGAGTTTAGGCCCCATGACAGGCAAAAAAAAAAAAAAAAAAAGAGTTTCATGGACTTTCCTGCCCAGGCTGGCTTTGAGCCGCAATCCACAGATCTTAGCCTCCTGTGTAGCTAGGATTACAGGCGTGAGCCACCAGCGCCCAGCTGAAGTTTATTTTCTTGCCATTCTTGAGGCTGTAAGTTCAAGATCAAAGTGTGGGCAGGGTTGGTTCCTTCTGAGGGCTTCAAGAAAGAATCGGTTCTGTACTCCTTCCCACCTTCTTGTGGTTTATGTTGTGGGTTACTTTTTGTGTTCTTTGGCATGTTAGGAGCATTGCTCTGAGTTCTGCCTTTATCTTCACATGACGTTCTGTGTGCAAGAGAGAGAGAGAGAGAAATTCATAATATGTCTGTATCTACTTTGGCCTTCTGTTCGTCTCAAAGCAGAGCTCACGTCAGTAAAGAAACTAGGAATTCCATCTCCCAGGAGCCCTTGCAGTAGACGCTTGGACTGGACAGCAGGAAAGATACTGGGGGAAGAATGATATATCCTCAAATACATCAAATGCTGACACAGGAAAAGGGATGAAGCTCACCTCTCTGTTTCTATAGAGAGATTGAATGTGGCTCAATGTAAGTAAGAGGCTAGGCTCTGTTGGCTCCCACCTATAATCCTAACTACTTAGGAGGCTGAGATCTGAGGCTCAAGTGGTAGAGTGCCAGCCTTGATCTGAAAAAGCTAAGGGCTAGCGCCCAGGCCCTAAGTTCAAGTCCAAGTACCAGCACATACACACACAAAAATGTAAGTAAGAGAGTTCTGAGAACAGTTTAAATGTAAAGTTCCTCCAGGGAACAGTGAAGGATTGAAATTAGAGACATGTTAATTCTTGTCATGGAGAGAAGCTCAACAGGTGTCTCTTGAACCCCTTTCTGTTCAGAAAGACTGTGAGTATAGCAATAGAACTTGGAACTTTCTTTAGCTTTCTGTGTCCCCTGAAGATATGATGTCCAGATTCACAACTGTACAGGAATTCAAACCAATGTAAACCAACTCAGATCTTTGAGAGCAGATGCAGAAAGGCTGAGTTCCTACCCAAATGGGCAGTTACTTATTGAAGCTGAGTCAAAACTTAGCCAGCGTCTGATGCTGGCCACACCTAGGGACACCTTCAGGGCTATATAAAAAGCACACCCCTTGGAAACTGGAACAGATTCTCCATATCTACTTTGATGTGGGCCCAGGTGCGGGGTGGGCTAGAAGCTGGTTCCTCTGTGCCCTGGGTGCTGTGGTTAGCACATCCCACTGTGGTCTCTTCTAATTTTAAAATCTTTGAAGACTCTTCAGTTCTTCATGTCCTTGGCAAAGGAGATTCATCCTTGTCAGCACAGTCCTGGCCACACCTTTCCATCCATAGCACTTACTACCCTGGGCTTGGCAGGTGGAGAAGAAAGCAGAGTTTTCATAGCTCACAAAAAGATTAAGGAGATTAGATTTGGAGATTCAAAACTTCATCATGTATGTAACTTAAAGTACATAGGCATTTCAAACCAGAAGATTATGCTAAAAACCAAAAACTAAGGAAACAAAATGACATGAAAAAAAAGAATCAAAATGTATTTTCTTTGAGTGAATTGTTTGCCAAAGCTGTTAGGATATTTGGATCCAAATGAGTGTGTGTGTGTGTGTGTGTGTGTGTGTGTGTGTGTGTGTGTATGTGCTAGGAATGTGGCTTAGTGGTAAAATGCTTGCCTAGTATGCATGAAGCCCTGGGTTCAGTTCCTCAGTACCATATATGCAGAAAAAGCTGGAAGTGGCGCTGTGGCTCAAGTGGTAGAGTGGAAGGTCATGGACTGGAAAAAATGTTCCCAAATGTGTGTGTGTGTGTGTGTGTGTGTGTGTGTGCTGGTATGAGGGATTGAACTCAGGGACTGGCTGCTATCCTTTTTTTTTTTTTTTTCTGGCTGCTATCCTTTAGGTCAAGGCTGGTGCTGATTTGATTCACAGCTCCACTTTTGGCTTTTTCATGGTTAATTAGAGAGAAAGGTTTCACGTACTTTCCTGCTTAAGCTGGCTTTGAACTGCAATCAGTAGATGTGCTGGAATGATTCACACACCAGCCCTCCATGGGCCAATTTAGGATTATGGATTTTATTCAATGTGTAGTAGGAAGCCATTGGATGGTTTTATATGGGGGTAGTGACAAGGTCTTAGTTTTTTAATTAAAAAATTTAAAGTCAATTTTCTTTTTTTCTTTACAATCTTCTTATTAATAAGTTTTTTATTGGGAAAATATCATAGAGGGGTGACAATTACATGAGCAAGGTAATGAGTGCATTTCTTATCAAGCATTGTTGCCTCCTCTTTTATTTCCCTTACCATCCCTGCCCTCTATTCCCCCATCCCCAGCCAGTGTTGTAAAGTTCTTTTTTCTACATAACATCTTGTACATCCCATTGTTACAATGGTTCCACCTGTATCCCTATTTAAACAATTTGTTTTTTCCCTTCCCCTCCACAAATTATAAAAATCTGAAAAGCTTCACTAATTTGCATGTTATCCTTGCACAGGGGCCATGCTAATCTTCTCTGTATAGTTCCAATTTTAGTATATGTGCTGCCGAAGCGAACACAAGACATTTATTTTAGGGCCAGTTGTGGGGCCTGAACTCTGGGCCTGGGCGCTGTCCCTCAGCTCTTCAGCTCAAGGCGAGCGCTTTACCACTTGAGCCACAGCGCCACTTCCAGCTTTTTTTTTCCTGCTTATGTGGTGCTGAGGAATCAAACCCAGGGCCTCAGGCATGCAAGGCAAGTGCTCTACCACTGAGCCACCTTCCCAGCCCTAAGACATTTATTTTTTACGTCCAGTCTCGCCAGGTGCTAGTGGTTCATGCCTGTAATCCTAGCTATTCAGGAGGATCACAGGAAAGTCCATGAGACTCTTATCTCCAATTAAGCAGAAAAAAAAGCCAGAAGTGGAGCTGAGGCTCAAGTGGAGTAGTGCTTGCCTTGAGCAAAAAGAGTTCAAGCCCCAGGAATGGCAAAATAAATGAATAAGTAAATAAATGTACAGTTTTGACAAATGTATATATGTAACTATCACACAATAAAAATACATAATATTCTTATCACCTTCCCAAAAGTTACCCCTGGCTGGAGGATGGAGCTTAATTGTAAAGTGCTTGCCTAGCATGAAGATGCCCTGGGTTTGAAAAATCATCAGGGGCTGAGAAGGTGGCTCAGTGGTAGAGTGCTTGCCTTGAATGCATGAGGCCCTGGGTTCAATTCCTCAGCACCATATAAGCATAAAAAGCTGGAAGTGGTGCTGTGGCTCAAGTGGTAGAGCGCTAGCCTTGAGCTGAAGCGCTGAAGGACAGCGCCCAGGCCCACGGTTCAGACCCCATGGCCAACAAAAAAAAAAAGAAAAGAAATGAAAAGAAAAAAATCATCAGGAAAATCTTCTTTAAAGCTGATTTTCCAGTCACTACTTTGATTTGCAGACCCAGGTGAGAATTTCTGGGGACAATTCCACCTTCTTAATGGGTACCATCTTGTGTTAATTTCTGTTACCATCCTGCATGGCCACGGTCCATTTGTCAAAACTAAGCAAGAGACAGGAGCACAAGCATTATCAATCAAACTATAAGCTCTATCAGCACTCCTGGTTCCTTCAATAATACCTTTTTTTCTGTTGCAGAATACCATGCAGGTCCACACCCAGGACTGCATTTTGTGATCACATGTCCTTAGAGTTTCCCAACTGGTAAGAATTGCTCAATATTTATATCTTTTTTTTTTTGCCACCTTCGCAGTTTTGATGATTGCGGATCAGGTATTCTGTAGACTGTCCATCAATCTGGGTTTATCCGGTGCTTTCTCATGATTAAATAGGGACTAGGGTGTGAGCAGGAACATCAAGCCAAGAGCATCGCAGAGCTTGAAGGCTGTTCTCAGAGTGGAATCAGGGAGCACATGGTGTGAACTTGACTCATCACAGGATTTGATTAAATGGTAAAAATGGTGTCTATCAATTATTCACCTCTAAAAAGGTAGTATTTTTTCCTTTTCTGTATTTTACTCTTTGGGCACAAGTCATGAAGTCCAACTGGGCAAGAATAGGGACTTGTAGGAGAAGCTCTGATAACCAGAACCCACTGGGAGCATGGACAAGTTTATTATCAATAACCCCAAGAGACGGAAGGGCAGAGACCCCTACCCCCTCTCCTGGCCGCTTTGGTCTCTTTGATGCTGATGGGTCCCTGAGGTAGAAGATGGGTGCACCCAACATTAACTTCAGTGTTATTTCCTATCAATTCCATGGTGTGGGGGAGGGGGGCGTGTGTGGGTGTGTGCGTACTTGCATACACACAAGCACCTGTTAGGAGAATCTGGGGTTGATATTATCTTTCTGACTGGAAGGTGATTGGTTTTCATATGTGACAAGCTGGTAAGTGACTCCAAACATAGATACTTTATATCCTCATTTCTCACATGTGTGAAATCACCCTTACTCCATGGCCCACAGCAAGCACATTGCAGAGTTACCAGGTATTCTAGGAAGAAGTCAGGTAATCGAAGATGAGAGGCTGGGATGCCCAGGAGTGCTGCTCTAGAGAGGAAGCCAGCATTAAATATCCACCCAGAGCCAAGCTCTGAGAGACCCTCTCTATTCCAGTGGTCTCCTGGTCCTTGGCCTTTGATGAGTTTGGAGAAAATAGCTGGGCATATTGGTGCATACCTATAATCTTAACAATCAAAAGGCCGAGGAAGGTTGGGGAGTTAAAAGTCAACCTGGGCTACCCTAGGAAGACTCTGTTTCAAAAAAAAGTTTGGGGAACTCCAAATGGTTCTTGACAAGCCTCTGAGGTACAGGGGATAAGAAGAGGCTGTGGATCTAGATTCCTGAAATCATCCAGACAGCCTCCATGTTCATGCTGTTATTTTTTTTTTATAAATTTATTACTAGAAAAGACAAGGTTGAAAAAAACAGCAAACACTCTAGTGCATAAAGGCACAAATCCTCCTCCTGCTGGCCTACTATGGAAATCATGGGACTTCAGTGGTTCTTCTCCAGCCCCAGCACTTCCTGCCACCAGCCAGGCCTGAGTCTTAAAGTGCCCAGGCCTGTTTCTGACACCCGTACACCCTCTAGTGGGTCTTCTTGGTAAACTCAAGGTGAGAACAGGAAAATGAATGACAGGCAGGAGGTCTGGCCTAGGGTCCCCTTCCCTTTATCCCACAAATAAAATCTAAAATGTTGAACAAAGATAGTGCCTGGAGGTAGTAACAACAGGTATTTTTGGCAGCCTTTTAAAAAATGCCTTTCAATGCTTTAAACACTTTCCTTAGTTCATCTGACCTACTTCTCTGTAGAAAGTGACTGTAGAAAGTGACTCTCTGTTCCAGATAAGAACACCAGGATTCCAGAAGTAGAAGGTTATATGTGCAGTTGTTAGGTGCTCAGGTCTTGGAGCTCTGCCCTTCTAGTTTTGCCTCTTACCAGCTGTGGGACTTTGGGCTTATATTTCTTTCTTTTTTTGGGGGGGGGGTCCAGTCATGGGGCCTGAACTCTGGGCCTGGGTGTTGTCCCTTAGTTCTTCAGCTCAAGGCTAGCGCTCTACCACTTGAGCCACGGCGCCACTTCTGGCTTTTTTCTTTTTGCTTATGTGGTGCTGAGGAATCGAACCCAGGGCCTCATGCATGCAAAGCAAATGCTCTATCACTGAGCCACCTTCCCAGCCCTGGGCTTATATTTCTAAGACTCACTTTCCCCTCTTGTACAATCCCTGACAGTTGTGAGGATGGCTGGCATGGAGAAGGTACTCAGGCCCTCTGGGTGTTAGGATTAAACAATAGGCCCAAGTCTTGGCTAGTTACTGCAGAGGTGAAATGGGAGGCAGGCACACACTATCAAGGCTCTATATGGTTTCAGCATCTCCCCACAGCTCCCACTCACTCTCCCTTTTAAGTTCAGGGTCCTCAGAAGCCCCAGCATTCACTCACTTACATGGGGATGACCCACTAACAAGCTTGAAAAAAATACAATTACCAAATACAACTATTAATATCAGTATTATTTTTGTGCCGATCTTGGGGCTTGAACTCAGAACCTGTGTGCTGTCCTGGAACTTTTATGCCTAAAGCTAGCTCTCTATCACTTGAGCTACAGCCCCAGTTCCAGCTTTTTGGTGATTAATTGGACATAAGCGTGTCAAGAACTTTTCCTGCCCGGGCTGGCTTCTAACTTCGATCCCAAGAGCTCAGCCTACTGAGTAGTTAGGATTGCAGCACCATCAGCATCCGGTCCGCCTGGACTATTTAAACATGAGATTTGATCAGGTTGGTTTTCCTTTTCTTTTGAGGGGACTGGAATATGTAATACCTTGGTATATCCGCTAAAGCAAGGGACAAAGCAGGTACCCCAAAACAGTTCTTGAATAGATGACCCTTTGGAGGGGGGCAGTGATATGTGGAGCTTGCAGGTGTGCAGCCTGGTAGGCATGTTTAGGTGAGCACCAGTGCAGACACAGCAGCCATAACACCTGGCAGCTGAATTCACACGCACGAAATTCACCGCAGCAAAAGACCCGCCTCGCGTACGTGCAGTGACGTCATCGCGCGAAACTAGGCGGAGCCCCGCGCAGTCGCAGAAGAGTGAGCGGGTCTGCGCAGTCGCAGGAGGAGTAGGCGGCTCCTGGGGACGAGATCAAGTCGATGGTTTCGCGCTGCCCGAGGCCGCTAGGGCGAGGCGGGCCTCGTCCCGGTGAACCTCACCGGGGAGGATAAGGCCGGCCCCGCCGCCATCATGCTGCTGCCCGTGTTCACCCTGAAACTGCGCCACAAAATCAGCCCCCGCATGGTGGCCATAGGGCGTTACGACGGGACTCACCCGTGCTTGGCGGCCGCCACCCAAGCGGGCAAGGTAACCGCTCGGAGCCGGGCCCGGGGCTTCACGACTCCGAGGGCCGCGCGCCGGGACCCCGCCCTTCTCCGCTGCCCCGCCCCTGTCCCAGGTTGCCTGGCAACCGGTCCGCAGTCTCCGGGACGTACCCATCCTAGAACTTGGGGTCTCCCAGGAGCAGCTTTTCTGAGCAATTCGGTTTCTCAAAGCCAAGAGTCCTCGACTCGGGCAGTGTTGGGAGTCCTTGGTCCCGTAAGGAGCTTAAGGAACGAGACACATCCGAAGGGAAGAGGCTTGGCCAGGATTAGCAGTAATAACCCATCCCACATTTCCAGCCCTGAGCCTCTTCTTGGAGCTATTTACATTTTCACAGTCTCCCTATGGGGTACTACAAGCACCCCTGAAGTAAGTTCAGATTGCATTTTGGGTGCTTCACCATGCACGTTCACAGTTTGTTCACGAAAGTATCCATTAGGTACTTCCTATGTGCCAAGTACTAAGCCAGATGAGAATCTCAAAGATTAAAAAAAAAAAAAAAAGATAGAGCCATCCAATATTCACACTTCCAGTGAACTTCTCCTTTATGCAGAGATAAAGTTGGGGTCTCTATTTTCAGAAAGTTGTAGTCAAGAAGGCCCATAGACAAGGCAGATGAGGGCCCTGTTTATGGATGTTGGCATCCCCCAAATACATGGACTACAATGAGATCAGGAGCATAACTTCCATCAGAACTGAGGCTCAGGTAGTTGAGCATTTGCTTAGAATCCTTAGGTTCAATCCCCAGCAATGAGAAAAAAGGGAGGAGGGGTATAATTTCTAACAAAACATTATCTCAGCATCTTTGTTACAGGCAAAGGGTAGTAGCTTAGCATAGGTGTGGATTCTGTCTGTTACACTAATTTCAGGACCTCTGGCAAAGTACTTAATAGGACCCAACATAGAACACATGGGGATTAAATGTTAATACCTGTAAAGTAGTTGACATTTGGGAATAGTTGCTAATCTTTTTTTTTTTTTTTTGTCGGTCGTGGGGCTTGAACTCTGGGCCTGGGCGCTGTCCCTCAGTTTTTCGCTCAAGGCGAGTGCTCTACCACTTAAGCTACAGCGCCACTTCCGGTTTTCTGGTGGTTTATTGGAGATAGAGTCTCACAGTCTCTCCTGCCCTGGCTGGCTTTGAACCGTGATCCTCAGATCTCAGCCTCCTGAGTAGCTAGGATTACAGGCGTGAGCCACCAGCGCCCAGCTAGTTACTAATCTTTAGGTGTTATTTTCTTTTCTGAACTCCCACTTTATTGATTAGGAAATCAGTGTCTTAGGCCACTCAGAATGTAGGAGAAATGAAATGTGTTCTCTGTCCCAATGTAAATTTCACTGTATAATGACACATTTTTGAGACATTCCATGGATACTGTACTTCATAGTGCATGCCTTGGGATCCATGGCTAAAATGTTCCTTCTCATGTGTTGTATTGAGTAAAGCCCTGAGTACAGAGTCTTGATACGTGATGTTACTCTGAGGAGGGCATTGACATTACTAAAAAGAAATTCCTCTTGATTCTGCTCTACATTCATGGGCCTGTTAGCCAGGCCATCTTCTTAGCTCTGTGGTGCCATGGGGATTGTGATAAATTTCACCCCTTTGGAGCTTACCCACTTTTTTGCGTGATAAATTTGAGAGGACATGGAAGACAGTTAACACATTTGTATTCTCTATCTCCTCTCTTTTCTCTGTATTTGTGTGTATGTATATATAAGTAGTTATGTTACAATATTTTCCCTCATCCTAGAACAGGGGGACTCACTTGAATTTATGCACTATCATCAGCATCCCTGAGCTAGAGAATAAATGCAAGGTGAACTACAGCCACTCCCTTGGAAAGACTAATTGGCCTAGGGAGTGGTCCATTTATCATGTGACTGAGCTTGACTTTTTTTTTTATTTCCTGAAGGCACAGGTAGGCATCTTTAGGGACTCGTACTTCTCTGTGCCAGGAACAGCTGACTTGGATGGTGGGGGGTGGGAAGTCTGACTCCTGGGATTCTTGTTTTCCTTTGCAAAAAGCACACTTGTTCCATTCCACTAACAGTAACCATTGGACCTATATATCAGTTCCATTCCTGTTCTCCTTCAGCACATCTTATTACCAGAAAGTTCTAAGAATTCTTTTTTTCTTTTGGTTATGGAGCTTGAACTCAGGGCGTGGGTGCGTCCCTGAGCCTTTTTGTGCTCAAGGCTAGTGCTCTTCCACTTGAGCCACAGCACCACTTCCAGTTTTTGAGTGATTAATTGAAAATAAGAGTCTCACCACAGGGATTTTTCTGCCCAGGCTGGCTTCAAACCTTTATCCTCAGATCTCAGCCTTCTGAGTAGCTAGGATTACAGGTGTGAGCCACTGGCACCCAACTGTAAGAGATCTTTTGTTCAGTGGGGCTGGGAAGTTGGCTCAGTGGTAGAGCGCTTACCTTGCATGCCTGAGGCCCTGGGTTTTGATTCCTCAGCACCACATAAGCAAAAAGAAAAAAGCCGGAAGTGGCGCTGTGGCTCAAGTGGTAGAGCGCTCGCCTTGAGCTGAAGAGCTGAGGGACAGCGCCCAGGCCCAGAGTTCAGGCCCCACAACTGGCCCCTCCCACCCCCACAAAAAAAAAAAAAAAAGAAATCTTTTGTTCAGAACTGTTGTAAAAGGAAGTGTGATGTAGTCTAGGACATACTAGGTTTCATGTTTGTTTTTATGCTCCTTCACTGACAGAGACCCTGAGACCTTGGGGAAAGGCCTTCACCTATCTGATTAGTGTGAGGATCAAGTGTAATTAATATTTATAAAAGCAAGCCAGGTGCTGGTAGCTCACATGTCTAATCCTAGCTATTCAGGATCTCGGTTCAAAGCCAGCCTGGACAGAAAAGTTCATGAGACTCTTCATCTCTAATTAATCACCAGAAAGCCAGAACTGGAGCTGTGGCTCAAAGTGGTAGAGCACCGGCTTTGTGTGAAATCAGGGATGGCATGTAGGCCTGAGTTCAAGCCCCAGGACATATTCTCTCTCTTTCTCTGTCTCTCTGCCTCTTTCTCTCTCTCTCACATACACATACACATGCGCGCGCGCGCGCACACACACACACGGTATGTTGTAAAGTACCTTACAAATGAGAACATGGCAACAGTATTCAGTAGCTGCACGCATTTTTTTACATGTTTCTGGTCATTTTTTAAAATTGATTTTTGTAAGTAGGCCACCTTGTGTAAGTAATAATTTAAAATCATTACTGTTTGGATTTATTTATTTTATTTTTTTATTTTTTTGGTCTGGTTGTGGGGCCTGAACTCTGGGCCTGGGCGCTGTCCCTCAGCTCTTCAGCTCAAAGCTAGCGCTCTACCACTTGAGCCACAGCGCCACTTCCGGCTTTTTTCTTTTTGCTTATGTGGTGCTGAGGAATCGAACCCAGGGCCTCATGCATGCAAGGCAAGCGCTTTACCACTGAGCCACCTTCCCAGCCCTACTGTTTGGATTTATGTGCATTTAAAATTAATAGATTTTGTCACTAGAATCTAGTGTTTTCCATCCTTTTTTTTTTTTGTCGGTCATGGGGCTTGAACTGTGGACCTGGGTGTTGTCTCTCACCTCTTCAGTGGGCGCTGTCCCTCACCTCTTCAGCTCATGACTAGTACTCAACCACTTGAGCATAGCACCACTTTAAGCTTTTTCTGTTTATGTGGTGCTTAGGAATTGAACCCAGGGCCTCATGCATGTGAGGCAAGCACTCTACCACTAAGCCACCTTCCCAGCTCCTTTTTAAAAATCATATTGTTCCTGTGGTGGTTTTGTTTTTGTTTTTTGTTTTGTTTTTGGTTGTGGGGCTTGAACTCTGGGCCTGGGTGCTGTCCCTGAGCTCTTCAGCTCAAGGCAAGTGCTCTACCACTTGAGCCACAGCGCCATGTCTAGTTTTCTGGTGGTTAATTGGAGATCAGAGCCTCATGGACTTTCCTGACCAGGCTGCTTTGAACTGCAATTGTCAGATCTCAGCTTCCTACCGGGCTTGGTGATTATTTTAACAATGAAAACTTCTCCAATTAAATTTTAATACCACAGATACACGATAGTGTGTGTGTGTGTGTGTGTGCGCGCGCGCACGCGCGCGTGTGTGTGTGTGTGTTTGTCTGTCTCTTTCTCTCTCTCTGATACAGGGTCTCAGTATATAGCCCAGGTTGGCCTTCAACTCATGATCTTTCTGCCTTAGCCTCCCTATTGTACCATGCCTGATGCTCCCCCATGGGTTGATAAGAAAAACATTTGTAAGAGTGCTTTGGCATACTGCTGCTGAACAGCACATAGGCTGCCCTAGCAGGCAACAACTTGATCTTTACTTTGTTCTTTAGGATTCTAAGTACCACTGGATTTCCTTAAAGGTGGCTACGTATGAAGCTAAGCATGAGTGCCTCAGGTTTCATAGATTAATGTGATTTCTTACTAATGTTGATATGTTAATTCTCTAGTTTTTAAAAAATGTTTGATGTTGGTTTGGCATTTTTATATTTGATATTTTTTTTGTTTTAGGTTTTTATTCATAACCCACATAACCGGAACCAGAATTTCAATACGTCCAGGGTCTTCCAGAGCCCCCTGGAGTCTGAGGTTTCTCTTCTTAACATTAATCAGGCTGTCAGTTGCCTAACTGCAGGAGTATTGAACCCTGAACTTGGATGTGATACACTTTTAGTGGGTACACAGACTAATCTTTTGGCTTATGATGTCTACAATAATTCAGATCTGTTCTACAGAGAGGCAAGTATACCCCCTAGTAATTGTACAATTATTGTTACCATTAATGTCGATTGGTTTTTGTGTATGTGTATGCTGATACTGGGGTTTAAACTCAGGGCCTTATGATCTTGTTAGGTTTAATTTTACCCATAGCTTGAACCCTGTCATGCCTCCAGTGAGGCATTTTGCCTCACTGTCTTGGCCTTTTCTGTCCAGAATGGCTGAATGATGATCCTCAGCTTCTTGAGTAGCTAGGATTACAGTTGTGAGCCACTGGCACCTGGATAGATATTTACTTTTTAGTACCTTTAAAATTAAAAAGAATAGCCGGGTGTCGGTGGCTCACACTTGTAATCCTACCTACTCAGGAGGCTGAGATCTGAGGATCATGGTTCAAAGCCAGCTCAGGCAGGAAAGTCTGTGAGACTCTTATCTCCAGTTAACCCCCAGAAAACTGGAAGTGGCACTGTGGCTCAAGTAGTAGAGGTCTCACCTTGAACTAAAGAGCTGAGGGACAGCGCCCAGGCCCAGAGTTCACGCCCCATGACTGGAAAAAAAAATTAAAAACAATAGTAGTCATAGGGTAATAGTATTGAAAAGATTTGTATCCAATTTGGTTAGACTAAATTTCACAGTTTTCATGTTTAAAAGCCTATGCATTGAGTCTCTGGAGAATTTGCCTTGTAGAACTTGGCAGTCCTGGAGAGCATGGATTATCACAGTAGCAGGTGTGAGAGCCAGGGCTTGCTCTGAGTTTACCCTGAATCTTCACTAATCCTTATAGAAACCATGGTGACAGGCATCAGTGACAGCCTGTCTGACCTCTTAAGGGAGACCCTGAGGCTTCTCGAAGTGATGACAGAGGAATTTGAGTATCCAGGTCAAGTAAAGATATGCATTGCTCCAGTGAGCCTGCAGAAAATTGTATCTGAGTCTTTCTTTTCTCCCTTTCTTAGGTTGCAGATGGGGCAAATGCCATTGTGCTGGGGTCATTGGGAGACATTGCCTCTCCTCTGGCAGTTATTGGTGGGAATTGTGCTCTGCAAGGTTTTGATTATGAAGGAAACGATCTCTTTTGGACGGTATGAAGGACTAAACATTCTTATTGATACTCAATAATTGTTTCAATATTCTTTAGATATTTTAAAATCACTGATTTCACTGATAATGAAAAAAACAATTTTTGTAGTTCTGTACATTAAAAAGGTATGAGTACTGTAACCCCTTTGTACAGTAATTTTATAATAAAAGCATATTAAAAAAAGGTATGAGTAATTTGGAATAACTCATTTGTGGCTTGTGTAATGTAGCTAAATTTTTTGTTTAATTGGGAAAGATGGGGCTGGGAAGGTGGCTCAGTGGTAGAGCACTTGCCTTGCATGCTCGAGGCCCTGGGTTCGATTCCTCAGCACCACATAAGAAAAAAGCCAGAAGTGGTGCTGTGGCTCAAGTGGTAGAGCGCTAGCCTTGAGCTGAAGAGCTGAGGGACAGTGCCCAGGCCCAGAGTTCAGGCCCCATGACTGGACCCCCCCCCCAAAATGAGAAAAGATAGCATAGTAATGACTTTTGATTTCATTTGCAGGTTACAGGAGACAATGTTCATTCCTTGGCCTTGTGTGACTTTGATGGTGATGGAAAGAAAGAGGTATGTGGGGAAGTAGATATAAAGGTACTGTGTTCAGCTGAGTGTTTCCCATAACAGCAGTAGTAGTGTTGAGAGAGCATTAGCTTTTATGGCTGATTTTGGAGCTCTGTTACCTAAATGAAAAACTGTATGGCCTTTGTGTGTATTCTGTCTCTGTCTCTTTGCCTATCTCTCACCCTCCTTTCTGTTTTTCTGGTTTTGAGATCAGATATTGCTAAGTAGCCCAGGCTGGCCTTGAACACCTAGTTCTCCTACCCCAGTCTCCTGAATGCTGGGGATCAGAGGAGATAACAATTGTGCCTTGCTCCTGTCACCTCTCTTTTGAACAGTACATTACTTGTGTTTGAGACAAAGATCAAAGCCCTGAAGGTTTTAAAGGAACAGGAGAGGGGAGAGAAGACAGAATGGTTGATGGGCTCTGAGTCATTTTCACCATCTTATAAATTGACTCTTGATGCTTTGAGACCATATTAGTAAGTAGTCAACTTTTTGGGAATCTAAGTACTAGAGATTGTCTCCTACCTTGAAATTAATGCTTACTCTAGAAATTTGCTTCTCAGGTAGTGTGTGAAGAACTGTGTTAGGCACTGACTTAGCCCTCTCTTGTCCATGGACACTAAGTTTTGGTGTCCACAAGAGGGCTTCTGTCTGTAGCCTGGGAAATTGCTGAACCGGGGCATACTTGCAGTATGCAATGAAATATGTGTTCTGTCATGTGCTCCCTGCATGGCATGGTGAGATCTGTATTGGCCACTTTAGCTTCACTGGCTGGATTGGTTGGGACCTCCCTGAGTATTGGATTATTAGAGTATTGGAATTGTTGGGTAGTAGTAGCAGCCCAGTGTTACCTGCTTGTTTTATTTATGGAAGTTTTGTTGTATTCACTGCTAAACTGAATGTATATGATTTCCCCCTTCAGCTTCTAGTTGGATCTGAAGATTTTGACATCCGAGTTTTTAAGGAAGATGAAATTGTGGCAGAAATGACAGAAACAGAGGTAGGAGGAATTACGGTAACCTTGGGCAGCACCATCAAGTGTAATATAAATGAGAGAATGGGCATCTTCTCACCACCTTGAGGGTTTTAGGATAAGACCCATGAGCTTTTACTTCTTCCTGCCACACTCACATTTATCATGATGTCCTAGATAGGATAGGATCTCACTAGGTATTCTAGCCTGGTCTGGTATTCAGCTTCCTTAATGCTGGGGTTATTATCATGTAAATTGTAACTGTGGATAGAGAAGAAATGAAGGAGAAAAATGAGTGCCCAAAGTAGCAGTATGAAGAGTGAAAGGTCGCAGAGGGGTTCTTGAATAAAGCATGTTTATATGTGTTTGTCTACAGAGAGGATCTTAGCTTTCATTAGATTATCTCTTAAATGTGAATTTATTATAAATGTAGTTGAAGCCAGGTAGTACTTGGGTTTAAATTCAGGGCTTGCATTTGCTAGGCAAACATGCTACCACTTTAACTACATCCTCAACCCTCATTACATTCTTTTTTCTTTTGGTTGGTCATGGGGCTTGAACTTAGTGCCTGGGCACTGTTCCTGACCTTTTTCACTTAAGGCTAGTGCTCTGCCACTTTGAGCCACAGCCCTACTTCTGGTTTGGTGGTAGTTAATTGGAGATAAGAATCTCAAAGACTTTCCTGCTTGGGCTAGCTTCAAACCTCAATCCTCAGTCTCAGCCTCTTCAGTAGCTAGGATTACAGGCACCTGGCCCTTATTACATTCTTAAAGAAGTTTACAAATCGAAGCCAGGCACTGGTGGCTCATGCCTGTAATCTTAGCTACTCAGGAGGCTGAGATCTGAGGATTCCAGTTTAGAGCTAGCCAGGGCAGGAAAGTCTGTGAACCACCAGAAAACTGGAAGTGGTGCTGTGGCTCAAGTGGTAGAATGCTAGCCTGGAGCTGAAGAGCTGAGGGACAGTGCCCAGGCCCAGAGTTAAAGCCCCATGACTGACCAAAAAAAAAAAAAGAAATTTATAAACCTCTCCAAAGTGGGAGAACTCGAACAATTAAACAGTCACTGGCCTGTAGGTTCTGTTTCTGCATTCATTTTAATTTGTGGTATATCTTTTCCCATTTTGTGGGAAATGATCAGATAATTCCTGGTTTTACCAGTATTACATAGGAGAAGACACAAGTTCTAAAAAAGGAGAGAGGAACATATCACAGGGCCAATAGTCAGAGAGACTTGTTGCTTTTCTGGTTCACAAAAGAAGGAAAAGAATGAACTAAGAAGCATTAATGAGCCTGGGGAATCTGGGACTAAATTTATGAAAGCATGGGCTTGTACAAAATTGTCCATTTGAGGTGCCAGGCAGTGGTGCGTGCTTGTGATCTCAGCTGAGACAGGAGGAGCATGAGCTCAAGGGCGGCCTAGGCTACACAGTGAGACTTGCCTGAAAAAAACTTAAAAAAAATTAATTTGTAGGGCCATTTTTCTGGTTTTTTTTGTATTGCTCTATTCAAATATCCACATCAGCAAAATTATGATTTGGCACTTGAGCAGTACCATATTACCAGAAGAATGCTTGAGCTAAATAATTCAGAATCCTTCATAGTGCTTTGTATTCAGAATTAAGTGAAGTGGGTGATTTTGTAGGGAACTTGTAGGTGTAAAGGAAATTACTTAACTATTCTCCTGTTTTGAACAGTTTATCTCTTATCTTTATGCAATTTCATTCTCATCTCTTGTAAGAGGGCCATAATTAGAAAATAGATCTACAGAATCACATCTATCATTTATCTTTTGCTTGAACTTTTAAGGATAATTTTGTTCACAATCTAAAATTTTATCTTTTTAACTGTGTTTAGTACTGTATTGGTTAAATCTATAGATTGGTCCATACTGTTCAGTTTATGTACAGTTCAATTTTGAAAGGATTGTACTATTGTTTTTTTTTAACCTCTAGCAAACAATAAAGTTTGCCACAGGGAAAAAGTATAGAAGTAAAAGTCAATTCCAGAAAACTAGAATTAAAAAAACCCAGTTTTTTAGCCCTCAGACTCAAACTCTAAGAGTTCTACATTAGGACTGGCCACTCATCCCCATATGCCAAAAAGAGACATGGTGAAGAGCAGAGAAAGGGGTTTTTAAAGACAGCACTTCAGTACCTCTTCATCTGTCTTCAATGTCAGAGACATTGGCCTCAGGTTTAAGAGGAAGAACTAGAGGCAGGGGTGAGAAAGAAATGCGTAGTCAAACAGTCCTAAGAACATAGGGGAAGCCTGGTGGACCATTAATTAGCTCAAGGTTTGTTCTTGGAGGGCTTCCACAGATGTTGTGATTGCTTTATCACTGGAATGGGTCAGTGACAAGTTCCCTGTCAGGCTGTGTGTTCTGTGAGATGATAAGAAAATGACCTTGCTTGTTTGATGGGCAGTGTGCCCTCAGTCACAAGATAATTATTGGTGAATCCTCTTATTCCTAGAGCCCAAGATGATTATAAAGTGACTGCCACAGGAAATAGCTGAGATCAGAGAGCACAGATGCAAAGTAGTGAGTTAATTCACAGGCTCAGCAAAATTATGTTTTCAGTTGGCTCTAACCTAATCACTAAATCTTTTTGGATTAATGTGTATAATAACACCTATTGTACATAGTCTCGATCTTGTGTACTTATCTTATTCCTCTCTTAGTTTAATTGTTTCTTTTAATTTTCTGAAACTTTATCTAAATTACAAAACTTTGTGGGTTTCTTTCAATTTGCTTATCCAATTCTGAAATAGATGACATGGATCACAGAGAAGAGAATGCATTCCTCACTCTTGGGTAAAAATATTTAGTTATTTTGGAAGTTATTTTAAACCTAATTTTAATACAGTTGTAGCAAGATGTGAAGCTTCACAAAGCTATACTTTACATTAAATTGAGCCTTAATGACAGTGTATTTTTGTGTGTTATTTGCAGATAATCACCTCTCTGTGCCCCATGTATGGCAGTCGATTTGGTTATGCCCTTTCCAATGGCACAGTTGGAGTTTATGACAAAACAGCTCGATACTGGAGAATTAAAGTTAGTAGAATTCAGCCTCTATATCCAGAAATTTTATACTTTCCACATTGAGATTATTTGGTACTAATTATTGGGATTCCTTTTCAGTCCAAAAATCATGCCATGAGCATTCATGCTTTTGACCTTAATTCTGATGGAGTGTGTGAACTGATAACTGGTTGGTCCAATGGGAAGGTAAGTATCATTAGCAGAATTCATGTGTAATTCACAGTAATCATGATAAATATAATTCACAGTGATCATGTGAATATAAACTTGAGTTCCTTGGCTGTGGTTTGAAATTTAACCTTTTAATTTTATTTCTTCCTACTACAGAGGGGAAGTGTCCTTTGGCTTTGTCCTCTGTTTGAGAGAAAATCTCCAGGGAGGTTATTTCTCTTTTTGAAGGAATGAGAATCTATTAATTGGGGTGATGGTAGGTGTGAGCCAGTAAAAAGAGGAATTTTAATAATTAATAATGAACCATCAGAATAGCTCTAAAAAAATCTTTAAAAACTAATTGAAACTCAGAATTAATGGGGAAAATCACGTTAGCATATTGTTTTCCCAGTTATAACACCAAAGTAAAATCCTTTTCTTTTTTCTTTTTCTTTTTTAATGTCAAATCAGAATTTCTTACAGCCTTCTGGCAAGTCAGACTGTCTTGTTAGAAACTGCTTAAGTAGCTGCCAGATCTCCATGGATACTATTTGCCCTAACTTTCTTGCCTGTCAGTATTGGTCTGTCTGGTGGGGAGGAGATCAGATATTTCCATTTTTTCGTCTTGCCTTTTCTCTTATCTTTCTCCTGTGGATTGCTTTGGTTATGTAAAGAACAAATTTTAAAAAGTTGTTAGGTGCCTAACATATGTCTCATGCTTGTAATCTTAGCTACTCAGAAGGCTAAAACTTGAAAGATCATGGTAGACTAGGTAGAAAAGCCCAATTAATCACCAAATTAATCACCAATTAATCACCAAAATTGCTGGATTGGAGGTATGGCTTAAGTGATAGGTTACCAACTGTGAGCAAGGGAGTTGAGAGCTCAAGGTCTTAAGTTTAAGTCCCAGTATCAACATAAACATCTATAAAGAGTATTTTCTATTATACAATCTGTTTCAGATTATAAAAAGATAAGAAAATTATATAATTCTTATGTAAGTAGAAAGCTGTCTACATTTAACAAAAATAGCATACACAATGAAATATACAAATTCATCTTGTGACTGTAGATCTAAAGGTACTAAATAAATGCTACTAGCCAGTTATCTTTGTCTTTAATAGGTCTGTTTTTGAGTTGGAGGGTCATCCCTTCCTTATGGACAAAACCTGCTCAATTAAGCAAAGGTGCAGAAAATGCACAGAACTAGTAATTTATAGTCCTTAGTAAATGAACTATTTTTGTTTATTAAATATTGTAGAACTGCAGTGTCAGAAGCTGTTTGAAAACTGTGCCTTCACTGGAAAGTAGCAAGTTCAGTTCAGCCCAAGTTAGAGGGTTGTATTAAAGCTCTCCTGCATAGGCTGTGGTAGTCATAATCTTCATGCTCACATGATGTTGCTATAGGTAATGTGGCTGGCTAAATGAGTGTAATGTATTCCATACAAGCAGTAGGCTGTGCCTAAAAAGCTCTTTATGAAAAGCCAAATATAATGAATGGCATTGCCACTGAACTGGTTGCTCCACCAGATTTCCTGCAACTAGCCTTTCCTTGCCCAGAACAAAATCATCAGAGGAGAGTGTCCTCATTCTTGCTTTTGACATGGATTTGCTAGTAATCAGTGGGTTTTTGTTTGTCCTGTCTTCAGGAGGCATTCTTGAAAACAGCTTTATTAAATGACTTTTTTTTTTTTTTGGCCAGTCTTAGAGCTTTAACTCAGGGTCTGGGCACTGTCCCTGAGCTGCTTTTCTCAAGGCTAGCACTCGACCATTAGAGCCGCAGCGCCACTTCCAGCTTTTTCTGTTTATGTGGTACTGAGGAATCAAACCCAGGGCTTCATGCAAGCACTCTACCACTAAGCCACATTCTCAGCCTGACTAAATGACTCTTATTAAAGCTGGTTTTTATCGTAAAATTTAGTGTTGCCTTTAATCTATAGCAAACGTGACTTTTTAAAATTAATTTACTTTGTGGTTATTATAGAGGTGATATACAGAGGGATTGCATTTACATGCAACCTGTGATTAGTACATTTCCTTTTAGACAGTGTCTTCTGTTTTCTCATTCCCTCCCTTCCATCTACACTCACGAGTTGTATAGTTCAATTTCATGAATGTCCAGTGCACTCCACTGCTGTACCATTTCACTCTTTTCCTCAGATTCTGTGCACTCCCCCACTCTTCTCAGATATGCCTGTGAATATACTGAGCATATGTGACTTTTAAGTTTGTGTTTTGTTTTTAGGTCGATGCTCGAAGTGACCGAACTGGGGATGTCATCTTTAAAGACAACTTCTCTTCTGCCATTGCTGGGGTGGTAGAGGGAGATTACCGGATGGATGGCCACATACAGTTAATCTGCTGCTCAGTGGATGGGGAAAGTAAATTGAGATGAGAAAAATCCTTGAAAAGTTAGATTTCAAAATGCCAGGAAATTCCACTGTAAAGTATTTTATTAAGATCCTTTAATCTGTTAAGTTCACCTAAAAGAATAAGAACCTAGGTTTTTGATTCTTAAGAACTAATAATTGGGGGCTGGGAAGGTGGCTCACTGGTAGAGTGCTTGCCTTGCATGCATGAGGCCCTGGATTCGATTCCTCAGCACACATAAGTAGAAAAAGCTGGAAGTGGCCTTGTGGCTGAAGTGGTAGAGCACTAGCCTTGAGCTGAAGAGCTGAGGAACAGTGCCCAGGGCCAGAGTTCAAGCCCCACAACTGACCAGAAAAGAAAAAAAAAAGAACAAGTAATTGATGTGGTCCTACTTGAATTATTTCTCAACCCAATGAGTGTTTTTTTTCCCCCTCTGCTCAGTCCGGGGTTATCTGCCAGGCACTGCTGAGATGAGAGGGAACCTCATGGATGCCAGTGTAGAGCAGGACCTGATCCGAGAGCTGAGTCAGAAAAAGCAAAATCTGTTGCTGGAGCTCCGCAATTATGAGGAAAATGCCAAGGTAGGGGAAATGGAATCTGATACACTGAATATATGGGAGCACCACCGTGTTGCTGCCAGCTAGCCTATGGACCACTCCTGACATCTATTCATGTGCAGATTGCTTCAGCCTTCTTTTCTTGCCAGTACTATAAACAAGAAGGTATGGAACCCCGGGGCCCACACCTGTAATCCCAGTATGTAGGAGGCTGAGGCAGGAGGATTTCATTACATAGTCTTATGTAGCACAACTGTCTCAAAGATTAAAAAATGTAAGCATTGGAATGTGGCTCAGTGATAGAATGTTTGTCTAGCATGCAGAAAGCCCAGACTTGATTCCCCAGCCCTGCACACAAAAATAAATATGAGAGAGAGTGGGGAGAGGGAGAGAGAGAACAAAAGAGTGTACAAACATGTATCTGTTGATCTAGAAATTCCACTTCCAGGCAGGTAAACTAGAAATATGCCTTGATATGAAAGACACACTTACTGTAGCCCTGTTTGTAACGACTTAAGAGTTCATTCTGTGTAGGGAGTATGTGCTGGGGACCATAAAACAGCTCAAGGCATGCAGCACATGGACTTGGATTATAAGGAAGAATATCTGTGGGAGTATGTAAAAAAAAAAAACAAGAACATTATGTTTAGAGTATTTCTTTTATAATTTTCAAATGCAGTAGACAGCCAGAAAGACTGTGTGTGTATATTTGTATACACTCAAATTAGCTAGAGAATAAGCTGTGGACTCTGACTTGAATTTTGCCTATGTTACCATATTTGCTACATAGGAGCTCCAGTTACCATTAGCCAATGTGTTGTATTTATGCAGTTTGCTATACCAAAGTGAACTTCCTTCCTTCCTTCCTTCCTTCCTTCCTTCCTTCCCTCCCAACCTCTCCCTCCCTTCCCCTTGCCCTTTCCCTTCCCTTCCCTTGGGCTTGAACTCGGAGCAGGGCTAGTGTTCTACAACTCAAGCTACACCTTCACTTCCCCAGTGAATTTCTTTATTGATTTGGTGCTGGGATTAGGCCCAGGGCTTTGTATAATCTAGGCATGTACTCTAATACTGAACTATATTCCCAGCTTGTTTTTTAAAGAACAATACAAATAGAATGCAAAAGCATGATGACATGTCCTGGACTATTACCACAGATAGGAAAGGAAGGTGTGGCCACTTCCCCCCAAGGCCACATAGAGCCAGGAGATAATGAGTGGAATTCATTCAAAGAATGGGATTCTTAAGAGGATGGGGAGTCTGTCTTTTGAAATTGAGTAGCCATATTATTTAATATGAACCTGAGTTCAGTGTCTCATCAAGTGGGTGGGATTTTTTGCAGGCTGAACTGAGCAGTCCACTGAATGAGGGAGATGGGCAGAGGGGCATAATCCCAGCCAATACCAAGCTCCACACTACTCTCTCAGTCAATTTAGAGAGCAAAACCCAAGCTGCACATGCAGAGCTGTGCATTTCCACTTCCAATGGTAAGACATGATTTACAACTGGTATTTGCAGGTTCTGAGTTGTCTAAGAGTAGTTCCTGAACTGCTGTTTCTCCTCTTCCCTGCAGACACAATCATCCGAGCGGTATTGATTTTTGCAGAGGGAATTTTTGTAGGTGAAAGCCATGTGGTCCATCCCAGCATCCATAACCTCTCCAGTTCTATCCGTGTCCCAATTATGCCTCCCAAAGATGTTCCTGTGGATCTGCACTTGAAAACCTTCGTGGGTTACAGAAGCAGGTGACCCTTTACAAGTCACAGTTCCTTGTCATAGAGCGTACAGAGGAGGACAAGATGGAGGGTGCCCATTATGCATGTGTTGTGTGAGGCCAGAGAACCATTCTGAGCTTCTTTCCAGCAGTCAAGGTTTTCCATGATCTTTGTTTAATTTGAAGTCTTTACAAAAAGAGGGGGAGGCATATAAACGTAAGAGGTCATTTTTCTGTCTTAAATGATTGGAGAGTTACACAAATCTTAAAATGCATTTAGTTAGGGGTCAGAATATAGCTCATAGGTAAAACAGATGTTTAGCATGTTCAAGGCCCTGGCAACTTTCCTTCCCTAGCAACTTTCACACAAGAAAAATTTAAATGATAATTTGTCAGCTTACAATGTTGGTCACGAAGACTACAAGGATTGGGACGCATTTCTGTATTAGCTGCTCTGATGAAGGGAGTTGAAGACTGCTTCTGTGGAAGATGAAAGCCTTTTCCAGTTAGGGTTAGGGTATCTTGAATCCTTGATGATTGTATACCTGTACATTTGCACGTACACACATTTTTCAAATTCCAAAATCTCATTGATGTAGTACTTTAGCACTTAAGTGTCTAGGTGATTTTTTTTTCTTCAGTGAAACCGTTAAATATTAATTGGTGGCAGCCCAGGAGTGGCTTTATTTTCTGGGCCTTGCATCTTGAAATAACACTATACTAAAGATGTCTCATGTTCCATTGGTTGGCTGTAGCACCCAGTTCCATGTATTTGAAATGACGAAACAGCTTCCCCGGTTTACCATGTATGCACTCACTAGTCCAGACTCTGCTAGTGAGCCCTCGAGCTACGTGAACTTTATCATTGCAGAACGAGTACAGAGGGTGAGTGGTTTGCTGTTTCCTTTCAGTACTTTTGCCCTTCAGAATCCTCTAGATGTTACTTTGGAGAAAGGGGAGAGAGAGTACACAAATGAATTATGAGAGTAGTAGTAAACATGATGTGAAAGACTTCCAGAGTGTGGAGTTTGCTTAATAACCTGTAAGCAGAATAATGCTGAAACATCTTCTCTCACTTTGAACAAATCCTCACATTATTTATCTACACAATATTTTTATTTCAGTACTAGGGGTTGGATCTGGGGTCTTATGCTTGCTAGCAAGGGTAAACCTCAGTACATCCCTGTACATCCTTAGTAACAAGTCCATTTTTATCACTTAATTTCTCTCTCTCTCTCTGTCTCTCTCTCTTTTTGCTGGTCATAGGGCCTGAGCTCAGGGCCTGGGTGCTGTCCCTCAGCTCTTCAGCTCAAGGATAGCACTCTACCACTTGAGCCATAGCACCACTTCCAGCTTTTTCTGCTATGTGATGCTGAGGAATTGAACCCAGGGCCTCATGCATGCAAGGCAAGTGCACTCTACCACTGAGTGCCACCTTCCCAGCCCTCTCTCTCTCTTATGTTATGGGCTTAGTGTGGTTGTCTTCACTTAATTGTTTCAAGAGGTATCTATATCAAGATAGAGAGAAACTGGGTAAAGTGGTATACACCTGTAGGACCAACTTCTTGAGAGGCTGAAGCTGAAGGATTGCTTGAGCCCAGGAATTTGGGGCCAGCCTAAGGTAAATAGCAAAGACCCTGCCTAAAAAAAGAAATGGGGCTGGGAAGGTGGCTCAGTCAGTGGTAGAGTGCTTGCCTTGCATGCATGAAGCCCTGGGTTCGATTCCTCAGCACCACATAAGCAGAAAAAGCCAGAAGTGGCACTGTGGCTCAAGTGGTAGAGTGCTA
>NW_012267322.1:7537160-7542162 GCF_000151885.1 Dipodomys ordii | reverse complement strand
AAAAAGCTGGAAGTGGCGCTGTGGCTCAAGTGGTAGAGCACTAGCCTTGAGCTGAAGAGCTGAGGGACAGTGCTCAGGCCCAGAGTTCAGGCCCCTTGACTGGACCCCCCCCAAAAAAAAATTATATATCAACATTTTCCTGTTACTCTTTGTCTTCTTCTTCTTCTCTTTTTTTTTTTTTTTAGTTGTGGGGCTTGAACTCTGGGCCTGGTTCTGCTTCTTCTTTTCCTGCTTCTTCTGCTTCCACTCTACCACTTGAACCACAGTACCACTCCTGGTTTTTTGGTGATTAATTGGAGATAAGAGTCTCACAGACTTTCCTGCTGGCTTTGAACCGTGATCCTCAGATCTCAGCCTCCTGAGTAGCTAGGATTACAGGCGTGAGCCACCAGCGCCCAGCTTGTCTTCTCTTTTATTATCTGCTTTCATCTTATTTATTCTAGTTGCTTTCCAGTCTCCCTCTTCCCCGCTCTCCGGCCCCTCATTCCAAACAAAAAAGCACAATGAGATCATTCCAAAAATCCCTACATTGTTAATGTGTGTTGCTAGTGTTCTTGATGTTGCCCTGGGAGGAACCTGCCACAAGTGCCATCACTGCGGAGATTAAGAATGGACTATTTTCGAGCCGGGCCTCAGTGGCTCATGCCTATAATCCTAGCTACTCAGGAGGCTGAGATCTGAGGATCATGGTTCAAAGCTAGCCCGGGCAGGAAAGTCTGTGAGACTTTTATCTCCAATAAACTACCAGAAAACTGGAGGTGGCACTGTGGCTCAAGCGGCAGAGCGCTCACCTTGAGCTGAAGAGCACAGGGACAGCGCCCAAGCCCAGAGTTCAAACCCCATAACCTACAAAAAAAAAAAAAAAAAGACTATTTTCTTGACGAGGTGATGAAATAATAGGCAGTGAATGAGTGAAGAGGGGAAAGAGCAGAGCCTGAGCCTTCTCAGACTGTCTAGTTTTGAACAAGCTTGTGAGACCCTTTTAATTCCCAAGTGTTTGCTTCCAGGTGGATGAGTATCATTCAGTGCATCAAAAACTCAGTGCTGACATGGCTGACAATTCTAATCTGATCCGAAGTTTGCTGGTCCGAGCTGAGGATGCACGTCTAATGGGGGACATGTGAGTATTTACCATGGTTAGGATGGGTGCAAAGTTCAACATGTGAACAATATGGAATAGTGACTCTCAGATGTTACTTGTGGGACTCTTAAGTTAATTCAGTAACTTTGGAAAAATAACCTGGCATTACTGGCAAAGTTGAAAATATGTATTCCATGACTCTGCAGTTCACTCTTTTGTGCACATATAAGCCAGGATACTTGTACAAGAATATTCAAAGTCGGAAGTGGCGCTGTGGCTCAAGTGGCAGAACACTAGCCTTGAGCTGAAGGGCTCAGGGACAACACCCAGGTCCTGAGTTCAAGACCCATGGCCGAAAAAAAAAAAAAGAATATTCAAAGTCATGTTCAGAAGAACTCTGTATTTGTTTTCCGCTGTTGCAAAGAAGTACCTAATGCTAGGTGATCTATAAAGAAGTTTTGCTTAAAGTCCAAACAGCATGGCACTAGTTCTCCCAAGGGCCTGCCTCCCTGTTTCTGTTCATGATGCTTCATGGCATGAGCGTGAGAAAGAATAACACAACATGATAGAAAGAAGGGCAAAGACCAGTACTTTTATTATGTTTGTGACAGTTACTGGGGTTTGACCTGTCTTGCTTTTTTATAACAACCCTCAAGAGAGAACTAGCCAGGGTCCATCCAGAACTACCTTAATATCAACTCCAATGAGTGACCCAGTGACCTTGTAGTAGGCCCCACCTTTTCAAGCTACTACCATCTACTATATCACCACACTGAGGACAAATTTCCAACAGACTAACCTTTGGGGGACAAAACCATAGCAAATCCCCAAGTGGACACAAGGCAGACTTGCACCAGCAGTGTAACAGATGTATTCTAGAGCAGTGAGAGTACAGGAATCTCCCCTGACACACAAGAGCACAGAGAAACTTTTTTCATTCCATTGTAAGAATATGTAGTAATCTGTTTATCCATTCATCCATTAATGGACGTTTGGATGGTTTCCCAACTTTGGTGATTGTGAATAACGTAGTGATATATTTGCATACTGGCTTTTCTTGTTTTTCACCTCTTTGAAGACTTCTTAGTTAAGTAGCAAGTGTTAGCTTTAACTTTGGAAGAAAATGCTAAATAACTTTCCAAAGTAACTGTAATCCACCAGAGAGCCAGTTGTCAGCATTTAGCATTTTCCATTGCAAAATTTTAATAATTTTTATTGCTGTGTAGTGATTAGCTTGGTTTTAAAGGTACACTTTTTTACTCCACCCATCAATCCAGGGAACTTAATTCTTACAATCACCAAGAAAAGCCTCTTATTTATTTGGAAGACATAGGATATATTGATGGAAACTGTCAATGTATATCAAAGCAGACTTTAGTAGTTACTTCTTTTTAATGAAAATATAGTTAACTCTCCTCCCCCCAGTCAGGGGGCTTGAACTCAGGGCCTGGGCACTGTCTCTGAAGCTTGTTTTGCTCAACATTATAATACTCTACCACTTGAGCTACAGTGCCACGTCCGGCCTTTTCTATTTATGTGGTACTGAGCAATGGAACCCAGGGCTTCATGCATGCTAGACAGGCACTCTACCATTAAGACATATTCCCAGCCTAAAATGGGTTTTTAAAGAATGTAAGAAGTTTACAAGTGCCAGTGTTACATACCTGTTCGTTTCTACAGGAAAACAATGAAAAGTCGCTATATGGAACTCTATGATCTTAACAAAGACTTGCTAAATGGATATAAAATTCGCTGCAATAATCACACAGAACTGTTAGGAAACCTTAAAGCAGTAAATCAAGCAATACAAAGAGCAGGGCGTCTACGTGGTAAGTCTCTTCATAGTATACTTTCAGTACTCCAAAGTTGGTCCCATTGCTTGAATTTCCAGTAAGCCAGCCTGATGTTTGGCTTTAATTAGGCTCCAGACCTTTCTTTCTTTCTTATTTGGGAGGAGGGATGTACTAGGGGACTGGTGTGATACAGGTGAATCATGCCTTCAACCCTAGTTTTCACTGGTTATTTTTAGGATAGGATCTTGCTTCTTGCCCTGAGCTGCTATGGTTGCTGTGATCACATGTATGTGCCAAGTCCAGCTTCCCTCTGCAGAGACAAAGTCTCATGGACTTTTCAGAAAAGCCCAGGCTGGTTTGGAACCATGACCCTCTTCCCATCCTTAGTCTCCCTAAAGGCTAGAATTACAGGCATGAACCACAGGCACTTGGTCTCTAGACACTTTTATAGAGAAGGAAAGCCTTTAGGCCTTTTTTTCCCCCTAAGATCTTACTGCATCCTTTAAAGAAAACAGTGCATATACCCCAAAGAAAGTATATAGCCTTAAAAGCGCCATTTTAATGGAGCTTTCTGAACATTGATGAGTTAAGTGCACAATTTAAAAGTTTAAACCTGTTTTGGTTTCTAGTTTGAGATGTTCTGTGTTTGTTTTGTGATAAATTGCCTCACAAAGTTCTCAAACAGTGAGAATAGCAAAATTTGTATATGCAACTCTTTTTTTACCCTACTTTTATATTGTTTCAAAAGAGACCACTCGTTTACATTTTTAAAAACTTAAAATTTTTTTTCTTTTATTTCTTTTATTTTTTGTTGATGTGGTATGGTGGAATTGAACCAAGGGCCTCATGTATGCTAGGCAAGCATGAAGCCACTTTCCTAGTCCCTAATAATTTAATTTTTAATAATCTTGGGGAATACTGAAACTTGATGCTTCTCATACAGTTGGAAAACCAAAGAACCAAGTGATCACTGCTTGTCGGGATGCCATCCGAAGCAACAACATCAACACACTGTTCAGAATCATGCGGGTGGGTACAGCGCCTTCGTAGAAGATGAGGCAATAGAAAAGGAACAGTAACTTGGAAAAGTTTTCTCTATCTAAACATCTATACTGGTTTGCCATGCATAAATCCTGGTGACCTCTGGGCACTGTGGGTGAAATGTTGGTGAGTATACAGACTAAAGACAAAGCATTACATTTCTATCTTCTGTCATAGCACAATTGCTGATAGCAGTAGATTTGTATGAGGGAGTGTGAATACCTCGGAAACATCAGGGCTTCAGAAGCTCAATTTTTAATGTAAAATCGCTGTAAGACTAGGTCCTTTTTCTTGACATTGTAATTCAATAAGTGGATTGTTTACTTTTTCATTAAAATTAAAAGGCATTAGTCTTTTTTGTTGACTCATTGTAACATCACCATATCAGAATTGCACAAATGATCTACATCTTGCAGAGGGAAAAATTTGAAGCCAGCCTGGTTGGTGAGACTGGTCTGAAAAATTCTTTTTCATTAAACTTTCTTCTTGAAAATACACAAAATCATGCACTGTCTTGGCCTATACTGGGTTATGCTGATCCATGTCACTGTCTCCCACTTGCACATTCTGTTTCACTGGAAGTCTTTAGGGGCAGAACTATTTTTGCCTAACCAGCATCTTCTTCTGGAATCTCTTTTCAAGGACTTGGCTAGGCAACTCTTCTGTAATAAAGTGTAGTATTAACACATCAGTTAGGTATTGTATGAACTTGCATGTGCTATTTTTACTTTGTACTGTGGAGGCTACAACCAACTGCTAGTCTTTCAGCTCCCTTAGTTTAATGGGCCCATAGGCAGGTTTAAGGTCTATCCTTGACTGGCACACCAGCATGTTGTGCATGACTTCTGAGACAAAGCAGCTTCTTAATCACAGTTATATCAGCCTTCATTGTCGTGTACATGATATAACCGACAGCAACATTGGAATGGGGCCCTTTGGGATTCTGTCCCCAGATACCCAAATCCGTGCTCACAAAGATTCTGTTGTTATCTGGGCGCTGGTGGCTCATGCCTGTAATCCTAGCTACTCAGGAGGCTGAGATCTGAGGATTGTGGTTCAAAGCCAGCCTGGGCAGGAAAGTCTGTGA
>NW_012267322.1:7521045-7537110 GCF_000151885.1 Dipodomys ordii | reverse complement strand
AAAACAGTTTGGTTGCCAGGTGCTGGTGGCTCATGCTTGTAATCCTAGCTACTCAGGAGGCTGAGATCTGAGGATTGTGGTTCAAAGCCAGCCTGGGCAGGAAAGTCTGTGAGACTCTTATCTCCAATAAACCACTGTGGCACTGTGGCTCAATTGGTAGAGCACTCGCCTTGAGCAGAAGAACTCAGGGACAGTGTCCAGGCCCAGAGTTCAAGTCCCATGACTGGAAAAAAATATTCTGTTGCTGACAGACACCACAGAGACAGAGATAAAGGAGAAACAATTACAGTTCCACATGTAGGTCTAAGACTTAAACCTAGCCCTCCAGAATCTGAAAAGTGGCCTTTCATTGGTACTGAGAGTCTGAATCTCAAACTTCTCAAACTGTCTTCAAGTTTGGCACACTTGATGGTGTCACTGTCCAACACTTCCTTGAGACTTCCCGGGGTTAAGCCATTGACAGTGTTACCTCTCCCCTTATTTTTATTCCCTAACTCATGAAAACATATTAGAAAGTAAGCGTGGCTTCAAGTGTGGCTCAGTGTTAGAGGACTGGCCTAACATTGAACCTGGGTTCCATCCTTAGTACCCCCCAAAAACAGGACAATAAAAAAACAAAAACCAGTATGACAAAGATGATTCCTGGTCTGTAGGAATTTAAAAAAGGGAATCTTCAAAATGAACATTAGCAAAATATCTGCTAATCCCACTTGAGTGTAACTACACCACACCATGTGTTAAAAACTGTCTCCAAAACAGTATGCCGGGTACATATCTATTAGCATGTGTTATGTGGGAAGACAACCAGAACTAAGCTTGGGTATTCTTGGTTAAAAACTAGTATTTGTAACAAAATTCTGTTTTATAGTATCACTATACATATACAAGTTATAAATATTCATATAGCATATATATGTATGCTAAATAAAATAGGTTTTCCTGATGAGGAAGGGGTAGTTAAAATAAAAAAACACATCAGCCTAAAAGCAATATTATTTAAATGCAAAGTTCAGAAAAGAATTATTCCTCACAAGTTTTTTTTTTTTTTATTGGTCATGGGGCTTGAACTCTGGGCCTGGGCGCTGTCCCTCGGCTCTTCAGCTCAACGCAAGTGCTCTACCACTTGAGCCACTGTGCCACTTCCGGTTTTCTGAGTGGTTTATTGGAGATAAGAGTCTCACAGACTTTTCCTGCCCGGGCTGGCTTTGAACCCAGATCCTCAGATCTCAGCCTCCTAAGTAGTTAGATTACAGGCATGAGCCACAGGCGCCCGGCTTCCTCAAACGTTTTCAGATATTAGGAAGAGTAGACAAGAAGTTTAAAGGTGCAATGTTTTTCCTATTTATTAGTGAAACCACTCTACATACAAATGATAGCAATGGCAAGAAATAGGAGGAAGAGAAATGTGTGAGTAGTGTGAGAACAGCATGTTTCCTCCACATTTGTAAACCCCTCCTCCATTAGGAGGCATAAGATAAGCATTTTTGAGGAAAGAATTAGTCTTGTGCCTGGCAGGGATGTGTTCTTTTACTTGAGCCTTTGGAATTTTGGTATAGTTTCTTAGCAGCTGATCTCTTAAAGGGAAAAAAGGCAAGTTCTATAGTTGATCTTTCAGCATTCAGGAAAACAAAAGCCATACATGAAGCTAAGACTCAAGGAATCATGGAAAAGCCCCACCATGAAGGCAATGGGCAAACAGCCACATATGGCAGCACTAAAAGCCTGTCTTCTTTATCAACTTCTATCTTCTAGGTGCTAGGTGGTTTTCAGCCAGACCTCCAAGGGTACAATGTTACTCATCATGAGTCTACCCTAAGTCACTGGAACAAACCACATGCAGTGGGACAGAGATAATAAT
Source organism: Dipodomys ordii (assembly GCF_000151885.1). Lineage (NCBI taxonomy): Eukaryota > Metazoa > Chordata > Mammalia > Rodentia > Heteromyidae > Dipodomys > Dipodomys ordii. The sequence goes on along the minus strand of NW_012267322.1, from coordinate 7,535,252 downwards.
GATAATGAGCCAAATTATATCAGAACTTGTAGGCCCAGAAGGATGAGAATTAAGGTTCTGTGATTTTCTAGGCCAGTATGACTGGGAAGAATAGAATCTACAATCACTGCATAAAAAAGAAAAATCACTGGAAACACTATGGAGGAATTTGGAGGGAAGTAAGTCAATCAAGTCACAAAAGGACAAAGACTACATAAAAAATTACACTGAGGATGAATATTCATAGCCAACCAAGAATAGTAGAGATGAGACGGAAGAGCGGGGAGTTACTGTGCAATAGGCACATTTTCATTTGGGAAGATGGAAATATTGTGGATACTGATAGTTATTGTACAACAATGTAAATGTATTCAATATTACTGAGCTGTACACTTAAATTGGTTAAATAGAAGGGATAATTCTGATTGAAGTTAAAAACAAATGATTAAACTGGCCAGGTATGGTGGGTACATACTTATAATCCCAGCACTCGGGAGGTTGAGGCAAGTGGCAAAGCCAGTTTGGGCTAAACAGCAATTTTACCCCCTCTCCCCACAACATCCCTGAAGTTTAAAAAAAAAAAAAATCTGAAGCCGATGCTGGTGGCTCATGTCTGTAATCCTAGCTACTCAGGAGGCTGAGATCTGAGGACTGCAGTTCAAAGCCAGCAAGTCCGTGAGACTCTTTATTTGCAATAAACCACCAGAAAACTGGAAGTGGTGCTGTGGCTCAAGTGGCAGAATGCTTGCCTTGAGCTGAAGAGCTCAGGGGTAGCACCCAGACCCAGAGTTCAAAACCCATGATCCACCCCTTCCCTCACACACACAAAAAAAACCCCTCTGAAGATGAAAATAAACCCTCCCTTTTAAACTAAAAGATAAATACACAGTGCCCAGCTCAGATAACATTTTGTTTTATTTAAAGACAACTTTTCCCTGTGCAGCTCAGGCTGGCCTCTAACTCAAAATCTGCCTCAGCCTCCTGCCTGAGTGTTGTGATTATAGACATGTGCCACCAGCCTGATAAAGACAGTCACTTTTGACAGGAGTGTCAACCAGGCCACCTTTACTTCACACACAACTCTTCCCACCTTCCCAGTACTCACAAAACCTGACTTTTTTTTTGTCAGTTTGCTCAGTCCTTTTATTCATAATAGACGAATGCAAAGTCCCAGAAACCAGTCCTGTCTGGCAAGGTTTTCTTCCTTTTATTCATAATAGACAAATGCAAAGTCCCAGAAACCAGTCCTGTCTGGCAAGGTTTTCTTTTGTTCTAGGCTTCGGTGGTTAATATACTTGACAAATTTCAGAGTTTCCTGATCTCTGTAGACCAATGCGAGACAATTGTTTTCTGGACTTACTGTTAACAGCTGAAATAGGCAAACACAATGACATCAGAACACAGCTCATTCTCAGCTCTTCAGTGATTCACCATGGAACAGATGGTTTCCATGGTAAGTGCTTAAGTAGGGGGACAGGGGATCCTTTACCACAAGAGAAAAAGCTGATTTCTTGCTGTCAAGACAATTTTCTAACAAGCGTACAGCTAACGTCCAGAAGTTTTTTGTTGTTATTGGTTGTGGGGCTTGAACTCAGGGCCTGGGCTCTTTTGCTCAAGGTGAGTGTTCTACCACTTTGAGCCACAGTGCCACTTCTGGTTTTCTGGACTTTACTGCTTGGGCTGGCTCTGAACTGCAGTCCTCAGATCTCAGCCTCCTGAGTAGCTAGGATTATAGGCATGAGCCACCAGCACCCGGCCCCAGAAAAGTTTTAACTATTGCTTTATTTCTACACCAAAAGATTTATGGAGATATATTATGAGCATCTTAACTTGTTGCTTTTCGATAAGATAGGATAAATGGTGATTAATTCTTAGCATCCTTTCTCCATTCTTAGTATTTTCTTTCTTTTTTTTTTTTTTTTACCAGTCCTGGGGCTTGAACTGAGGGCCTGGGTACTGTCCGTGAGCTTCTTTTTTTGCTCAAGGCTAGCACTCTACCACCTGAGCCACAGCATCACTTCTGGCTTTTTCTGTTTATGTGGTGCTGAGGAATTGAACCCAGGGCTTCATGCATGATAGACAAGCACTCTACCACTAAGCTACCTTCCCAGCCCACTTAATATTTTCTTGTAGAAATCAGAACCACTGTCAGGCATGCCTGCATGGGTGGATTTATAAGCTGCAGCTTCTGGCTGAGATCTCTGAAGAATGAAAGCTTTGTCAAGAACTGAAAGTGGAGTGTACAATCAGAAGTAACGTACCTCTTCATCTTCACCTTTGGCAATGTAGGAAGTAAAGCCACCATATTCTGGCTCCCACCCTGAGAAGAGGAAAACATTACTCAGCCGTCACCAGCTCCATGACTTGTGTGCTAGTTCCTAAATGCCTCATTTCCCAAACAGCTACACTGGAGTATGGTTGTATCTCAATTACCATTGAATAAGAGAATTAAGGTATTGTCTGTTAGCCAGGCACTACTGGCTCATGTCTGTAATCCTAGTTACTCAGGAGGCAGAGGATTGCAGTTCAAATGAAGCATCAAAAAGGCCTGTGGCCTTGAGCTGTGGCTCAAGTGGCTCACTAGCCTTGAGTAAAGAAGCTCAGGGATAGCACCCAGGCTCTGAGTTCAAGCCCCAGAAATGGCACAAAAAAGAAAAAAGAATTAAGTGTTAAATATATCCAGAGGGACATATTTATATAAAAATTGTGGAGCCTGGAAACTGGAGACAATTATGGTTTGGTCGATCTCCCAACCCCCAGTAATAAATAAAAAACTCTAATATCTTTTTTAAATGTGAGATTCTGGGATCTGAGATCTTGGTCATAACAAATTATTTCTAATTGTTTTAACTGGGAGAGATTGCTCTCCCTCTGAGGAGTCCTTCACTCCTATCCTTCCTCTCTCCCTCTTACCCTCACAGCCACAGTAGAAAAGTAAGTCCAAGGCAAATTCAGTCTTGCTGTTGTCATGGATTAAGGTGTAGTGACCAGGCTTCCAGTGCCTCAGTTCTCCTTGGCATGTGGGAACACTTGACTCTAAGGAAAAAAAAAAAGAAAGAAAAAAAGAGCTAGAACAAATTTTAAGTTAACTTGGATAGAAATGCCAGACTCAAGCGAATTATAATTAGGAATGACATGTCACTGGGGAAAAGCCTTCCCATAAACCTCATTTAACCAGCTGGTCCCTAACTAGTCTTTTTAAAAAAAAAAATTAATTTATTTTTATTGTAAAAATACTGTACAGAGGGGTTACAATTACAAGGGCAAGATAATGAGTACATTTCTTTTTTTTTTTTTTTGCCGGTCATGGGGCCTGAATTCTGGGTCTGGGCGCTGTCCCTCAGCTCTTCAGCTCAAGGATAGTGCTCTACCACTAGAGCCACAGCGCCACGTCCAGCTTTTTTTGCTTATGTGGTGCTGAGGAATCGAACCCAGGGCTTCATGCTTGCAAGGCATGCACTCTACCGCTGAGCTATGTTCCCAGCCCTTATCAAGCATTGTTGCCTCCTCCTCTGTTTCCTCTTCCCATCTCCCACCCTCCCCGCCCCCACTAACTAGTCTTATAAATGACTGCTAGAAATCAGGCCTGACTAATTGTGAGGAAAAAGGTTGAATTTCAATTTCTTTGTAGTAAGTAGAAAAGATGGAGTAGAGATTTAACTACAAACAAATGAATGAATAAATAAAGCATGAAAGGCAGAGACAGATCTGACTACTAAAACTTCATTTCTTTCTTCTGGACTATACTGGGATTTGAGCCTGATCAGGGGCTCATTCTTGCTAGGCAGACACACTACTACTTGAGCCACTTTGCCAGTTCCTTTTCTGTGTTATTTTCAAGACAAGGTCTGGCTTTTAAAGCTGTGTCAGCCTGGTCTATGAACCTTCCATTTGTGCTTCCCTTTGTTGGCCGAATGACATGCTATAGCACCCAGTCATTGATTGAGATGGAGTCTGTCAAACTTTTATGTCTAGGCTGGCCTTAAACTGTGATTCCTGATCTCTACCTCCAAGGATTAGACTTGAGCCATTGTACCTGGCAGAGAGAGAGAGAGAGAGAGAGAGACAGAGAGACAGACAGACAGACAGACAGACATGTGCACATTAGTCCTGGAGCTTGAACTAAGTAAGAGCCTAGACACTGAACTTTTTTGCTCAAGGCTAGCCCTTTACCACTTGAGCCACAGCTCACTTTTGGCTTTTTTGCTGGAGATTAGAGTCTCATGGACTTTGCTGCACAGGCAGGTTTTGAACTGTGATCTCAGCTTCCTGAGTAACTAGAATTATAGGTGTAATCCACCAATGCCTGGCTAATACTAGGTTTTAAATTCAACATCATCTGCCCGTTGGATGGGCACTCTACCGCTTGAGCCATACCCCCAGCTCTTTTTCCTTTTATTTCTGGATAAGACCTAGAGTTTTTGTCTGAATTGGCCTGGACCACGATTCTATCCTTCCACGTGTCTGGGATCACAGGTGTGTGTGTGTTTAGAGTCTTGCTAAACTTGGCTGGGCTGGCCTGGAAACTATGATCCTTCTGATCTCTGCCACCTGGGATTACAGGTAGGGTGTGTGTGTGTGTGTGTGTATATGTGTGTGTGCCTGATCTCTGCCACCTGGGATCACAGATAGGGTGTGTGTGTGTGTGTGTGTGTGTATGTGTGTGTGCCTGATCTCTGTCACCTGGGATCACAGATAGGGTGTGTGTGTATGTTTAGAGTCTTGTTAAACTTGGCTGGGCTGGCCTGGAAACTATGATCCTCCTGATCTCTGCCACCTGGCATCACAGGTAGGGTGTGTGTGTGTGTGTAGGGTGTGTGTATGTGTGTGTGTAGAGTCTTGCTAAACTTGGCTGGACTGGCCTGGAAACTATGATCCTCCTGATCTCTGCCACCTGGGATCACAGGTAGGGAGGTGTGTGTGTAGGGTGTGTGTGTGTGTGTGTTTAGAGTCTTGCTAAACTTGGCTGGGCTGGCCTGCCTGGAAACTATGATCCTCCTGATCTATGAATAGAGGGGGTGTGTGTGTGTGTGTGTGTGTGTGTGTGTGTGCTGCCTGGAAACTCTGGAAACTATGATCCTCCTGATCTATGAATAGAGGGTGTGTGTGTGTGTGTGTGTGTGTGCGCTGCCTGGAAACTATGATCCTCCTGATCTATGAATAGAGGGTGTGTGTGTGTGTGTGTGTGTGTGTGTGTGCCTGGAAACTATGATCCTCCTGATCTATGAATAGAGGGGTGTGTGTGTGTGTGTGTGTGTGTGTGTGTGTGTGCCTGGAAACTATGATCCTCCTGATCTATGAATAGAGGGGTGTGTGTGTGTGTGTGTGTTTAGAGTCTTGCTAAACTTGGCTGGGCTGGCCTGGAAACTATGATCCTCCTGATCTCTGCCACCTGAACAACTGAGATTATAGGCACATGCCTCTGAACCTGGTCTAACACCTTTTCTTTAAGACAATAAACTTGGTAAACTTTTGTATTCTCTACTTTGTTTTAGCTAAGTGCCTTGCATCTGGGAGTGGTTGAATAATAAAGCATCTCTTGATTGCCGATGTAGGTTTTCTTCCAAGTAGCAGGTTAGCATGCAATGAACCCAAAAGGAATAGAAGTGAATAAGTAATTTAAGAAAATCCTTGTGGTGGTGGGGGGCAGGGGAGGATGGGAAGGGATGGGAAGGGTAAACAAAGGAGGAGGCTACAATGCTTGATAAGAAATGTACTCATTATCTTGCCCATGTAATTGTAACCCCTCTGTACAGTATTTTCACAATAAAAAAAAAATCCTTGTGGTAACACTTATCTTCACCAGTGCTGGGCATAGGCGCCAATCATCTTGCAAAGTGAGGAGGTCTTAATTATCTATGGGGGCTTCCACCTCGTGCTGCCTCTCCTATTTTATAGGATCTTTATCAAGAAATCAGAGGGGATGATACAACTAGACAGAAATTTGGTGATGGCCAGGAGGTGCTGAAACATCTAAGCTCAATTTGTAGTGTGCTCAGTTAATTTTACCAAGGTTTCCCCAAAAACAGAAGCATTTCTTTCTTTCATTACTTCCCTCCTCTTTTTTTTGAGACATAGTGTCCTATGTTACACTGTACTCAAATGTAAAGTTTACCTGCCTGTCTCATAAGTGCTGGGATTACAGGTGTGTGCCACCACCTCCAGGACGTTCATGTTTTAATGTTCCCTGTGTTTTTTTTCTTTCTTTTCTTTTCTTTTTTTTTGTTGGTTGTGGGGCCTGAACCCTGGGCATGGGCACTGTCCCTCAGCTCTTGAGCTCAAGGCTAGCACTATACCACTTGAGACACAGCAGCACCACTTCCGGCTTTTTTTGCTTATGTGGTGCTGAGGAATCGAACCCAGGGCCCTCATGCATGCAGGGCAAGCACTCTACCACTGACCTTTCCAGCCCCCGTTTTTTTTTTCTTTTATTTTCTCTGAATAAATATCCTCTGGTTGTAATTACTTCCTTTTAACTATCTGTCCAGATTCAAGCACATTTTTCTAGGCTACTACTGGTCTTCAGTAGAAATAAGCTGCTAGCCATCATCTTCTTTATGTACTAGTGGTATTTCTGTCTACTGTTTGTACTATTTTAGTCTAATAAAATAAACTGGCTGTTTTCCTACCTAGAGTGCTCTTCTCATAGATTCTTCTTGTCATTCAGAGCTGAGCTAAAAGTAGCACCTCAGACACTCGTCTGAGGTCTAGATCATTCCTTGTCACATGACCTTATTTTACCGTTAGGTATTTAACATTATTTGATGCTTTGTTTTTTATGTATCTAACCTATCTTTCCCTACAAAAATAAAAGTTTCTGGAGAGCAGAGACTAATTTTTTTTCTCTAGCTCCTGAAATGAGGCTTTTGAGACAGGACCTTGCTATGTAACTAACTGGTCTTGAACCTGTGATCCTCCTGCCTCAGCCTCTTAAATGCTGGCATTATAGGCACACACTGCCACACTGGGCCTGAAATGTAGTTTATTTAGCAGCACATGAGTATATGCTCTAGAAATATTTGCTAAATGTCTGAATGGTGAGTAGCTAATGAAAATAAATCAGGAGAGTTCTTTAACAGCAGCTTACCTTTCTTTGCTTCATCTTCCTCTGGGTTTGGGTCTATGTGTTCACTACTCTGCTGGCTGCTGCCGATAGCTGCCTGATTCTTCTCAGGCTCTGAGGAGGTGTGGCTAGTACCTTCTTCAGTGCTATCAGTAGCACAGGCTGCTTCTGCCTCTATTTTGTCCTCAGTTTCATCTTCTGAAGGGGCCAAGAAGTGAAGCTTCAGGCCTGTGAAATTGGAGAGCAGCAAGAACAACGCCTCGGAGCGGAACAGCTCCATGCAGTCCTTCAGGATGTCAGGGAGCTTATTCTCATCAGCTTTGTCATAAAACCTGAAAAGCATCAATGTCAAGTTCACCAAGCCTCACAAAATCACACATGGTATAAAAGCTGCTTGTAAGGGCTGGGAGTATAGCTCAAGCAAACATAAAGCATCTAGTTCAATCCTCAGTGCCACCCAAAAACCCCAAAGCAATACCAAAAAATGCCAGCTCATTAGCTTTGTGCTTCTCTTCCTAAATCTTGGCACGAAAACAGAAGTTATGATAATGGTAAGACTGTTTAGGACCTGCTACTGGATGGCCCTTGAAAGGACACGTCCCATAATTGGATGTGTGATGCAGCAAAATGGTTGGTGCTGAGCACAGATGCAAAGGTCTTATATGATGGGTTGTACCTTTTGTTAGGGGGACCACGGCTACTCCATTCCACATCTCCTTTCTTCAAGGCCTCATAGACCTTTGCAAATTTCTCAGGCTGGAAAACAAACCAGTAAAGAAGCAGTTAGTAGGCTAGGAATGTGGCTAAGTGATAGAGTGCTTGCCTAGCATTCATGAAGCCCTGGGTTTAATTCCTTAGTACTACATAAACAGAAAAAGCCAGAAGTAGTGCTGTGGCTCAAGAGGTAGAGTGCTAGCCTTGAGCAAAAGAAGCTCAGGGACAGTGCCTAGACTGAGTTTAAGCCCAGGACTGGCAACAAAACAAAACAAAAAAAACCCAACAACCCCCCCCCCACCAAAAAAACCCAAAAAACAAAAAAACTATGAAAAACAAAAAAAAGCGGCAGTTAGCATTTTTCCTGTTTCTACACTACGTGTCAGATGTGGCAGCTCTGCAAAACATCAAGATGGCGGATTCATTCCTAAAAGGGCCATTTAACGCTAAGCTCTTTCACATAAGATGCCCCGCTGCTGTGATGAAGATAGAGCAAAGATTGGATTTCATTTTGTTTTAGCCTTAATCTGAGTGCCATTAGAACCATTCTGTGTTTGTGTATCATTTGTCAAATTTTGTCAAATTCCTAGCTTTTGACAAATTTTCTGTATCTTTTTTTGTCAAATTCCTAGGTTTATGAAATAAAGGATCATAATACTGACACTCTAACTCATAAGATAGTATGAAAAAATTAAACTGCATTAGTTGATGTCCATAGTAACAACTCAAGTACTCTTGGTCCCAGCTTATTTTCTCATTTAAATTGAGAAGTCAAGTACAACACAAGGTAGCTTTCTGTTGAAATATTATCCACAAGTCTTTACTTCTTTTTCGTCAGTTGTGGGGCCTGAACTCTGGGCCTGGGTGCTCAGCTCTTCAGCTCAAGGCTAGCACTCTACCACTTGAGCCATAGTGACACTATCAGCTTTTTCTGTCTATGTGGTGCTGAGGAATCGAATCCAGGGCCTCAAAGCACTCTACCACTGAGCCACCTTCGAGGCCTACTTATTTTTCTCTTTACTGCAGTTTTCCAGGGAGTTCTACCAGCTCCTATCGGCTATAAATACACAAATGATGAAGGAGCCCACTCCTACCACATGGGTTAAGTAAGCTCAATTAAACAGAGTTAAACAGGTTTATTATAATGCCCCTCAAATTGTGTAACAGGCTAAAATATTATAAAAGAGAAAGACAGTATACTGAATTCCTGTATTGTACTTTTTATGAAGGAACAGATCTTGGGAATACAGTTCCAAACACTGTCAACTGTAAGGTAGTAACACCACACGTTATCTCCCCACCCACACAACAACCTGCAAGAAGGACAAGTATTATCCCAGTACAACTGACAATAAGATAAATACTTCGGCTGGGTGCTGATGCCTCACACCTATAATCCTATATACTTAGCAGGCAGAGATAGGATGAGGTTGGAAGTCAGCTCAGGCAAGAAAGTCTATGAGACTCTTATCTTTAAACACCAAAAAGTGAGCAGTAGAGCTATGGCTCAAGTGGTAGAGCACTAGCCTTGAGCTGAAGAGCAGAGGTACAGCACCCAGGCTGTACCCAGGGACAGTACCCAGGCCCTGAGATCAAGCCCCAGGATGGGAATATAAGCCAACAAACAAACGAAGGATTGGTGGCTCATGCCTGTAATCTTAGCTACTCAAGAGGTTGATATCTGAGTATCAAGGTTTAAAATGCCAGCTTGAGCAGCAAATTCATGAGACTCTTAGGTCCAATTAACCAGAAAAAAAGCTAGAAGTGGGGGTATGGTTTAAGTAGTAGGGTACTAGCCTTGAGCAAAAAAGCTAAGGGAAAGCACCCAGGCCAAGTTAAAGACCCAATAGTGGCACAAAAAACAAATAACCCACCACTCCCAAACAAAAACAACTTCCCAGGTTTAGTGATTTGGTTAAGTTATTAACACCAAAGCCAGGCATAAATTAAGCGCTTCTGACTTTAGATCTCTTTCTACTAAACATGTGCCTCACCACTGCCACACTTTCACCAATACATGCTAACTAACTGTAATTAGAACCTAGAATTGCTGGGTACCGGTGGCTTACGCCTATAACCCCTAGATACTTAGAAGGCGGAGATCTGAGGAAAGCCAGCCAGGAAGTAAAAGTCTTTGAGATTCTTACCTCTAATTAAACACCAGAAAACCAGAAGCAGAGCTATGGGTCAAAATGGTATAGAGAGCTAGCCTTGAGCAAAAGAGCTCGGGGACAGCACCCAGGCCCTGGCTTCAAGCCCTACAACGCCCCCTCCCAACGCACAGAAATCTAGTATTAAAAGTAATAAGCACCATCTTCACCAAATGAACTAGGTTAACTCCTTTTCAGGACACAGGATTGTGTGCATGTGTGTATATCACTAGGACTCCAGTGGAATCCCCAAGGGGACAATTAACCCACTTAGCATACAACTGCTAGCAATGTTTACTATTACCATTTCTGTTTTTTATTTAAAAAAGAGAATGATATAAAAATGAGGAAGAAATCAAAACAAGAACTCAAGTGGTTCCATTCTTCCATTCAAGGAAGACTGGATGCCAACAAGACATGCAGAGCTGGACATGCTGACCCACCTTAAGAAATTCCTTCAGGAGAATTTCAGACCTTTCTTCGAACTCTTCTTGGATTTGAACTTGGTAATCCATGTCCAGATAAGTAGGGTTGATCCATTCATACAAAATTTCATGCTTAGAAAGAAGCAGTAGGTGAGTTAATAATTCCTATGAATTTTGTTTTTATATCATTTCATGTTAGTAAATCCTCACGTGGTAAGTTTCTCCTATTAAGCCTAACGTACAGGAAAGCTGAAAGTCACTATGAAAAGCTTAAGAAGTACTGAAGTATTAAGAAGTTAAGAAGTATTGAAGTTCAAAGTCTATTTTAATGTGAAAGAGTTTGAACATTTTAAAATGAATGATATGCTAGAGTTCCTCAGATAATAATTCCACGAATTTATCCTTACATCATGAGGGATGTGAGGGCTCCGAGGTATAAGGGGTTCAAGGTAGGTGAGAGGCCTGGTCACCGAAGGACCATGAAACCAGCCACTTATAGATAAGCGTGATGTTTCTTCCGACAGAACTTCAGACACCTGCAAGGACAAGACCAGCAGCCCATGAACACAAGGGATGAGGAGGGAGAGACAGTCGAGGCACATTCGAGGGTCCTTCAAGCTGGGCACAAAACAATCTGGTCAGGGGAAGTCCAACAGGAAGCTGTCATGTTTGGACAGTAGGTGACCAGAAGGCATGGTGATCCTTAGTACTCTCTATATATTTGTGGCTTACAGTCTTTACCTGGTGAAAGGATACTGGAGACACTTCAAAGAAAACCAGTTTGTTCCACGAAGGGACAAGAGACTTGACAATCTGCTTCGGCTGAAAGTGTTCTGCACCAGGAGAGAACACATTCATAAATGTGGCTCATTACCATTAACCATTTCCAGGCTGCTTCATTTCACTGTTCAACCCGCTTTACCTACACTTCTGCTGTGTGATGTGTGTTACTATCACATCACCCATCTATTATTGATGAGGGTTAGAGGAAGTTCTGAGCTTCCTGAAGTCAACCTTGGTGTCAGTCACTTTAAGAACTTGATTTCCTGTCAAGTAGGCCAGTCCTGGCACAGGAAGCTTTGTATGCTTTCTACCCTTTCCTGGTCAGTGTTCAGGTGTAGTGTCTCATAATTTCTCATGTGAAATTGATTCAACTCTATTTCAGGAGTAATGATTATTTTAGTACAACTTGAAGAGGTGGGCTGGCATTAATTGTCCGGAGGTGGCCACTGGTGGTGATGAGCATGCTTGTCTTACCATCAGTGCTGTACAGGTCCAGAGTGCCCCCCAGGCTGATGTCCCAGGAAGGAACCAGGTAGAGAATGAAGGCAATCCGGCGTCCTTCCAGCTCATCATCATGGCAGAGAAGGGCATCTGCAATAATTTTACACATACTTTAGAACCTTGCTTACATTTCCTATCTGGCCATCTGGTAGTCAACTGTAATGTCAGTTCCAGTTTTAAAATGAGACAATTTCTATTGTTCTGTAAGTAAAGAAATAAAACCCAGAAAACAGAGAAAGTGCTAATACCTAAGAGTGCATATACATAGATAATATAGCCATTATAAACATTGTTACATACAGTCTTCCAGGATCTTGATTTTTAACTATCATTTTTCACTAATAGGAAGAATGACCACTCCAGGTCATTCTAGGACTTGGCATAGAGAATAGAACATAAGGGCTGGGAAGGTGGCTCAATGGTAGAGTGTTTGCCTTGCATGCATGAGGCCCTGGGTTTGATTCCTCAGCACCACATAAGCAGAAAAGGCCGTAAGTGGTGCTGTGTCTCAAGTGGTAGAGCGCTGGCCTTGAGCTGAAGAGCTGGGGGATAGCGCCCAGGCCCAGAATTCAGGCACCACAACCGACCAAAAAAAAAAAAAAAAAGAACAGAAACCTGGAAAATACTTTTTTTTGCAAACTGAGAAATAAAAGAATGATGGACACAAGTTAGTTTAAAGGTCCTATCTTTGAATCAGGAATAATATAAATCTCAATATAATGGTAAGTAACAGTAATCATTGCATAAACAGTAATTTATAAATCCATGCCAATGGATTGAACGAATAATGGAGGAGAAAAGTTTCTTTGCAGTAGAATGACAACTAATAAATGTTGAAGAAACCACTGTATGATAAAAATCACCATTTGGCAACTTTCGTGTGATGTAATTTAGCAAGGAACATCAGTAGATGCTAAAACAAGTGAACCAACGTTTGTGGAAAATAGGATAATCTTATAATCTTAAAAGTATCTACCACATATTGACATGGGGGAAAAGCCACAACAGTGGCCAAATTAATCAAATAATCAAAGTTAATACCATGTAAGATGACACAAAGAAACTACCATCTAGAAGAATGCTGTGAAAAGAACACATTAATTCTGTAGTATTCCTGCCAAAAATGCATGCTTGAGTCTAATCATGAGGAAATATCAACAAACACAAATGGAATAAAGTGTTAAAAAGCTGGGCACCAGTGGCTCACACTTATAATCCTAGCTACTCTAGAGGCTGAGATCTGAGGATCATGGTTCAAAGCCAGCCCAGGCAGTAAATCTATGAGACTCTTATCTCCAATAAACCACTGGAAAACCAGGAAGTGATGCTGTGGCTCAAGTGGTAGAGTGCTTGCCTTGAGCTGAAGAGTTGAGGGACAGCGCCCATGCCCAGAGTTCAAGACTCATGACCAACAACAAAAAAAGTAAATCTATAAATCTATAAATCTTCAGAAGCATCAGGATCCTAGAACTACAGTTAAGACTGGGAAATGAGGAAGGGGCGCTGTGGCTCAAGTGGTAGAGTGCTGGCATTGGGCTGAAGAGCTCAGGGACAGTGGCCAGGCCCAGAGTTTAAGCCCCAGGACTGACCAAAAAAAAAAAAAAGACTGGGAAATCAGCCGGGTGCCAGTGGCTCATGCCTGTAATCCTAGCTACTTAGGAGGCTGAGCTCTGAGGATCCTGGTTCAAAGCCAGCCCCTGCAGGGAAGTCTGTGAGAATCTCATCTCCAATAAATAACCAGAAAACCAGAAGTGGCACTGTGGCTCAAGTGGCAGAGTGCTCACCTTGAGCTGGGTGAAAAACCAAACTTATTTTCAAAAGTTCATGTCATTAAGCAGGTAAAAATAGATACTTATTCTTTCTTTCTTTTTTGCCAGTCCTGGGGCTTGAACTCAGGGCCTGGGCACTGTCCCTGAGCTTCTTTTGCTCAACGATAGCACTCTACCATTTGGGCCACAGTGCCACTTCTGGCTTTTGCTGTTTATGTGGTATTAAGGAATAGAATCCAGGGCTTCTTGCATGGTAGGCAAGTACTCTATCACTAAGCGACATTTCCAGCCTGGGATATTTCTGATGAAGGAAAAAGTGACAGGGACTATGATGGCTTAGATGGTGCATTATATTCCAACAATATGTTCAAAACTTTTTCCTTTAAGCAATACTCACGTATTACTTTCGAAATACAAAAAGGAAAAATGGCACTGAGAGTGATGGTTGTTTCTTAGGAATCCAATAGAATTCATAATGTTACCTTAGTATTTTATGATGCTATATGCAAGGGTGTTATGTCTATGCATTATGAAAATTTTTTCTGAAAATACTAGCAAAAGCTTTTATCATACTTTGAAAGAGAAGCACTGCCTTATCCTTTATTCCAACAGGGTAGCTACTTGTCCATATGTCTCATCAGGGAATTTAAGCTATGATTTTTTTTTTTTTTTTGTCGGTCGTGGGGCTTGAACTCTGGGCCTGGGCGCTGTCCCTCAGCTCTTCAGCCCAAGGTGAACGCTCTACCACTTGAGCTACAGCGCCACTTCCGGTTTTCTGGTGGTTTATTGGAGATAGGAGTCTCACGGTCTTTCCTGCCCGGGC
>NW_012267322.1:7513418-7515340 GCF_000151885.1 Dipodomys ordii | reverse complement strand
AAAAAAAAAAAAAAAAAAGAATAATGTTCCCAGAGAAATAAGTGTAAATCCTCAGCTACTTTAGCTCTGAAGTCTCATTTATTTCATTCTTTCAGTCATTTATTTTTCCTAAATTTAAAGTATGTTCTACTATGGGATCACGTTGGCCTTTATTACAACTTATCACACTATTATTTCATTCCATCTGATTTGCAGATGTTTTTCATGAAGCAGTACAGTTTTTTTTTAAACTTCCAAAACCAATGTATGGATTTCTTTCCATATCAACTTCTCTTCTCTGAAACCAGCTAGGCATCCTACAATTCAATTCTTTTTTTGGTGGGTCATGGGTATTGAACTCTGGGCCTGGGCGCTGTCCCTCAGCTCTTCAGCTCAAGGTTAGTGTTCTACCACTTGAGCCACAGAGCTATTTCTGTTTTTTTGGTGGTTAATTGGAGATAAGAGTCTCCTGGATTTTCTTGCCTGGGTTGGCTTTGAACCATGATCCTCAGTCTACAATTCAATTCTGATACTATTTACCAGGAGTTAACATACAGAACTGCCCCCCCAATTTTTATTTTTATATAATTTTTTATTGTGATTGATTACATAAATTTCAAGTTTCACAGTATTGTGAGATAGTGATACTTAAAGTCACAAACACATAATAACCTTCATGAGGCAAATTGTCATTATTGTGGTCTATAAAGTTTGTAAATTCTATGAGCTTTGACAATACAACTATCTCTTCCACATCGGGTGGTATGTACATTTCTTTCCTTTTGCTTAGTGCTAGCTGTTCCCTCTATCCCTCTCATTCCTTCCCTCCTATCGCTGCCCTTGAGTTGCTTAGCTCATTTTCATCAAAGTCCAGTGCAGCTGATTGTCCCCCATTTTCGATACTAATCTAAGTCCAGATTATGAGCTGGGTTTCCAACTATAAAGAGAGATTCCTGTAATACCAGTCTCAAGTTCCAGCATTTGCTAGGCAAATACTTATACTAGTTCACATACACAAACACACTCTCTCTCTCTCTCTATTATTGTTGTTGTTGATGGTAACTTGATCTCAGGGCCTGGGCTATGTCCCTGAGCTCTTTTTGCTCAAGGCTCAGTGCTCTATCACTTTAAGCCACAGCTCCACTTCTGGTTTTCTGGTGATTAATTGGGGGTGAGTTTCATGGATTGTCCTGTCTGTGTTGGCTTTGAACCACAATCTACAGATCTCAGCCTCCTGAGTAGTAGGATTACAGGTGTGAGCTGGCCTTACTAGTTTATTTTAAAGGATACAATTTAGGAACAGCCAAGTGGAAGAGATTCAGAGGGCAAAGGACCAGGGAATGGACACAGAGCTTCCATGTCTGCTCCAGGTACATCACCTTCCCAGTTTCTCCATGTTTCTAAAAGCTCTTCATTTAGGGCTTTCGATGGAAGCTTCATTACATAGGCATGATTGAGTAAACATTTGACCACTGGTGATTAACCAACCAAGTGCTAGCCCATTCTGTTTTCAGGAAGTTGGGGTGGTAGAACACTCTATAAAGCACAGGGTTAGCTTTTCCGGAAAACAGTACCCCTTCACCTCCACCTCTGGGGATTTCTAAAAATTTCCCAATTACCATAAACCTAGATGTTGTGTGGGTAGTTGAAAGGGGGTTTATTTCTTGCAATAAATGATGCTCCATTTGTCAGGCGCTGGTGGCTCATGCCTGTAATCCTAACTGCTCAGGAGGCAGTTCAAAGCCACCCTGGGCAGAAAGTCTGTGAGACTCATCTCCATTAAACCATTAGAAAACCGGAAATGGCGCTATGGTTCAAGTGGTAATGCTCCCCTTGAGCTGAAGAGCTGAGGGACAGCACCCAAGCCCAGAGTTCAAGCTCTATGACTGGAAAAAAAAAATGCTCCATTTGACTTAACTGATTTTTTTTTTTTTTTTGGGTCC
>NW_012267322.1:7510900-7511475 GCF_000151885.1 Dipodomys ordii | reverse complement strand
CTACCACTTGAGCTACAGCGCCACTTCCGGTTTTCTGGTGGTTTATTGGAGATAGGAGTCTCACGGTCTTTCCTGCCCGGGCTGGCTTTGAACCAAGATCCTCAGATCTCAGCCTCCTGTGTAGCTAGGATTACAGGCGTGAGCCACCAGCACCCGGCTAAGCTATGATTTCTTTTCATCATTGTAGAGTGAAAACCTTTAAATCTGACAGACATCAGGGCTTTAACTTCCTTACCAGTAAACTCATATTTGGCACAGGACATGTCAATGGTTGATTCCAGCGCTATGTTAGAAATGTCAGAAAGCCAGGTCCGGAAGTCTTCAAACAGAAGTTTCCTAGAAGTGTGAACAAAAGATAACTTGTTATGCCATAGAGTAGGCACTATCTGGATTTGGGCCACAACCATTCTTTCCTGGAAGTCATATTTTATTCAAGAGACCCATTCTTAGATTTTTTTTCTAAGAGATCCTGTGAACTAGCCCTTAAACTTGCATAGTTTAAGAATAATGTTCCCAAGCAGCTGGAAATAGGCTCCCAACAGAACCCAGATCAGGCACAGACTCTCTCTACCAAT
>NW_012267322.1:7463836-7504645 GCF_000151885.1 Dipodomys ordii | reverse complement strand
TTTTTTGGGTCCAGTCGTGGGGCCTGAACTCTGGGCCTGGGCGCTGTCCCTCAGCTTTACAGCTCAAGGCTAACGCTCTACCACTTGAGCCACAGCGCCACTTCTGGCTTTTTTCTTTCTGCTTATGTGGTGCTGAGGAATCGAACCCAGGGCCTCATGCATGCAAGGCAAGCGCTCTACCACTGAGTCACCTTCCCAGCCCCTTAACTGATCTTTTTGTTTGAAGCTTAGTGCCAGATATAGGGACTAAAATCAAATATCTACTTCCTGTTATAAATTGAAGTATTACATGTACTACCCACCACCATTTAATAAGCAATTAAGTGACGTTGTATAAGATCACAATGACTTTAAGTGGCAATATCAGTGAATACTCAACTAATAGCACAACAATTGGTAAAATCTTTCATAGAAGTTTGATGCTAAGGGAAGTCACCAGCAAAAAAGGCCTCTGTAGAGACTTCTGTCTGTCAGTGTGTCCCTTCTGGTGGTATTGCAATTGAACCCAGTTCTTTACAAATGCTAGACAAAGTATTCTACCACTGCCAAATCCCGAGCCCCCAGAGATCTGTTTAGTATAATGTATTATTATTATTATTTTTTGGTTGGTCGTGGGACCTGAACTTTGGGCCTGGGCACTGTCCCTCAGCTCTTCAGCTCAAGGCTGGTGCGCTACCACTTGAGCCATAGCACCATTTTCAGCTTTTTCTGCTTCTGTGGTGCTGAAAAATCCAACCCAGGGCCTCATGCATGCAAGGCAAGCACTCTACCACTGAGCGACCGCCCTACTCCCTGTATTATAGTTTTGATCATGCTGGAGTTTGAATTCAGGATCCTGCACTTGCTAGCTAAGTGCTCTACCAATTGAGCCACGCTTCCAGCTCTTTTCTATGACTTAAAACTCAGTGAATTTTAAGGAATTAAAAGTGCTTTTAAAGAATTTGTTCGTTGTACTGGTGGCTCATACCTGTAATCCTAGCTACTCAGGAGGCTCAGATCTGAGGATTGTGGTTCAAAGCCAACCGGGGCGGGAAAAGTCTGTGAGACTCTTATCTCCAATTAACCACTGGAAAACTGGAAGCAGCTCTGTGGCTCAAGTGCTAGAGTGCTCGCCTTGAGCTGAAGAGCTCAGGGACAGTGCCCAGGCCCAGAGTTCAAGACCCATGATGACAGAAAAAAAAGAAAAAAGAAAAAAAAAAAAAGAATTTGTCTGAGCTCAAATTACACACAAACACACACACAGACACACACATTCACAGACACACACACACACGTACACACATTTGTGCCAGTCTTGAGGCTTGAATCCAAGGCCTAGGCATTGTACCTATGTCCTTTTTGCTCAAAGCTAGTGCTCTATCACTTGAGCTACAGCTCCTGTTTTCTGGTGATTAATTGGAGGTAAGAATCTCACATCCTCCCCCAACCCCTCCCCAGCTAGATTTGAACTGTGATCCTCAGATCTCTGCCTCCTGAGTAGGTAGCATTACAAGCATGAGCCATCAGTTCCCAGATTCCCTATCCCAAATATATATAATTGAAGTTCCCATAAAATGAGACTGGTATTTAGTTTGTAATTAAATATCAAGTCTATAGGCCAGGGGATATAGAGTACACCTGGAGGAAGCCAGGTGCCGGTGGCTCACGCCTGTAATCCTAGCTATGCAGGAGGCTGAGATCTGTGGATCACGGCTCAAAGTCAGCCGTTCAAAGTCAGCCGGGGCAGGAAACTCCGTGAGACTCTTATCTCCAATAAACCACTAGAAAACCAGAAGTGGTGCTGTGGATCAAGCGGTAGAGTGCTAGCCTTGAGCTGAAGAGTGCAGGGAAAGTGCGCAGATCCAGACTTCAAGCCCCAGACTGACCAAAAAAAAAAAAAAAAAGGTGGAGGAAGCAGTACTTTTAAGTTTAAGGAGAGATTTAGCAAAGTTATGAGATCTTATCTAAGGACAAAGTTTCTAAGGGTGTGGCTCAGTGGTACAGTATTTGCTCAACACAGGCAAGATGCTAGGTTCAATCTTTGGTATTCTCACCGCACCCCAAATATTTAAGTGATCTACAAGATTTCATTATCAAATACCTTTTGTAGGTTCCATACAATTCAAACCAAAATATTTCACAATAATAGTATTTATCATAACAGGTTTTTTTTTTTTTTTTTGTGTGTGTGTGTGTGTTTTTAAAGCAAAGCTGCAAATTACACAGATGGGCTAAGACACCAAACTGCTGAATCAGACTTTGGGCAATGTAGGTGATAAAAATTTCTGCAAAGTCTTGTTACTCTAAACAAGAATATCATCAAAGCCTTAAACCCAAGGACATCAACTTCACAAATTACTCCATAGAAAGTTCTCTTACTGACTTTTTGAATGACTTATGGGCGTATTTTCTTTCTTTTTGTTTTTTGTTGGTCATGGGGCCTGAACTCTGGGCCTGGGCACTGTCCCTAAGCTCTTCAGCTCAAGGCTAGTGCTCTACCACTTGAACCATAGTGCCACTTCCAGCTTTTCTGCTTATGTGGTGCTGAGGAGTCGAACCCAGGGCCTCATGCATGTAAGGCAAGCACTCTAACACTGAGCCACCTTCCCAGCCCTTATTTTCTGAAAACACTAGCATTTATTAACTGTACTTATGAGAGAACTCCCAGAACCCTACTGGGAAGTAAAAAGATTAGTTTTCTGCAATGATCAAGTAAGTCAGGTTCTCACTGTTCTGAATATTTGGGTATAAAATGTAACTTAGGCCCAGGTGAAATGATTACCAGAGGGGTATAGTGAATTAATATGACAATGTCTTAAATAGCAAGACTGGAGAGGGGTATGTTTTATAAGAACAGTATGAGTTATAGTTAACCTTTTTTTCTCCTGATTTCATCAAGCTCAAGATGCTTTTTTCATTATAAGAAGTATTATTTTGTATTTGCTTACAGGAAAAAAAAATACTGCTAATGAAACCAGTATAAAAGAATGACTGTGCAAGACACAGGATCTGAGATATTCTTAAAAAATGTCTTTGAATTCAAATATAGTATATTATATTGCCATTTTTCTCTTCCTTCCTTCCTCCCTCCCTCCCTCCCTCTTTCTCTCTCTTTTCTTTTTTTCGTTGCGTATGAACTCAGGGACATGCACTTGTTAGGCAAGCATTCTACTCCTTGAGCCATATCTCCAGCCAAAGGGTCTTACCAAGTATCTCAGGCTGGCCTTGAACAGTTGTGATCCTCCTGCCTCAGTCTCCCATGTGCTGGGATTACAGGTATATCCCCTTCCCCAGAGGTTTGTTTTGTGTTAAATTCATACACATATTTAGTGGCTGTATAATTTCCACTTTATGTTTTGTATCCTTCTCTATATGTGTGTGTATATATATATATATATATGAGAATGGATAGTCATTTAAATCTCAATACCATTATGAATACCATTACAAGAACTGTATGCAATTTCTGAGCACATCCTTAATTTTATTTTATTTTTGCCAGTCCTGGGGCTTGAACTCAGGGTCAGGGCACTGTCCTCGAGCTTCTTTTGCTCAAGGCTAGTACTCTGTCACCTGAGCCACAGTGCTACTTCTGCCTTTTTCTGTTTATGTGTTGCTGAGGAATTGAACCCAGGGCTTCATGCATGGCAGGCAAGCACTGTCTCACTAAGCCACATTCCTAGCCCTCTAAATTAAATTTTTTGTCAGGATAAATTGTAAGTAACATTACTCTTCAAGAAAGTATGCTTCCTTTTAAGGGTTCTGATACATCCTTCCAAACTATCTTACTTTAAAAAAGAAGAATGCAGCAATGTAGAAAACTATTTATGCTTCTGTCAATACTGGGGTGTCTGTTTTCAGTAGTTCCTAGTTTAATGTATTAAAAATAGTGTATTTTTTTTTTGCCTAGGAACAAAGTTGAACTTTTTTTTTGGGTCCGGTCGTGGGCCTGAACTCTGGGCCTGGGCGCTGTCCCTCAGCATTTCAGCTCAAGGCTAGTGTTCTACCACTTGAGCCACAGCGCCACTTCTGGCTTTTTTCCCCCCTGCTTATGTGGTGCTGAGGAATCAAACTCAGGGCCTCATGCATGAAAGGCAAGTGCTCTACCACTGAGCCACCTTCCCAGACCCAAGTTGAACTTTTTTGTATGTGCTAGTACTGGGTCTTGAACTCTTCACACTCTTACTTGGCGTTTTTGCTCAAGGTTGGCATTCTACCACATGAGTCACATTTCTACTTATAGCTTTTTGCTAGTTAAATGGAGATGAGTCTTATAGAATTTTCTGCCCAGTCTGGCTTTCAACTTTGGTCCATAGATCTTAGCTTCCTGAGTTGCTAGGTTTATAGACATGAGCCAGCAGCACCTAGCTAAAGTTGAACATTTTATCATTAAGAATCTTACCTCCAGTTAACCACCAAAAGAAAGCCAAAGTGGAGCTGTGTCTCAAGTGGTAGAGCAAACCAGCTAAGGGACAGCACCCAGGCCTTGTGTTCAAGACCTAGGATGGGTGTGTGCACGTACATGCGTACATATATGTGCGCGCGCACACACCCATACCCATACCTGCATGTGTGCACACACACACAAGAATCTGGATAATCAGCGTTCAAAGTCAACATGAGCAGGAAAGTGAGTCTATCTCGAAAACCCAGCAAAAAGCCTGGCTGGAGGCATGGCTCAAGTGGTAGAGTACTAGATGAGTAAGGCACTAAGCTCCCCCCCCCAACACACACACACAAAGTTGGGCTTTAGATTTTGGCATCAGTCAGACTTGGATTGTAGCCTATCTCCCTGGATTTTATTTTATTTTTATTTTTTTGTCGGTCATGGGGCTTGAACTCTGGTCCTGGGCACTGTCCCTCAGCTTAGCTCAAGGCTAGCACTCTACCACTTGAGCCATAAGCACCACTTCCTCTCCCTGGATTTTAACTGAGTAGCCTTGAAGTGATGTACTTTCTCAGTTTTCTCCTCCTGTACAAAATAAGATGTCAACAAACACTATGTCATAATGTTTAAAGCACTATGCTGCCTAAAATATATACCCAACATATATGATTACTTGTTTACCTTAATGCTGAGATATGAGGCTCTCTTCTCTTCTTCAAATCATCAGACTTGATCATGGAAAAGCAAAAGATAAAAAACATTTCCTATTAGAGCATAATAGATGCACAGTGTACATTAGTAGAGTCTGGCACTGTGGTTAAAAGCCTGGATAATGAAGCCAACTGTCTGAGTTTGATACATGGTATTTCCATCTGGCAGTTGTGATTTTGTTAGGTGAAGCAGTCTCGTTCTCCCTTATTCAATCAACTGACAGGTAGGTATTTAGAAAGTCTGTTGAGGGAGATAAATACTAAACAAAAGTAAATGATTAGCATATAGGTCACAAATGCATAGGAAAAAGCTGCAGGGTAAAAAGTGAGAAGTGCTGAGAGTTGGGAAGAGTTTGCAATTGTACATGGAGGCCAGGGTAGACTTCAGTGAGGTGAAGCAAAGCCTTTCAAGACAGTAAAAGGTACAGAGCAAGGGGAAAAACAGAAAATGACATTAAAGAGGTAATGGTGGGGCTGGGAAGGTGGCTCAGCGGTAGAGCACTTGCCTTGCATGCTTGAGGCCCTGGGTTTGATTCCTCAGTACCACATTAAGAAAAAAGCCGGAAGTGGCACTGTGGCTCAAGTGGTAGTAGAGTGCTAGCCTTGAGCTGAAGAGCTGAGGGACAGCACCCAGGCCCAGATTTCAGGCCCCACGACCGGGATCCCCCCCCCCCCCCCAAAAAAAAGAGGTAATGGTTTTGTTTTTGTAAATACAGCTTTTACTCAATGAAATAAAGAACCAATGGAGATTTTAAGCAAAGAGGTGATATAATTTCATTTATTTATTTGTTTGGTCAGTCATGGGGCCTGAACTCTGGGTCTGGGCACTGTCCCTCAGCTCTTCAGCTCAAGGCTAGCGCTCTACCCTTGAGCCACAGCAACACTTGCAGCTTTTTCTGCTTATGTGGTGCTGAGGAATTGAACCCAGGGCCTAATGCATGCAAGGCAAGCACTCTTACCACTGAGCCACCTTCCCAGCCCAATTTCATTTACTTTTTTAGGTAAAATTCACATTAAAAATTTTTCCACTTTACTTAAACTTGCATAATTAAATGAGTTTGATATATGTCACTGTGGTATAACCATCAGCAGTATCTAGGTATTTAGAATTTAACAGGTTGCTTTTTTGTTTGGCATTTTTCACCAAGCAAAATGTTTTCATGTTGTAGCAGTAGATTCCTTTCTATTGCTGAATGACCACTCCCCTCTATTGACATACCACTCCATTCATTAGCTGATGGACATTCGGGTTGTTTTCAATTTTTGACTATTATAAATAATGCTGCTATGGTCATTTGTAAACAATTTTTTTTTTTGGTTCCGGTTGTAGGGCCTGAACTGTAGGGCCTGAGCGCTGTCCCTCAGCTCTTCATCTCAAGGCTAGCGCTCTACCACTTGAGCCACAGCACCACTTCTGGCTTTTTTTTCCTGCTTATGTGGTGCTGAGGAAGGCAAGCGCTCTACCACTGAGCCACCTTCCCAGTCCTGAACAAAATTTTTATGTGAACATCTGCTTTTGTGCTGAACCCTTTAACTTTTCCTTCAGTCCTGAATGTGCTTTGAAATTTTCTTGGGTCCATTTACATTTTCAAAGAACACAATGCTATTGTGTAAGATGGTAAGAGTGGGATATTGGTTATTATACTAATACAATAATTCCATTGAAAAACAAAGACATCCTGGACCTGATGTTACTGGCAGTGGAAGTGGTATCAAGTGTTTTTCTCAGGACAGATTTTGAAGGCAGATAGAAAAATTTACCAATAGACTGGACATGAGGGATGAGAGAGAGAAAAAAGTCAAGGATAATTCATTTTGGCTTGAAATCAAGGTGCCACTAATTGAGATGAGGAAACCTGCAGGTAAAACAGATTTAGGTGGGGAAGATCAGGAGTTTGGTATGGGAATTAAGTTGAGACTCTTGCTATGAGAAAGCCAGGAGCAGGGCGACAGTGGCTCACGCCTGTAATCCTAACTACTCTGGAGGTTGAGATCTGAGGATCACAGTTCAAAGCCAGCTGGGGTAGAAACGTCTGTGACTCTTATGTCCAATTAACCACCAGTAAACCGGAAGTGGTACTGAGGCTCAAGTGGTAGAGCTCAGAGACAGCGCTCAGGCCCAGAGTTCAAGCCCCACGACTGACCATTGAACTTGAGTGAGACTCCATTGAACTTGAGTCCAATCAGTCTCAGGACTAGGCCCTAGAGTATTCAATCATTAAGAAGTCAGTTATTTGCAGATGATCTAGCAAAGGACACTAAGAAGGTTTGGCCTGTAACTCAGAAGGAAAACTAAGAGTGCATGGTATCCTGAAAGCAAAGTAAAAAAAAAGTTTCTAGGAAGAAGTGATGGACTAGATCAAATGCTTCTTCTTTCCTCCTTTTTTAGAGTCAGGGTTTCCCTGACTCAGGCTGGCGATGGAATTATGTGTGGGTGTAGCCACATTCATCTTCCAAATGTTTCTTAAACGTCAAGTAAGAACTGGAGGCTAGGAATGACCTTGACAATTACAGTTTCAGCAGAGTAGTAGAGGTGAAAGCCTGATAAAGTGGGCTTACCAGAGAATAGGAGAGGAATTTGAAATAGCACAGACAGCTCTTGAGATTTTTGTGTGTGATACACTGAAAGGAATTATCCAGAAGAGAAGGAAAAACTAGTGTTTTCTTACTGTAAAATGGGAATGTGGCTTAGTGGTGGTAGAGTGCTTGCCTAGCGTGCATGAAGCCTGGGTTCAATTCCTCAGCACCACAGAAACAGAAAAAGCCAGAACTGGTGCTGTGGCCCAAGTGGTAGACTGCTAGCCTTGAGCAAAAGAAGCTCAGGGACAGTTCCTAGGCCCCGGGGTTCAAGCCCCTGAACTGACCCCCCCCCCCAAAAAAATTATAGAAGGTGCTGGGAATGCGGCTTAGTGGTAGAGTGCTTGCTTAGCATGCATGAAGCCCTGGATTCAATTCCTCACTACCACATAAACAGAAAAATGTTAGAAGTGGTACTGTAGCTCAAGTGGTAGAGTGCTAGCCTTGAACAAAAGAAGCTCAGGGACAGTGCCCAGACCCTAAGTTCAAGTCCCAGGTCTGGCAAACAATAACAACAACATGACTGAGCAATTCCTAATGACAAACTTAGCAGGGGTGCTAGAATGTCAAAGACCCAGTAATCTATTCAATTCATACTATAAGCAAAGAAAAGGTAAAGAGATATAGGTGAGTTTGAGGGGGCAGATGACTGAGAACTGGTTTTACACACTGTCGTAGGGAGAAGAGATGCCTTCCAAAAGTGAGCAAGGTAAAAATTTATTCACACCAAGCTCATTTGGATACAAGTGGTTGCTTCTTCTTCATAACCCATAATTCTGTTGATTATTTTCCTTTTTACTGACTTCACAATCAATGAAGTATTTTCATCTGTCAAACTGTTTCAAGTAAAAACTACACAATAACTTAATAATTAGTCCTAAATCAACGAGAGACCAAGTGTTACTAAAATTGACATAATTATAAAGGAAGAGAGCTATAATTTTTCGTTAACCTGGGAAACTTACTTTAGCTAAAAGTTTAGGAAGTGGAACTGTGGCTCAAGTTGTAAAGCACTAGCCTTGAACAATAAAGCTCAGCACCTAGGCCCTGAATTCAAGCCCCAGGACCAGCACTAAAATTAATAAAAATAAAGTTTACATGAAACTTTCTGAATTTTAGTGTCATAATTCATGTTTTTAGCCTTGTTAATTGAATCATTTGTACAAAGTCCAGGGATAGACTGGTGTGTGTGCGGCAAGTCATTGCCAGCTGACTAGAAGATCAATTCTAGTGAAAAGGATGAGAGAGAGAGAGAGAGAGATCCACTATTTACTCTTATCCCAAATAAAGGGGGAAACAAAAAGAAACACAAGATTCATCTTTATTTATTTCTTAACATTTAAGCCCTGATGTCCTTAAGGGCTTTTGGTGGTTTTTTTTTTTGGGGGGGGGTCAGTTGTGGGGCTTGAACTCTAGGCCTGGGTGCTGTCCCTCAGCAAAGGCAACCACTCTACCACAGCCCCACTTCTAGTTTTCTAGTGGTTGATTGTAGATAAGAATCTTAGACTTTCCTGCCCAGGCAGGCTTTGAACTGAGAACCTCAGATCTCAACCACCTGAGTAGCTAGGATTACAGGTGTGAGCCACCAGTGCCTGTCCTGTCCCTGAACTTTATTGCTCAAGGCTAGCTCTCTACAACTTTGAACCACAGTGCCACTTCTGGTTTTCTGGAGATTAGACTCTGATGGATTTTCTTGCCTAGGTTTCTTTTTAAAAAGGATTTCCAAGAGTGATGTATTCATGTGTTCCATGTACTGAAAGTTATCCCCAAACTGAGGAAACACAAGATTTTTATTTCTATACTAGATGCATCTGTGTCTTCTAATAGAATAAACAGCCTAAAATTCAAGTTAGTCTTTTCTGGCCAATTAAATTGTCCACCAAGAAAAAAAAAAGGATGGAGGGCTGGAGATGTAGCTCAGAAGTAGTGTTTACCTCATGTGCTTGAGGTTTGAACTCTGCATGTGCTGGAGTGTGTGAAGAGGAGAGAATGGGTTTAATTCTCTGCTAGACATATTGCAATGCAGAATACACTGCAATAGTTCTAGCCATCTAAATCAAAGACAACTTTTTTTTTTGTTGACAAAGATATCAATTTTAAATGGTGATTATATTCCAACATATATTCTTTATACCACTATCCAAAGTCTACTTCACTCTATGATATAATGTATCACTTACTGGCTTAGTGCATTTTTACTTATATCTGTACTATCACATCATCCCTATTAGAGTCTTATATGGAAGGAATTGCCAAAATTGTCTTATAATAATTATAGCACCTAACACATGGCTAAGAATCACATTATGTTAAATGGAGGAATGCTTTTAACAATATTAAAGCAAGGACCAAAGCAAACCCAATCTAAAATCCAAGGCTTAAAAATACTGACAATTATGAAATGATAACCCCTCAGCACATAATCTTTAAAATAACAATAAAAAATTTTAAAAAGATACTGGTTTATTGTTCATGAATGACTTAGTTGCAAGAGTAAATATGTCAAGGGAATAATTACCTGCTGAAACTTATATAAATCGTTATATTTCTCATGGAAGTCCAAGTTCAAAAGTTCCTTCTGAAGCCCTTCCAAGAACTCTTGACTTCGGATGAAGTTTGGGATCACACAGTGAAGAAAAGGGTCCATATCCATGATTATAGCTTCTGTTGAAAGGAAAATATTATGGTTGTGTTCCCTTTTGTATTTATTTATTCATATATTTATTTGAGGCAAGGTCTCATAGCTCAAGCTGTTCTCTAACTAAAGATCCTCCTACCTCTATTTCCAAAGTGCTGGGATTAGAGGTGTGCTTCACCATACTAAGCCCCTTTTGTAACTTTGATCTCTGAGTAATACAGCAGAGGAGACAAGAGAGAATGGTCATACATTTTTGAGAACCTAAACTTAAGTCTAAGACTGGGGGAATAATTATAAGCTATCTTAATTTTCTTTTTTGGGTTAGTTGTGGGCTTGAACTCTGGGCCTGAGTGCTGTCCCTGAGCTCTTCAGCTTAAGGCTAGCACTCTATCACTGGAGCCACAGTGCCACTTCTGGTTTTCTGGTGGTTAATTGGAGATAAGAGTCTCAGGGACTTTCCTGCCCGGGCTGGCTCGGAACCAAGATCCTCAGATCTCAGCCTCATGAGTAGCTAGGATTACAGGCGTGAGCCACCAGCAACCGGCTTAATTTTCTTTTTACTTATTAGATGACCCTACCATTTAAAGGCACTGTGCTTAAAATGCTAGTCCTTAAAATACTACAGTTGATGTTATTAAATTGAAAAGGCCTTTTTTTTCAGTTTAATGACGATTGAATTGGGCATATTTTTTATTCACCTTCCCCAGGCCTAAAAGAACAGCCATGAGATTAGCAAAACTGTATGGCAAATTGTCTTCAATCCCACCTTTTCTTTCCCAAAGTGAGTGCTTTTTTTTTTTTTTTTAAATCAGTTCTTTCCTAATGTCTTCTAATTCCTTCTAACCCTACCCCACCATGGCACCTGCTGGCTCTAACAGGCTAGGTTAGTATTACAAGACCACTACTGCCTACTAAATGTCTGGCTAAGAGGTACTTTACATGAATTCTCTCACTTCTCCTTGACAACTCTGGTATAAATATTATCACTAATCTCACCCAATAGATGAGAGTACTTTAAAACACTAAGGTATACCTCTGTCTTTGCATCCTAAGCAACCAGGATTCACCTCTCCACTTGAAACAAACAAACAAAAACCCCCTGGCCTACTTTGGAAGAAAATGCATTAAACATTAAAGCAGAGTTCATATCTTTTTTTTTTTTTCTTTTTGCTGGTCCTGGATCTTGAACTCAGAGCCTAGGCACTGTCCCTAAGCCTCTCTGTGCTCAAGGATAGAGTTCCACCACGTGAGCCACAGTGCCCCTTTCGGCTCCCCCCGGCCCCGTATGTGGTATGAGGAATCGAACCCGGGGCTTCATACATGCTAGGCTAGCACTCTACCACTAAGCCACATTTCCATGTTCTTGAAGTTGGTAACTTCGAAGATAAGTCTGGAATGCTCTGGTTAAACCCCCATGGGACTGCAAAGCATTACCTTTACTCGAAAAATTACATAAGCAATTCAAATTTCTGTCCAAATGTTCAATGGTTTCTACTCATGGAAATATTTACTGATGCTACGGGATGCCTGTCAAACCCATTTACTATCATTACCATCCTTCCCAGGTACATACTATTAATGATCCCACGGAAGCTTAGAGAAGCCTGCTACCCAAGGATGCACACAATCAGTGAAGATTCTAAGTCGGGGGCCTCTGATTCCACGCCGAGAACGATCCACTACCTCTCAGATTCAATCACTTACACATTTCCAGGCCCTCCCTTTCCCACATTCTCGGGCCATCGCTTACGATGTTTTAAACAAACCGAATTTCCAACGAAAGACGGCAGCAGCCGAGGCAAAGGCGGCCGTGGTCCTCCCGACCCCGCCTTCCCGGCAGCCCCGCGCTCGGCTCGAGCCCCCCAAGCCTCTCCCGAGGCTTCCAGGACCTCCGCGCCCGCGACTCCCCCCGCTCCCCGCCCCCGCCGCAGCCCATTACCGTGACTGAGGGGCGTCCGGTGGCTCCACGCCTCAGCCACTTGCTTTTTCACACCATTTTCCTTCACAGCGTCCGAAAACGCTGCTATCACCTCTTTCTTTTCCCTTTTCCTCACCCAGACCACGTCGAACACCGCAGGCCGCTTGCCACTCATCTCTCAAGGTAAGAAGCCGAGCCGCGACGTTCAAGCAGCCATTTCCCGGCAGAAACTACTCTTCCCAGCCTGCCCCTTTACCCACGCTCCCTAGCGCCACCCAATGGGCATGGGGAGGCGGAACCCATACCTGATTCCACCAATGGAATTTTCAGAGCCTCAGGCCTCTATGCCAGCGATTGGCCTAATAGGGGCTCGGCCGGCTACGTCC
This sequence comes from Dipodomys ordii, assembly GCF_000151885.1. Taxonomy (NCBI): domain Eukaryota; kingdom Metazoa; phylum Chordata; class Mammalia; order Rodentia; family Heteromyidae; genus Dipodomys; species Dipodomys ordii. The sequence goes on along the minus strand of NW_012267322.1, from coordinate 7,492,050 downwards.
CCGCCTCCCCACTTCCTGCCGCCAGAGGGTCCGGATTCCACTTCCGGTGTGCGTACGCCTGTTCTCGCTTTCTCGCGTTAATGGCGGGTGGCGGCTGCTGAGCGGGACGCCGATAACCGCTGCCCGCACAGGGGGGAAAGTGTTTCCCTACCCCCTATTTTGTGTTCGCTTGCAGTGCCGGAGTTCGTCAGCATGTCTGTGGTACCGCCCAATCGTTCACAGACGGGCTGGCCCCGGGGAGTCAATCAGTTTGGTAACAAGTACATCCAGCAAACCAAGCCCCTCACCCTGGAGCGCACCATCAATCTGTAAGTACCGGCGCGGCCCTGGGGGGCGTCTTTCCGTTCCCTCGAGAGCGCGCCGAAATGCACGGACCTCCTTCCGGCGCGACGCCGGCCGGCCGGCCGCTGGCGGGTCCCACGCCGCCTCGGCGCTCCGACGCCCACCTCAGGACCCGTGCAGGTTCCGCTGGCACAGGCCGCGCCCTCCCCGCCCGAGGCCCGAGGCCCCTACTCTGGCGAGCTTTCCTTGTTCTCTTCTCTGTTTGAAAAGAAGCGTTGCTTCCACTCTGTCCTGTGTACTTCAGTCATTATGGGTAAAGCCGAAGTTTGCTTTGAACTCTCTTTTCCCCACCCCTCCAAGAAGCAGCCAACTGCAGGATGTGATTTTTATCCGTCAGGTACGATGGTTTGTTTTTTTTTTTCAGTGTTTGCATAGCACGTGGATGTTACTGTTTTGGAACGTTTTTATTTGACATAAGTGATATAATCATTTTTTTTTGCAATAAACTTCGATATCCACTTGTAATGCATAAATCTGGTTTTTCCTCTCACGTGTTGTATAGTATTTCACCTAAAGGCATTCAGGTCCACTTTAACAGTGTATTCCATGCACCCACCCAGTAGGGTCCCTTCCCCCATTTAGAGTTTGGACGCTTTTGCCGAGTGTGGGAGGAACCTGACCAGAATTTTGCCTTCTGGAAACTTCTTTGTGAGCTGCTTGATTTTTCAACATGCCTTTCCTTTTTTAAGGAAACGATTGCTTTCTCAAAAGTAATCTTTAAAATACAAGTAATTTTGCTGTAGCAAGTAATTGCTATCGGGTGTATGTCTTGCTCAACAAATTGTCAGTGTACTTTTTGGAGGTTTCTGAGTGAATTTTTAAGGCAGCATGGTAGTGCTGTCTTAAAAAAAAAGGAAAAAAAGGGGCTGGGAAGGTGGCTCAGTAGTAGAGCGCTTGCCTTGCATGCCTGAGGCCCTGGGTTTGATTCCTCAGCACCACATAAGCAGAAAGAAAAAAGCCAGAAGTGGCATGTGGCTCAAGTGGTAGAGCACTAGCCTTGAGCTGAAGAGCTGAGGGACAGTGTCCAGGCCCAGAGTTCAGGCCCCACGACCAGATAACCCCCCCCCCCCAAACAAAAAGGCCAGTGTAGGTTGGTACACGTTTTAAAAGGGTGAGAATTTTCTGATAGTGGTATTCTGGTAAGACCCTAGGTGTTTTTCTGTCAAATAAACTTCCCCATGTCTTCACAAAACACCAGAAGTGACTTGAAATTGGAGAGATGTTTATTGTTCTTAGCAAAACAGGTGCTGGCTTGGAAATTTAGATAGTGTGAGCTGTGTATACTTTAGAATTAGTTGTGTGTATATAAATTATAACCTTTGTGGAAGGGATGTGAAGGGTAAACAAAAGGAGGAGGCTGCAATGCTTGGTAAGAAATGTACGCATTATCCTGCCCATGTAACTGTAACCCCTCTGTACAGTATCTTCACAAATAAAATAAAAAAAATAAATTATAACCTTTGTGCCTGTTAACACAGGTAGTAAGTAGCACTTTAAATTTCTATCATTGGAAAAAAAATCCTCAGAAGCTTCCTGTGAAATGGAAATTATGAAAGGATTGGGATGTGATTCAGGAAGAGAACACTTGCCTGTCCTGCACGAGGCCCTGTGGATTCCATTCCCAGCCTTGTAAAGTTAAAACTTTTAAAAATGTGAAAGTCAGGGCTGGGAAGGTGGCTCAGTGGTAGAGTGCTTGCCTTGCATGCATGAGGCCCTGGGTTTGATTCCTCAGCACCACATAAGCAGAAAAAGCTGGAAGTGACACTGTGGTTCAAGTGGTAGAGTGCTAGCCGTGAGCTGAAGACCTAAGGGACAGCGCCCAGGCCCAGAGTTCAGGCCCCACGACCAAAAAAAAAAGTGAAAGCCTACCTTGCATTGATGAGCTAAAATTGGACCTACAGTGATTTAAATTTTTTCCCTGATTATGGATCAGTTTGCATTTGGTCATTATATAGAATTGGCAAAACAGTTGTGTTTTTAACAGTGTCTTAGTCTTTGTTTCATTGATTATGGGTTGATGATAGTACTTTTCCTCTTTATATAAATAACAATATTCAGATACAATCATTTTGTTGTGAAGTTCAATTCATCTGGATGAGTAGTGACCTATTACATTGAATACGAACCCACTCTCAATATTTTTTTAGGGAAGGTTTCATGAGTGCCATTGTCTCAGGTAGTGTGCATCCGTAATGCTAGAAATACAGTGGTGAGGAAATAAGATAGACTCCTGCTTTATGATGCTCTTAGTGTAAGAGGAGTATTTATACGTCTAGACTAGCACAGTTGAAAATTTTAACATTTCATTTTGCTATCTTACTGATATGGGAGTTGGGCCTTGCGATAGAAATGTATTGCGGCTATTCTTAATCTTTCTTTTCTTTTTTCTTTTTCTTTTTTTTTTGCCAGTATTGGGGCTTGAAGTTAGGGTTAAGGTCCTGTCCTTTAACTTTTGTTCCAAAGTCTAGTGCTCTACCACTTGAGACACAACTCCGTTTCCAGCTTTTTTGGTGGTTTATTGGAAATAAGAGTCTTAATGGGCTTTCCTGCACAGAATGGTTTTGAACTGCTATTTTTCTCAGATCTCAGCCTCCTGAGTAACTAGGATTGTAAGTGTGAGCTAACACTGCCTGATTCCTTAATCTTTTCTGACTCAGGCTGTAAGGATGTAAATCATTTAAAAAATAGTTTGGCACCAGGTGTTGTATAACTTCTTGCTAATGATGATGGTGTTTGATTCAGTATTGAATCTACTAGGAAAAATATTTAAAATGTCCTGGGAATGGTGTATTTCATTATTTTAGAGTTTATGCTTAGAGTTTAGCTTGTGAATTGTGTGTGTGTGTGTGTGTGTGTGTGTGTGTGTGTAAGAAAACTAGGGGCTTGAAAAAGGGCCTCATTCTTGCTTAGCCTTTCATTCATGGTGGGTGCTCTATCATTTGAGGCATACCCCCATTTCCGGCTTTGTGCTGGTTAATTAGAAATAGGAGTCTCAGGTTTGTCTGCTCACGCTGACTTGATCTTTAGATCTCAGCCTCGTGAGTACCTAGGATTACAGGTGTGTGTTTTTTTATTTTTTCTGTTCAGCAACTTTGATTTCCCTTTTCAAGAACAGCTAAGTAGATTAAGTAGTTGACTGTTGATGTCAAGGGCATTTGTTTGTGTGTGTGCGCGAGAGTGTGTGCACACGTATATGTGCTTGCGCACCTGCTTGTTAGCTCCAAGGTTTCAATTCTGAGTCTAGGTGCTGTCCCTGTGCTTTTCGTTGTTGTTGGTTGTAGGGCTTGAACTCTGGGCCTAGGCACTGTCCCTGTCTCTTCAGCTCAGGGCAAGTGCTCTCTATTGAACCACAGAGCCACTTCCGGTTTTCTGGTGGTTAGTTGGAGATAAGAGTCAATGGACTTCCTGCCTTGGCTGGCTTTGAACTGCCATCTTCAGATCTCAGCCTCCTGAGTAGCCAGGATGACAGGTGTGAGCTACTGGTGGCTGGCTCCCTGAGCTTTTTTTTTTTTTTTTGATTAGTGTTCTACCACTTGGGCTTCACTTCCTTTTTTCCTTTTTCCTTTTTTCTTTTGCTGGTTATTGGAGATGGGAGCTCCACAGACTTTTCTGCCCCAGATGGCTTCAAATACTGATCCTCAGACCTCAGCCTCCTGAGTAGCTAGGATTTCAGGTGTGAGACACCAGCACATGGCTTGTCAAGGGTTTTTAATGGATAGCTTGCTCTTCAGCCATGTATTAGCCAAATATTCTTATTGAAAAACTTATGCATAATATATGATCAAATATAAATGTGTGATTTTAAACTATTCTTAAAGACTTTCTTAGGCAAATAGCTTAGAAAACAGTAGAAACTATACTTTCAGGTTTTTATTTTTATTTTTCCCTTGGTCATGGGGCTTGAACTTAGGGCCTGGGTGCTGCCCCTGAGCTCCTTTTGCTCAAGGCTAGCACTCTACCCTTTGAGCCACAGGTCCACTTCTGATTTTTGAATAGTTAAATAGAGATAAAAGTCTCATTGGGATTTTTCTGCCTGCGCTGGCTTCAAACTGTGATCTTCAGGTCTTAGCTAATGAGTAGCTAGGATTACAGGTATGAGCTACTGGCGCCTGCAATATTTTCAGGGTTTTTTTAAATTTATCTTTTTGCTGGTCCTGGAGCTTGAACTCAGGCTTGGGTGCTGTCCCTGAGCCTCTTTGTGCTCAAGACTAGAGCTCTCCACTTGAGCCACAGCTGCACTTCTGGCTTTTTTCTTTTTTCTTTCTTTTTTTTTTTTTTTTCTGGTCGTGGGACCTGAACTCTGGGCCTGGGCACTGTCCCTCAGCTCTTCAGCTCAAGGCTAGCACTCTATCACTTGAGTCTCAGTCCCACTTCCGGCTTTTTCTGTTTATGTGGTGCTGAGGAATCGAACCCAGGGCCTCATGCATGCAAGGCAAGCACTCTACCACTGAGCCACCTTATCAGACCCCCAGTTCTGGCTTTTTTCTGAGTAGTTTATTGGAGATGAGTCTCATGGACTTTTTTCTGCCTGGACTGGCTTTGAATCGTGTTCCTCAGATCTCAACCTCCTGAATAGCTAGGATAACAGGCATGAAGCACTGGTGCCCAACTTAATATTTTCAGTTTTTGTTTTTTTTTGATGGGTCGTGGGGCCTGAACTCTGAGCCTGGGTGCTGTCCCTTAGCTCTTCAGTTCAAGACTAGTGATCTACCACTTGAGCCACAGCACCACTTCTGGCTTTTTCTGCTTATGTGGTGCTGAGGAATCGAACCCAGGGCCTCATGCTTGCAAGGCAAACACTCTACCACTGAGCCACCTTCCCAGCCCAATATTTTCAGTTTTTAAATAAGAGAATATTTGCCCTAAATATGATGGCTAGATGATTTAAATGAGAAATGATGAATAAGGACACTGAATAGAAAAATACAGAAAACTATGAGGCCTATGAGGCTTTTAGTAGGTTCAAAGAGGAAGGAAAACAGAAACTTTTACCTATAAAAGGTTGTGTTTGAATAATTTGAGGGAAGTTGAGAGAAATAGAAAACTGTTGGAGAGATGCTGATGGCTAACAGTGGCTCAGTATTATTGGATAAAAAGGATGAATAATTAACACTCATAATTTAATACAATTTCATATTAGTAGTGAGGGGAACCAGGTTGGTAATTGTTAGTATAGCAGCTGTTAACTAATAAAATTAGAGAACTAGCACTACCTATCAATAATCACTTCTAAGCATTTAGAGATCTTAGGGTACAGTTAGTATGCCATTAAATCACATGGGAGCTCTGGTTTTAAGAGTCCAAATAACGGGATTCTCATCTCTTTATATGCTTAGCTAGTTATGTAACTATGGGAAAATCTTATGTTTTGTGAGCACAAAGACAAACTTTGTCCATGATTTCTTTTTTTTTTTTTTTTTTGGGTCCGGTCGTGGGGCCTGAACTCTTGGCCTGGGTACTGTCCCTCAGCTCTTCAGCTCAAGGCTAGTGCTCTACCACTTGAGCCACAGCACCACTTCCGGCTTTTTTCTTTTTGCTTATGTGGTGCTGAGGAATCGAACCCAGGGCCTTAAGCATGCAAGGCGAGCGCTCTACCACTGAGCCAACTTCTCAGCCCTGTCCATGATTTCTTTATGCGTGACTAGTATTTGTTGTGGTAAGCATGGGCATCAATTCTCATGGTGCATGTTTGTCTTTGGATAACAGGTACCCTCTTACCAATTACACTTTTGGTACAAAAGAGCCCCTCTATGAAAAGGACAGCTCTGTTGCAGCCAGATTTCAGCGCATGAGGGAGGAATTTGACAAAATTGGAATGAGGAGGACTGTAGAAGGGGTTCTGATTGTACATGAGCACCGGCTGCCCCATGTCTTACTGTTACAGCTGGGAACAACTTTCTTCAAATTGTAAGTGTTGTTAGAAATTAATACCAAGACAGTGTTTAGTGGGATGCTGTTTCATGCACGTTTGGAATACAATTTTAGTCCTTAGTCATTAATTTCAACAAACTTTTGTTAATGGCATCTTCAGGAATCTTCAGGGGGGAAAATGATGATTATTTTCTCTAGTGCAGTGTGTACTTATTTTCCTAACTAGAAATCTGCACGTTTCTTTATATTTTGACATTAGTGATTGAGCTTGGTAGAAACCCCATGAAACAGATCAGACTAAGCTCAGTTTCTAGATATCAGTGTAGCATTACTAAGAGCATTTGATGTTATTGTTTCCTTTAGGATGATGTCCTCTTCTCTTAAAACAGTTTAATTTTATCATTTGAGCTCATAAGTCTATAAATATATACCCAGTCCGCAGTTACTTGGTCAAAGTATGCTAGAAATCTAAAATACTTGGACATTCTTAAACTATCTTATTCCTGAGAACTAAAAAACATTTCTGTTGCTCAGCCTTTCTAGACTCCATTTCTTCCTGAGAGGAGAGTGGAATGGATTTTGGCCAGTAATTGTATTTATGCTGTTAGGTATTTTTCTGTGTAAAGCTAGGTGGATTAGTATGAACTCAACATTCCAGTGTACTCTTTCTTTTGCCTTTGACATTTGTTTTAGTTGCCTTATGTGATGTTGAGATGTTTTATTCACTTCAGTGATAGAAATGATTACTGTATTATTTCTGTAATCCTCAAATTATATTAAGTTGCATACTGAAATTCTTAACCTTTGTACAGACCTGGTGGTGAACTTAACCCAGGAGAAGATGAAGTTGAAGGACTAAAACGCCTAATGACAGAGGTATTTTTCTATTTAATCTCTGACAGTTTTATTGCCAATCTGAATACCACCAATTTATAATGAGATTTTATTATGTCTAATGAAAAAGATAAGATTATATGAGATATTTAATTTTTAATACAGAAAATAGACTCGTGTTAGTATATGTTCTTTAAGTTGAATTCACACAATTTATCTTACCATTTTGAAGTCAGTCTAATAACAGTGTTGTAATAATGGTGATAAATGACCAACTTTCATTTATTAATCACTTTGCTAGATACTGATTTAAGTGCATTACATGCAATAACTTTTTTTTTCTCCCCCTTGGTGATTGAGGTTTGAATAGTGCCTTAGACTTGCTAGGCAAGTACTCTAAAACTTGAGCCATATCTCTGGTCCTTTTTCACCTTAGTTATTTTTCAGGTTAGTGTTTTTATGATTTTCTCTGGGCTGGCCTTGAACTGTAAGCCTCCTGTCTGTCCCTCCATAGCTCAGATTACAGACATGTGCTCCTATGTCTAGTTGAGATGGGAGTCTTGCTCACTTTTTGCCCATGCTGGTCTGTTCTCTGTCTCCCAAATGCTGAAATGAAGAGGTCTGTAAGGTAAATTTAAATAGGTTTAATTAGGTAGCTGATAAAGAGAACATCACTAGGTATTCAGGCAGGAAGAGAAGTTTATTTTATATTACCAAACTGCTGCCCCACTGTGCTTGGTAGAAAAATGTATGGCTGAAGGGGCAGAGCTTAGGTCCTGCCTGGGTTCAGTAGGGAAGGGAGAAGGTGTGGCCAGATGATGGAAGGTATGGCCACACCAGATGGAGACCAGATGTGGGACTCTCAGAGCCTGGGACCCTACCTCAGTCCCGGTGTATGGGGAGGAGTGGTGACCTCTGAGGAGGAGGTAACTGCCTCCAGGTGTGCCAGTTACCTAGGTGATACAGGTACTGGGTAGAGACTTAGCCAAGATGTGGGGAACCCACTGCCTGTTTGGCCCCAGAGCAGACCTTACATGGTCTTCAAGCCTGCCCACAATACTCCTCTAATCATCATAACAGCCCTAAAGTAGGTATTATCATTAATCCCATTTTACAGATAGGGAAATGAGGGCACAGAGTGTTGAAACAACTTGTTATTATAGAGCCAATGTATAGTAGAGCTGGAGGTTTAAATGCAAATGGTTTTGTCCCAAAGTAGAATTTTGGGTAAGAGAAGTCTGTCTTAATATACCTGCTTTTGCATATATCTTTTATATTTTGCCTAAGTTATACTATTTTTAAGATTTCTGATGTCTGTTTCTGAAGAGTTGGAGCCAAATGCATAGAATTGGAAGTTTTGGAGATTGTAGAGGTTTTCATTACCAAATATTTTTCTTTTTTAGCATACTTCCTTAATTAAAAAACGAATACACTGTCTGAAAAGCAAAAGGGAAACAAAACTAAGATGAATCACTTGTAATTCTATTCTTGACTTACAGGTTTTTCTAGGCATTAGTTTGGTTTTTGGAGATGACAAGGTCTCACTACGTAGCCCAAGATGGCCTCAAATTTGAGATTCTCCTGCCTCTGCCTCCTGAATGTTAGAAGTACAGTCATGCACCACCATATTAGCTTTTAGTATTTTTTAAAGTGCATTACAGTTCTTAAGGATGCTGTACTGTGCTTCATTTACATAGAATCTACTTGCTTACCTCTAATTCTGAAAACACTACTAAAAAGGTGGAATATCTTTAAAAAAAGAAATGAATTCAAATTGGGGGCACAAAAATGAGATTATAGCAAATAAAAATGGGGGTGTCTAGAAAGCAGATAGCTAGATCATAAATGACTTACCAGAACCCTTGGAGGGGTGTTGGGGGATGGGGGTGAAATTCAGAATCCGGCACTGAAGAACACCAGTAAGGCTGAAGAATTTGAAATGTTAAGTACCTGTGAAAGTGGGCACATGCATGGGTTGGAAACCAGATTGACGAAGTCTATGTAGGGTGTATTTATATATTAGATCGTCTTTCCTACTCTGTATAGTTAGGCAAGACTGGCTGATGATTGAGTCTCTGTAATAATTGATCAAAAAACAGCTACCAATGAAAAGTAAGGAGATAAGAATAAGGGAGTTTCCCTTCTGGCTACTGAGACTTCCCAGGACTTGATACTCCTAGTTCAGAATAGAGCAAAACTACACAGAAAGTATCCTAGTAGCTGAGAGAATGTTAACAATTATTGCAAGCAGAAAACTAGATGTGGGGGCTGGGAAGGTGTCTCAGTGGTAGAGCGCTTGCCTTGCATGCATGAGGCCCTGGGTTCGATTCCTCAGCACCACATAAGCAAAAACAAAAAAGCCAGAAGTGGCGCTGTGGCTCAAGTGGTAGAGTGCTAGCCTTGAGCTGAAGAGCTGAGGGACAGCGCCCAGGCCCAGAGTTCAGGCCCCACAACTGGACCAAAAAAAAAAAAAAGAAAACTAGATGTGTTTTTTGGAGATAGTGACCAATCCAAGAACAACTCTACGTGATAGATTTGTATATGCTAGAAAAGTGCTCTACCATTGAGCTAATTTTCCAACCTGAGCAGGCTTCTCTTAAGGGTTCAGTCTTAGTACCTATCAGAGGAGGAAACAAGCACTAACAACACCTCATGATTTCATTTTTCTTTTTTGGGAATCAACCATGGGGCTTGAACTGAGGACCTGGGTGCTGTCCCTGAGCTTCTTTGTTCAAGGCTAGAGCTCTACCACTTTGAGCCACAGTGCCACTTTTGGTTTTCTAGTGGTTAATTGGTGATAATAGTCTCAGGGACTTTTTTGCCTGGGCAGCTTTGAATTGAGATCCTCATATCTCATCTCAGCCGCCTGAGTAGGTAGGCTTATAGGCATGAGCTACAGCACTTGGCTACAAAAAAATGCCTTTGATTTGACATCTTGCTCATCTTTTTTTTTTTTTGAGTAATCTTCGTAAGAAAGAGATAAAAAGAAGCAAAAGGAATAAAAAATGGAAATATTCATAATTGAAAAAACTGATTTAATATAAGCAAGTTTTGGTAGCTCATCTTTCTAATCTTACTTAGGCAGAGATCAGAAGGATCACAGTTTAAGGCCAGCCTGGGTAAAAAGTTGGGGAGATCCCAACTTTGCTGATGCACACAAGCTGGGTTTGGTGAGCTCAGCTGAAAGGAAAAACATTTAAGTAGGAGTATCTCAGACTGAGACTGTTACCCAGGTAAGATCAGGAGATCCTATATGGAAAAATTTTAAAAAAAGAAACAAAACTAGTGAGGCCGGGCACCGGTGGCTCATGCCTGTAATCCTAGCTACCGAGGAGGCTGAGATCTTAGGATCACAGTTCAAAGCCAGCCCAGGCAGAAAAATCTGTGAGACTCTTATCTCCAATGAACCACCAGAAAAGTGGAAGTAGTGCTGTGGCTCAAGTGGTTGAGTGCTCGCCTTGAGCTGAAGAGCACAGGGATAGCGCCCAAGCCCAGAGTTCAAGCCCCATGACCCCCCTCCCAAAAAAAAAAAAACCAACCAAACAAAAACTAGCTGACAACTTAACTGGTATTGCACTTGTGAAGGCTCTAAATTAAAACCCCAGTGTTACCCAAACAAAACAAAAACTAGGATTAATATTCTTTGTATAATAAGAAAAGGTATTGGATCTATAAAACAAAAATCCCTTAGAAGTGTCCTATCCAAAGGGAAAAAAACCTTACACATGCTGGAAAACATGTCAGTGACAACAATAATAAACAAAATATCAGCACTAAAATTGTATCTGTAACTTTAGAACTTAGCCTGAAGCAAGGATTTAGTTTGAAATGGCCTGGCTGTCTCAAAAAAAATAATAATTCTATTGGATTAGAATATAAGGATATAGAGATGGCATGTAGGAGAGGAAAGACTAAATTCATGGGTCTCCAGAAGGACCAATAGAAACTACAAATAGAACTGAGGATAAAGAAGAATTAGCATAATTTGAGCAAATTTCCTTCAACAAGTTATGAGATTGAAAACTCACAACTCTAAAATAAATGTTTATAAATCCAAGGAAAGGCATAGCATCCCAAAACTTTAGATCAATAGTGATGAACAGAAGGTACCCAAAGTTTCCCTAATGGAACAAGTGGCTAGGCAGTGAAATAGATTAAATACGACCATCAAAATCAGAAATGGCAATGCCCAGAAATAATGCTGGAAGCTAAAAGATCCTGGAGCATTCCTTTATAACTCTGAGAGGATTTGATTTCCATCTTAGAATAATATCTAGATATGTGGGAGGCTGAAAAAAATAGGAGAGGCCAGCCCCAGCAGGAAAGTCTCAAGACCTCTTTCTTAATCCTCATCTGGATACTGTGGCACACCTGGCATTGTAAGCTATGTGGGAGTCTGAGACTGGGAAGATTTTAGTTCCAGGCTAGCCTGGGCAGAAAAATCTGAAGAACTCATGTCAGTAGAGGGAAGCTTGATGTGGTGGCATGCACCTAATACCCCAGCAATGATAGGAAGCCTTAAATAGGTAGATTGTAGTCCAGGCATATGCCAGGACAGAAATTAGATTCTGTCTCAAAAATAGTGAGCAAAAGACTGTGTTGGAGAGAGAATCGTAACACTGTAGGAAAAGAGGCCAAGGTAAGACCCTAAGACTCCAGCTGTGAAGCAGGGCTGAGCACATCTAGTATAGAGTGGAGCATAGCACGAGTGTCCCTTAGAATGAAATTGATAGAGTGAAGTTAGAATGTAGAAGAAAGTTTAGTTGTTTTAGACAATATGGGAATGAATATAGTGATAGCAAAGGAATTGAAAGAAAAGCATAGCTGTACAAATAATAAATTAAACTTTTAGTTTACTAATCACTGCTATGACTGATAATATGACTTAAATATTTACTAATTTAATTAGTGGTAAACTGAAGATTTTGGGAGAAAAGTGAATGGGAAGATGATTTTAAAAAACCATTTTTCCAAAATCTCATCTTTTTAGTCTTTTTTAGACTTTTAGAAATGGGAAGTAGTTAAGAAACAATCATAGGAGAATTTTTTTTTTAAATGTACTGTGGTGGTAAAGCCCAAGCAACTTGGGAGGTGGAGGTAATGATCAGTCTGAGACACTAGGTAAGGAAGACCTAACCTAAAAAGTAAACTAAAGCTCAAAGGGGTTGGCTGGGTCAATGCGGTCATGCTCAAGTGATAGAGTGCTTGCCTAGCAAGCAAGAGGCCCTGAGTTGTTCAAACCTCAGTATTGTCTCTTCTCCCCCAAATTAATTTTATATTGGAGAAATCTGACAAGCACTACTTCAGACAGGTGATCAGAAGTCATATTAATGGTAAGTCATGTTCATAGCATGGCACTTTTACAAAACACTGTGGTCTTCCTTCCAAAACTCTATAGCCTCAGTCTAGTTAAAAAACACCCTACAAAATAGGATGACTGCTCAGAACTTCCCAGGATCATCAAACACAAGGAATTTGAGAAATGAGGAAAGTGAGCTGGGTGCTGGTGGCTCACTCCTGTAATCCTCGCTTCTCAGGAGGCTGGGATCTGAGGATCATGGTTCAATGCCAGCCCGGACAGGAAAGTCCATGAGATTCTTACCTCCAATAAACCACTAGAAAACTGGAAGTAGTGCTGTGGCTCAAGCAGTAGGTGGCTCGCCTTGAGCTGAAGAGTGCAGGACAGCACCCAAGCCCAGTGTTCAAGACTATGACCAACCAAAAAAAAGAAATGAGGAAAGTGTAGTCTAAGGAGAAATGGTGACCAAATGAGGTCTTTTATAAGAGTGAAAAGGGTTATTAGGTAAAAACAAGGATATCTGAATATCAAAGTATGAACTTCATTTCTAATATGTTTTGATATTGAATCATTTGTTATGATAGTTATGATGTAATTGTTAATAATAGGGAAAACTGGATGTAGGGCACATAGAAATATTCGGAACCATCTTTGCAACTGTAATTTTAAAACTTTTAAAATAATTTGTATAAAATTGGTAAGAATGGGGTTGGGAAAGTGGCTTAGTTGTAGAGTGCTTGCCTACCATGCATGAAGCCCTGGGTTCAATTTCTCAGAACCACTTAAACAGAAAAGGCCAGAAGTAGTGCTATGGCTCAAGTGGTAGAGTGCTAGCCTTGAGCAAAAGAAGCTCAGGGACAGTGCTCAGGCTCTGAGTTCAAGCCTCAGGACGGGCAAAAAAAACAAAAAAACAAAAAAAACCTCTCCACCAAAATGGTTATTAGTAAGTTCATTTACCAGCTATCCTATTTCTTTTGACAGATACTAGGTCGTCAAGATGGAGTTCTGCAAGACTGGGTCATTGATGACTGCATTGGTAACTGGTGGAGACCAAACTTTGAACCTCCTCAGGTCCGTGTTCACTTGTATTTGCTGAGGATTGGGGAAGTGGAAAATTCTAGATATTTTAAAAAATTATGAAAGTAGAACTTGAAATTTCCTATTTTCTTTTTAAATTTTTTTTATTGTGAAAATACTGTACAGAGGGGTTACAGTTACATGAGCAAGGTAATGAGTACATTTCTTATCAAGCATTGTTGCCTCCTCCTCTGTTTTTTCCCTACCATCCCTTCCCTCCTGCCTCCACAACTATACTCAACTATACTCCTCTCCCCCTGCCTAAATTGTAAAGCTCATTTTTCAACATAGTGTCTTGTATATCTTATTGTTAGAATGGGTCAACCTGTTTCCCTATTTATTTTTTTACCAGTCATGGGGCCTGAACTCGGCCTGGGTGCTGTCCCTCAGCTCTTCAGCTCAAGGCTTATGCCCTACTGCTTGAGCCCAGCGCCACTTCTGGCTTTTTCTGCTTATGTGGTGCTGAGGAATTGAACTCAGGGTCTCATGCATGCAAGGCAAGCACTCTACCACTGAGCCACCTTCCCAGCCCTCTATCCCTATTTAAACATTTTGTTTTTTTTTTCCCTTCCCCTCTTTTTTCTCTTATTTAGACTAAATATATTACCAAAACTGAGCGTTTTATGAAAACTCTTCAAATACAAAAGTAGAGAGAAAGAAGTCAATCTACCCATAACAATAACTCATAATTAAACATACTCATCAGTTTTCTTCTGCCATTTTTTCCTTGCCTTCATCTTGGGTCATTTTTGAAGCACAGTGTAGATAGCATTTCAGTTGTAAATACTTTAGTATAAGAGTCATAGAGATTATGATCTTTTGCTTTTTTTTTGTTGTTGTTGGGCAGGGCTTGAGCACTGTCCCTCAGCTCTTCAGCTGAAGGCTAACACTCTACCACTAGAGCATCAGCACTATTTCCAGCTTTTTCTGCTTATGTGGTACTGAGGAATCGAACCCAGGGCCTCATGCATGCAAGGCAAGCACTCTACCACTGAGCCACTTCCCAGCCCTGAGATTATGATCTTTTAAAGAATGATCTTAGTACTACTAATATACTAAAGTAATTTCATAACTTGTAGTATCTAGCACTTATTTTTACATGTCCTGATTATTTCTTTTTTTAAAAAAATATTTGTTTGAATTAAGATAGTCTCTTAAGATCTTTTTATACCTACATGTTGCTTACCTATTTCTTTTTCCTTGTAATGTACTTGTTAATAAAAATAGACAAGCATTTCTATTGTGGATACACTCCCTGTTGTCATTGAACTTTGTAGCCTTTTCTCTTGCATGTCTTGTAAATTAATAGATCAAAAGATTAGATTAAGGCTCAGTGATAACAGCCAGGAAAATTAGGTTTGTCATGGATCATATTTTATTGAAGTGTAACAGATTATAGGTTGAATACCTCTAATCCAAAAATCTGAAATTTAAGCTATTTGGTTGACATGATGCTAAAAAGGTTTAGGATTTGAATTAGGGATGTTCAGCTGGTAAAGTCTGCCAACAGTTTCATCCCAAGCCTTTCCAATAAGGAATACTAAATACTATCCCCAAATCTGTCAACCTGAAACAGTGGATATTATCTGTTTCTCAGGAACGCCTTTGCAGGGGGTTTCTGCTCAGGTCTCATGAAGTTACAGCGAGATTGCATCATAAGCCTGAACTGGGGAGGATCTGATCCCAGGCTCACATGTATTGGAGCACCTCACAGTTCCTTCTGAATTGTTGGATTCAGTTTTTCCTGGATGTTGACCCAAGACCTCCCTTCAGTTCCTTGTCATGGGAACATCTCCAAAGGGTAACTCTCACTAAAGCAGCCACTTTCCCCAGAGTGTGCTATTGAAGAGACTGTGAGAGACAGCCACAGGGTGCCCAAACAGGAAGCAATTGTTGGTTATAACCCTGGAACATAGGAGGAGAGGATTCTACAAGGATGGGAATGTCAGGAGACAGGTGTTTGGGGGTCATTTTGGAGGCTGGTTCCATAGGTGATGTTTTGTACTTTTTTTAAGATTTTAGAAATAAGATTTTAGGTCAATGCTGTTAATTTCCTGGAGCTAGGAAATTATTAGGGTTGTAATTCTTCTATAAAGAATACAAAGACAGCCAGGCGCTGGTGGTTCACCTGTAATCCTGGCTACTCAGGAGGCTGAGATCTGAGGATTGTAGTTCAAAGCCAGCCCAGGCAGGAAAGTCCTGAGACTCTTTATCTCCAATTAACCACCAGAAAACTGGACATGGTGCTGTGGGTCAAGTGGTAGCGGGCTCGCCTTGAGCTGAAGAGTTGAGGGACAGGGCCCAGAGTTAAAAAAAATAAAGTTCTGGGAAGGGAGGGAGGGAGGGAGGGAAGGAAGGAAAAGGGAAAGAAAAAAGAAAGAAAGAAAGAAAAAGAGAAACTTTTTTTTTTGTCGGTCATGGGGCTTGAACACTGGGCCTGGGTGCTGTCCCTGAGCTCAGATCAAGGCACAGTGCCACCTCCAGTTTTCTGGTGGTTTATCGGAGATAAGAGTCTCACGGACTTTCCTGCCTCGGCTGGCTTTGAACTGCAATCCTCAGCTCTCAGTCTCCTGAGTAGCTAGGGTTACAGGCGTGAGTCACCAGTGCCCAGTATAAAATAAACTTTTTTTTTTTGGTGCGCTTGTGCATGCGTGCGTGTGCACGCGCGCGCGTGTGTGTGTCTGTGTGTGTCATGGGGCTTGAACTCAGTCAGGGCCTGGGCACTGTCCCTAAGCTTTCTTGCTCAAGGCTAGCACTCTACCACAGTTTTCTGATGGTTAATTGGAGGTAAGAAGTCTCAGGGACTTTCCTGTCCAAACTGGCTTCGAACCTCCATCATTAGATCTCGGCCTCTTGAGTAGGTGAGAGCTACTAGTGCCCAGATAAAGAGAAACTTAATCATTCTATAAGCTACTTATTTGCCCTGAGGTTTATCTCTTGTATAGGAAAGAACAGATGCTTCTTCTCTTTGTCAGTTTTCAGAAGAAGCAGTTTGTTCCTGTCTTCTGAAGACTAGACTTCATTCTTCAGAGAATAAGGGTGAATTGGGAAGTGATCTCAGAAAGTAGAAGTGCATAGGGAGAGGGAGACCAGAAGCAGGAAAAGTCAAAGAAAAAAAAAATGTACCTAACTGATGTTAGTAGTTGTGAGCAATGATTAATTTGGTCAAGGACAGTCAGGAACTAAACGAAATGCACCTCGTGGCTGTCCATCAAAAGATACAAGGCCAGGGACTCAGATGGGTTGGAGGTGCTTCACCTTCCTTGCAATTTCATGTTGAGTCTAAACATGAGCTAAGACTTTTCAGACTTTGGAAAGGCTTGGAGGCTAAAAACAGATAGTGGGACAGTGGCAACAAGCAGGGAACTATCCTACATGCTTAAATAGAGCTGCTCTGAACTTTGAGGGAAAGTGAGATGTTGAGACATGGGCACAAAAACACGTTTCAGTGACCTTTCAAAGTATTGGCATACATCAGGACTTAAATATTCTCGATTTATTTTAATGATTGATACTGAGGCTCAAAATTTTCCTACTTGGGCTAGTAAGTGAACATCTTAGTTAATCAAAATCCCTTATAACTTGATAGCTTCTTTCCAAGCCAAGCAAAATGCGTCTGTCTTATATGGTAGATGGATAGGATATGGAGCTGTCCATGTCCTTCCTGTGGAGGCTAAGATTGCCACAAACATCTATGTTCCCAGTTTCACACAGAAGTAATGAGGTGGCTGGCTCAAAGCCAAGTGGAGAAACCATTCTAAACTGTTGTTGTTTCAATTTTGGTTTTCTAACATTCACTAATTGGAGACTGCTTGGTAATAACCTAACGATTTTGCTGGTTGCTTTCTGAATATCCCCATACATTCATCTTCCCTACCATGGTTCCACAACAACTCCCTTACTAGAGTCTAAGGATAACAAAAGAGTGAGTTTATTTAATAAGCATGTGTTTAAAAAGTCCAGTTGGCTTAGATATTAAGACCAGAACTAGAGAAGAGTGGCACCAAAAGGATCTTTGAGCCTCAGAAGAAAGCACAGCAACTTCACTTTAATTTGGGTCATGGTTTGTTGTGTATAAACTACAGGTGTTTGATTAGCATGTGCTGTTTTAAGTTACTTCTCACCTCTTTGTCTTTACTGGTTTTGATTAGTGCTAAGGACTACCAAAGCCTTGCTTGTATAATTGCCTCAATTCATTGTGCATTAGGTTCTGGTGTATAATTATCCTAACTTGAATACTGGTTGGATGTGATGAGAGTATAGTGGGAAATAACATTGGCTTATTTTGGTACTAGGGTTGGACCTCAAGGCTTCATGCTTGCAAGGCACCAACTGCTTTAACCACAACTCTTATCCATTTTTGACTTGGTTGTTCTCAAGGTAGACTCTCACTTTTTTCCCTGGCCTCCTATTGACACTTGCTGTTATAGCTGAGATGATAGGAAGGCACCTCTGCCCAACTTTTTCTTTGAAAGTGGGGCTCATGAACATTCCCTAGGCTGGCTTCAAACAGAGATCCTCATTATCCCTTCTTCCTGAGTACCCAGGATTGTAGGCATGAGCCATTGCTACCCAGAAAAATGATTCATTCTTGCATATCAGTGTCCTTCTGTAGTTCTCTTTCTCCCTTTAAATTTTCTAAAATATTTTCTCCATTTTAGCAAGTAATTAGACTATCCAGCTGGCAGAACTCCACCAAGATAGCTCATCTGGTGTTCCTAAAGCGTGTGCAGCAGGAGGTTACATCTTGTTAACTATCTCACAGGCTTTATTTAAACTTTTAACATAGTAAACACATTCACACCAGGATTATAGAGTATTTAACTTAGTAATGATATTTAAAAACAGCAGCAATAATTTTGTTAAAAACACTAATTAAAATCAAATTCATTATATTATAAATTTCCCAAGCCATAATTCCTGTGACTACATATTTGCATTGAGTGTTTGACTGAATTACTACTTGTTATTTTTTACGTCTGAAAACATTTACTTACTAGTACATCTGTTAGGTTCTTGGTCCTGGTAAAGACAAATGAGAAAGAGTTGTATACTACTAGCAGTTTACACTATATTGGGAACTTAAATGAATAAACCCATGTGCTACATGTTATAATAAAATTGTGTTCAGGATATGAGAACTGAGTTCCAGAAAGTTCATAGTTGAGTTTTATTGTCTGAAATGGAGAAATTAATAATTAAAGGTGTAGAGGTATAAAGAATTGTGGCTTTTGAAAACTACAAATCGTTCTCATTTCTTAATTTAGTATCCATATATTCCTGCACATATTACAAAGCCTAAGGAACATAAGAAGTTGTTTCTGGTACAGCTTCAAGAGAAAGGTAAGTTATTTTGTTATTGAAGATAGCCATCTAAAAAATTTGTTGTGTTTTCAGTATTTGTTATTCTTTCAAGTTCCTTAAATTTCTAGAATTTATTATAAAGCTAAAAAAAGACATACCTAGTCCTCTTAGTTGTGCCAGTAAACTTAACTATAGTCTACACTGTGTTTTATTTGTTTGGTTTAGTATTTGGAAATAGTCTTGCTATGTAGCCCAGGGTGACATCAAACTTGGAATGCTGCCTTAGCTTCCTGAATGCTGGGATTACAGGTGTGTTCCACCATACTAACTGGGACTGTTGATTTTCTAGTGAAAAATCCCAAGAGATTGGTTCTTAAAAAAATAAAATCTCGCCGGGCCCTGGTGGCTCATGCCTGTAATCCTAGCCACTGAGGAGGCTGAGATCTGAGGACTGCAGTTCAAAGCTAGCCTGGGCAGGAAAGTCTGCAAGATTCTTATCTCCGATAAACTTGAGCTGTGGCTCAAGTGGTAGAGTGCTAGCCTTGAGCTGAAGATCTGAGGGACAGGGCCCAGGCCCAGACCCAGAGTTCAAGCCCCACAACTGACAAAAAAAAAATCTCTAGAGCTGTTTGAACAAGTATTCTTTTTTTTTTGGTCGTGGGGCCTAAACTCTGGGCCTGGGCGTTGTCCCTCAGCTCTTCAGCTCAAGGCTAGCGCTCTACCACTTGAGCCACAGCGCCACTTCCGGCTTTTTTCTTTTTGCTTATGTGGTGCTGAGTAATCGAACCCAGGGCCTCATGCATGCAAGGCAAGCACTCTACCACTGAGCCACCTTCCCAGCCCCCTTAACAAGTATTCTTATGTCTGATAATTTTATAATAGAATTTATTACAAACCCAAGGCTGTTTTCTTTTCCAGAGTCAGTAGTTACATGTGATAGTCTGGCTGTTAATAGCATGTATCTGTCTATTGAGAGAACCAGTTTTTCAAATCTCTGTGACCTTTAATAAAACATACTCAGTTTATTAATGAGAAGTATTTTTCCATATTTATTTTTCTCAAATGTAAAGTTTATTGTATGAGAAATTATACAAAATGAATACTATCTTGTTTGTTTTAGCATTGTTTGCAGTTCCTAAAAATTACAAGTTGGTAGCTGCACCGCTGTTTGAATTATATGACAATGCACCAGGATATGGCCCCATCATTTCTAGTCTCCCTCAGTTGTTGAGCAGGTATGGAAAATTGAACATTTTGTGATTAATTCATATCAACCATCAATTTTTAAATCCACAGAACCACTTGAGAAGGGATAATTCTCAAAAGTTTTTGTTTATAGTGATGAAGACAGTAGGTAAGACTGCATGTGTAGACTAAAGATAAAATGTGACCTACAGTGTCTCTGTACTCTTAAATTGTGACACGGTGTCTAGATATTGTGCTCTTTTACAGATATGATGTCCTCTGCAGTTAAGTTTGTAGTCTGTTCAAAGCACAGGTGCCAAAATAGTCAACAGAAGTATGAGAGAGTGATCTATGAACAGATGTAGATTATTTTGCTATACTTTTGGAACTTACTCTAGCTCTAAATTGGGGCAGAGGGAATATGGAATTAGACCCTAAATTTTTAGATGGGAGTTTAAACTTTAGGGAGATAGTGTTATGAAACTTTTTTTTTTAATTTATACTAGTTGAGGTTTTTTTGGGGGGGGGGTCTGGTCATGGACCTGAACTCTGGGCCTGGAAGCTGTCCCTCAGCTACCACTTGAGCCACAGCGCCACTTCCGGCTTTTTTCCTTTTTTTGCTTATGTGGTGCTGGGGAATCGAACCCAGGGCCTCATGCATGCAAGGCAAGTGCTCTACGACTGAGCCACCTTCCCAGCCTACTAGTTGAGGTTTTTAGAGCCAATCACAGATAAAGAATTTCTAAATAACATGTTGGTTAGAGTCTGGTCAATGTTTAGATTTGACTGTCATGGTACTGGCTGGCTTTGTAACTCTGGACAGACTAGTTTGCTTGTTTGTTTCTTCACTTGGCTGGTAGTTTGTTCTTTGTGGGGATATAAGAAATGCTTACAACAGTGCTTGGTGGCTGCCAGTACTTCATAAATGTTAGGTAAAAGCAACCCGTGTAGTGGTTCTAGTGTTCTAGCTTGATGAATATGAAATTGGCCTTTCCACTCTATTACTAATCAAACTTCATCTTTTGCTTTTACATTTGGGCCTCTTCCTATAAGTTAAAGTATGACATATGGGTGGAGACAAAACTGTGTTCATTTGTTTAAACTCCTGCCTGCAAGATAGAGAAGTATACCTTCCTGCCTTGGAGAAAATTATTGTAAATAGTTAATCAAATTTATACCCCCCCCAAAATTCGTTTAGTATAAGTATTGATCATTACTGCTATTACTATTATTTATAGTGGGGAAAACCTGTCTTGTAAATGCTAACTATATTAAGGGGGGAGGGGAGAAACAATACCAGACAAATTTCCTTGTCATCAAAAGTGGAAACTCCATAACTAATACTATTTTTAATAAAGTTTTTTTTTAATATTCAGGTTCAATTTCATATACAACTGACTTCTTGCATAGAGGAGAAGTTGAAGCCGTCTCTGTGAGCACAGCTGTACACAGTGTGGAAGAATAAATGTGGTAGAAGTTCTGGTTTTATCTCTTTTCCATCCCTAAGTCTCCACCTATTTTCTATTTGAACAGTAACGTTAATATGAAGAACTAGATAGTGTAAACAAATGTGATAATGTTAACTTTTGGTTCTACTCATACTTTTTTGTACAACATTAAAGAACATGAACATCTATTTGTATTTTTTTTTAATTTTAATTTCTCATTAAACTCTAAAAAATTTTAGTTGAAGAGCGTTTTTGTTCCCCTTTAGGCAAGTGACTGTTAAGACCCAATAATAGATCAATGGAATTTATGGGACTCTTACTTGATTTTGGATTACATAATCCAGGATTGTTGTGGATCTTGTGATGAGGATCTTCCATTATTCTGGGCGATTTATCTGATTGAATCCAAGTTTCAAATCCTGTACCAAACTTTATATTAGTGAGTTCTTCACAGAGTACCACCAACTGCCCAGTAATTTTTTTTTTTTTTTTAGCCAATCCTGGGGCTTAAATTCAGGGCCTAGGCACTATCACTGACCTTTTGTGCTCAAGGCTAGTGCTCTACCACTTGAGCCACAGCTCAGCTTCTGGCTTTTAGTGGTTCACTGGATATAAGAATCTCATGGGCTTCCCCGCCCAGGCTGGCTTTGAACTGCAGTTCTCAAATCTCAGCCTTTTGAGCAGCTAGGATTAGAGGTGTGAGCACTGGTGCTCACTGTTATATAGCACTGTTATATAGCCATCCAGATCTTAGTTTACAAGCAACAGACATAAGGGGAACCATTAAAACTAGGTCTGTAGTCATAGAGACTGGTATAAAAAGATTGACTTGGAACTTTTTTTTCCATATGATGGGAGTATTATTTGTGACATTGGGAAATTGTATCTTAATTTTAGGTCCATGGACAAAATAATAAATTTTGAACTCAGATTGCAAAGTTACCTCAGTTTACTCAAGGTTATATGTAGAAATAAGCATCATTTTAGCAGTGACAAAGCTTCAAAAATATTTTGGAGTAACTTGAACCAACTGAATTCTGGGACAGGGTAGGGAACAGCTTTTATGAGTGTAAGAGAAAAATAGCAAATTTTAAAAACTTAGCAACACTGCCCTATTAGATTAAATTATGGAAAGTAAAAGGAAATTGAGGACAATGGCCTTGGTTGGTTGTGCCATTCCTTAATGTTCCAAATTTTTGTGCATGCTTTATTCGACTTATTGACTATAGGCTTAATATAAAAGAAAACTTACAAGATATGGGTAATTAAAGAAAACGGATTGGTAAGGTTTTATAGTAAGCAGAAATGAACTTCTTTTCTCATTTTTTGAGACAGGATATTGCTTTGTAGCTTAGGCTGGCCTTGACCTCAAGATATTCTAAGTGCTAAGATTACAGGTGTGAGTTGCAATGGGCCCAGAGAACTTTTGACTATTTCTTACATTTAAATGGTACCATCACAAGGCTACTCTTCTGGATATTGGGTGATATCAACGATATATCATTCTGTATTTAGATGAGAAAATCAAGAATGGTTGTGGACTTAATATTTTATTTGGTTGAAGTCATGCCAAACTTTCACAGGGTGGTGAAATGGTGACTAATTGTGCCCATGCTTTGTAGTATGGAACAGCAGTCTTTACATCCAAGGATGACAACTGATTTTCTTGAAGAAGCCACCAGTTCTGACTAGTCCTTTTCCTTCAGAGTTGTCAGTCTTGCCTCTGTGGTTTATACTAGTTTCTGGTACAGTGTAGTTTTACTAGCTAAGAGTCCAGCTAATTTCTTCTTCAGATAAAGGAAGCAGAAAAGGAGATGTTGATGGAGCTCATGTTCCATGATTGCTTTTTCACCTGAGCAGAAAAACTCCAATGACCACATGGCAGATGTTGGTCCTTACAATTCCAGGAGGGTGGAGAAAGGTAAACCTATTCTGGGTATGATTTATAGAGTGTGTCAGTAAGGAGTGTTGGAGTTGAATAGTCATCCAATTCAAGGCCCCACTTGTCCTTTGTAACTTAAGCTTTGCCCTAGAAATTCTTGTTCTTCTCAGTGTAAGTGTTTGGGTTGGGCAACCATATACTGACTCATGAGCAAAACCTTTGATTCAGGTTGATTTTGAATGTAAGTTTCCTATAACTCAAACACAAATTTTGATTAGTTTTAATTGGATCCTAATTGTTTTGAATTTCTTGATTGATATAGTAGGATAGTAGAAAGATTCAAGTTTACTAGACTCACGAACATTAGAAGACAGTACAGGGTACATTTATTTAATCTTTTGATATGTAACTTCTTAATCTACTTGAGGAGTGAACAGTCTTAAATTGTGCATTCCAATGATCTGTATTAAATACTGGAAAGTTTTAACATAAGCTTTCAATTAACACATTTTTAAGTATTTGTCTACAAATGAAAACTTTTTGCATTGCATATCAGTATGTCATCGTATTTTCCCTGAGCAATCCAGTAGTACATATTCTATATGAAACTACTAAGTGATACTAGGAAATGTTTAATAGAGTAAGGAGAAAAGTTTTTAAAGTTTTACTTAGTTATTTGCAGTTATACTTAGGACTGACATATTCTTTTGAAGAGAAGTGAAATTTGTTTTTCTAAGTGATGAAGAAAATTGTGATATTTGTAAAAAGCAGGTACTACTTAAAATGGTATTATGATAATTCTTCTGTACATGAACTTGTCTGGAATATTTGAAAGAGTTATATTTTACTGTTCATCATTGTCATACCTTGTAACTAGCATTTAGATATTTAAAGGTTCTATTAAGTTAGCATTGTATTTGGACAAAACATAACCAAACTGCAGGCCTATTTTCTTTCATACCTAATTAGAAATAAAAGCTAGAAGTTCTTTAAATTCAGTAGGCCAGTAATAGCTTATAATTCCCTTTCTTAAATTATGTGACTCTTCTGCTGTCAGCTTTCTAATGACTTTATTTTCGAAGTTCCTGCTCAGGAACTTGAGGAAAAAATGCTTGGAGTAGCTTTTCTCTATTTGAGTTACTGAGATTTAATGTTTTTTACTAGCTTATAGGGTTTGGAACAGTATGCATGGGCCACAAAGATTGCTTTGGAGAATTTTCAGTTTTATGTGTTACATTGCTAGAGAAGGCTTAGTGGTTTTTATAGTGTAAGAACTGATTTTTCCCATGCATATTCCTCTTGTTTTATGTCACTTATTGTTTGGGTTAAACTGGACACTTTTAAGCAGTTTGCCTGTGTGATGAGA
Source organism: Dipodomys ordii (assembly GCF_000151885.1). Taxonomy (NCBI): domain Eukaryota; kingdom Metazoa; phylum Chordata; class Mammalia; order Rodentia; family Heteromyidae; genus Dipodomys; species Dipodomys ordii. The sequence goes on along the minus strand of NW_012267322.1, from coordinate 7,467,442 downwards.
AACATAATACTGTGACTTGATTTGAGCCATAACACACATCTTAATGTTAGCTCCTGTTTTGAGGAAAACATATGAAGTCTAGATATGTTTAGGTTAAGTCAAGGTGTATTATGTATTTTAGCGAGGAAATAAACAAGTTGGGAAAATACATTGATTATGCTATTCCTTTAAGAGAAAGATCAGTGTATTTGAATTTTTAAACTTTAGCTGATACAGAGTTTAGTGGCCTAAAATGCCTGAGATCCTAGGTTTGATCCCTAGTACTGCAAAAAAGCAAAAACCTTAGAACTTTTGGTTACTGTGTTCACATTATTGTGTACAAGCCCCATATAGTTTGGCTTTGAGAACTTTTCTGGTATTGTTTATAGGAAATGTATAAAAAAGTTGTTTGAAGTTTTGGTTATATTTTTATATTTGTAAAGCAAGGGTTTGATTAAGATGGTCATTGTTCTTTTTTATTTGTCATTTCAATAAAAATATTCAAAACAGAATGACTTTGTGATTATTTTTTGGATAGCCCTATGTGTGGGGATGTTGACCTTAGTGTGCCTGAAAGAATCTTGCATGGTTCTTTGTCCATGGCTGAGAGCCTGGACCATCAAATGCTGTCCTTCTCTTGCTCCTCGTATTACATGTTCCTGCAGTTGGAAGAGGTCACTGAATTTGGAGCCTGAAAATTGGGAGTTGGAAGTTGCAACACAGAGATGTGATGATAACTTCATGTTCATATGATTAAGAAATCTTTCCTTACTGGAAAGGGGAGATGATTGACTTTTAAACTTCTGAGAAGTTCTGACATAGAATGCTTTTTGCTTATGTAGTTCTGTGTAACTCAGCATCTTTAATAGGAATAGTTTCCCTATAGTACAGGATTTTAACTTGTGTTTGTGTGTGCATGTGTGTGTATATAACAACTATAGCCTTTTGGGCCCTCATAATAGATCAAAAGTTGAATGAGATCTGAAGCTGTTGGCAAGGTTGTTTTGAAAATTTTACTACTGTGTATCTATAACAGACATAAAAGAGTTGAGCAAAATATGAAAGGCTAAAAGTAGAAATGTGTCCATTAATTTAGTTTTCCCTCCTGCTAGATTCAGCAGTAGAGCACATTGGACCATCTTCTGAACACACCAGAAATCACTGAGTTACTGGATTCAAATCTTTTTTTTTTTTTTTGGTGGGTCATGAGGCTTGAACTCTGGGCTTGGGTGCTATCCTTGCATTCTTTAGCTCAAGGCGAGCACTCTATCTCTTGAGCCACAGTGTCACTTCTGGTTTTCTAGAGGTTAATTGGAGATAAGAGTCTCACAGACTTTTCCGCCACCATTGCCTGGCTTTGGATTAGAATCTTAAGTAACAACAAAATTATCCAGTCTCTTCCAGGGTGGTGAAAATCAAATGAGCTCATGAATACATATGGACAAAATGTTTTAAAAAATGAAATAATCTGTCTAGATGAGAATCTTATTCTGTATAAACTGCTTTATCTGGAATGACAAATTTCTCTAAACCAAACTGAATCAGAGTTACCATCCCACAAAGATGGCAGGAAGTTCAGTCTACCAGTTACTAGGAATAAAAGACCTGCCTAAAAAAATAGTCTGTAATCTAGAGGGCCAAAATGGTTCTCACATGAGGGTAGGGTTGGAGGTCTCTAGTTTTAATCACGGACTCCACTGAGAGTGGGCCCAGCCTCGAAAATCTAGTGCTATTTCTGCCTTACTACACTTGCGGCTTGGGACTCAACAGATAGTCCTTATGTCTGTGGCCCAGTCTTTATTGGTACACTAAACATTTATGTCTCCTGTGTCCAGTCTTTTCCTCTGGAATGGAGTGTAATTGCCAAAAGCTAGAAGTATGGATTAAGACTGGAAAGTTTTGTTTGGCTCAACAAACAAATCCCTAAAGCAAGTCTTGAGGGTTGTGCTGGGACCTGTGGTTACATGCCTGTAGTCCTAGCTGAAGCAAGAATGTTTGAATCCAGGATTTAAGACCAGCCTGGACAACTTACTTAGACCTAGTTCCTTGAAAAAAAATGACAAGAAGTAGTTATGTTCTTAGTTGAAGGGAACAAAGGAGAACAATTACTGATTATTCTAGTGAAATATATCCAGTCATAAGCCTTTAAATTCCTTTTACATGCAAATGAGAATTATCTTAACACGGGTGGGTTAATTTCATCAGTTTCACAAATTGGATTTTCAAAAAGCTTAAGCTTCTAAACTTAAAGCAGATCTTAATGCCAGCTGCTCTTAATGATAACACAAGGTTGATGTGTAACATAACTGGTGGCTTGGGTTCAATGTGAATGACACTGCAGCTTAATTATGGTGATTCAGATCTGATCTGTAAAGGACAATAGTGCCCTGGAAAGCTACTATCCTCATAGTTTATAAACAAAGCTTTTTAGCAGTCAAGCTTAAAGGTCCATGTTTTAATCAGATGGCTTTTGTCAGAGAACTAAAGGGAGTTCCAATATTCATAAAAGACTTAAAGGCAGCCTCAACCCCAGGAAAGCCAAACTTGTTTCATAGAAGACCCTAACATGGTTGTTAATCTTGAGGGTTTTTTTTTTTTGTGGTGAGTAGACTTTTAGAATATTGAAATGAAAAATACTTTAGGTGTAAATTAGTTCCTTTATATAAAAAGTGTAGAAGATGCAACAACTGTACCTACTCTGGGTTGGACACGATTATAGGCCTTGGGAATACAATAAAAAGTAAGACCCTTAAACTAGCACCTTTTGTAAAGATGGTTTTATTTGGTAACAGTTTTGAAATAGAATTCACTTGTTGAGGTGTAACATTCTGCTTTAACCCGTACAACAGTTACATTCATAGTTGTGTAGCTATAATTTTAGAACGTTTTGATCATCTCAGAAGTACCATTTAGTCACCACTCAGTTCTCATCTCATCCTTAAGTAGCCATTAACATATTTTCTTTTGTGGGGGAGGGAGGGAAAGAACCGGGTGGGTATTGAACCCACTGGGCTGGCACTCTACCACCCGAGCCCACACCGCCAGCCTCTGGTGTCCTGTTTTTATTTGCCTGTGCGGAACATGTCATTATCATCAGGATCACACATTTGGACTTTTGTTTCTGGCTCTGACTTAGGCAGGTTTCCAAGATTCGTCCATGTTGTGTCAGGGATCAGCACTGAATTCTTATGGCCGAACATTCCACTGTATGGATTACCCCCCTCGTTTCCACTCATCGCTAGGTGGATATAAGGTTTCCATTTGGGTTACTTGTGTGTGCTTTTCTTGGTGGATGCGCTTTCATTTCTCTAGGGTAAGCAAACAGGAGTGTAATTGCTAGGTCAAATGGTCACTCACGCTTACCTTTGAGGGACTGACAATTTCCGAGAGAAGCTGCACCATTTTACTCACCCACCCCCGAAAAATTAACTTCGTTTAGAGGTCATGCTCCAAGCTTTACAAAGAAACTTAAAACTTGGTTAATATTCTTTCTTGATGGGACAGGCTCCTACGGCATTTACCTCGCCCCCCCCCCGACAGCAGAGTGGCCGCCGGGGTGCTCAGGGGCGACCTGTTGGAGGTGGGGGCAGTGGGCCTCCCCGCGCGGCCCGGCCCGGCCGGCTCGGC
>NW_012267322.1:7340219-7463030 GCF_000151885.1 Dipodomys ordii | reverse complement strand
GGCGCGGGGTGGGCCGGGCCCGCTCCCCGTGGGGAGGCCGAGGGGAGGCCGGCCTCCCGGGAGCGGGGCGTAGCGGAGCCCAGGCCGCCCCAGCGGGGGGATGTTGGGAGCCGGATTCCCAGGCCCGGGATAGAGAGGGGAAATCAGGGTGGAGTTTGGGGGGCCCCCTCCCACTGTTATTATTATTACCGCTGTTATTGTTTTGTTGTTTCATCCTCTCGGAGCGGTGCAAAGCTGCTCCCTGCTCCGCCGGTGTTTTTACCTGGTGATTCGGGATTCTGAAGGCAGCAAAACCTTCAGAGTCCGAGAGGCAGCCTGAGTTATTTTACACTTGTTCTTCGTTTGGTGATAGGTGGTTGTTTTGTTATTAGTTTGGTTTTTTTTTTTTTAAACCAAGAACAAGGTTTTTCCGTTTGCCCGTGCATGGTCAGCCACCTGGACGTGGCTTAAATACTGGTTTTGTGCTTATTGGATCATTTCAAAAGCTGGCCAGATCTACAGTAGTTTGGTTTGAAAGAATTTTACTTGCACTGTGCTCTGGGGATTCTTCTGTAAACCAAGTCATCAGAAAAGTTGTTGCAGGATTTAAAGTCTGTCACTTGGAATTACTGTTGCTTTTTGGATCTTTTCTCCTTCCTCTGCGATTTCCCCCTTGGTGTCGTGGAGAGTAGGCTGTAAATGACAGAGAGATTAATATTCCAAGTTTATAGGATGATATGCAACTCATTTGTTATAATTATTCCCACTGTGCTTCATCAGGAAGCAGTGGGATTTATGAACCCTGTGGGCTGTGGATTAAGTCTCATGCTCTTCCTTTGCAGAGTGGCGTGTGTGTGTGTGTGTGTGTGTGTGTGTATGTATGTGTTGGTGTCCTGGTTCTGGAGCTTGAACTGGGGGCCTGGGCCATCTTATCTATTTTTTGCACTTGGGCCCCAGATCCACTTCTGGTTTCTTAGTGGCTAATAGGAGATTAGAGTCTTACAGACTTTCCTTCCCAGGCTTGCTTGGAACTGGGATTCTCAGATCTCAGCCTCCTGAGTAGCTAAGGATTTATAGGCATGAGCTACCATCACCAGCCCATGAAAAGTTTAGGAAGGCAGTGAAGAGTGAAATGTCTGTTTCTCTATTTCTGTGTAAAGATAAACCACATTAGTTCCAAAGAAGGGAGAAGAGAAAGTACTTACATCTCTTGTTAATTACAAGACCTTTTGCATTTGAATTAGCAAGTAAACTAAAACCATGTGAAAGAGTGCTTTTGTCAAATGTAAAGTTTATGATGTAGTTTTCACTATTTTTTATCTAAGATATAAATAAGGCTTTGAAAAGGACCAATGTTACATTCATCTAATAACCACTAATATCGCTCAGTGATTTTTTTTTTCCTAGAAGGTTCTTCATATAGAACTCATGTTCAAATTCCAAGGTTACTATCTCTTCATAAAACAGTTGATTTTCCTGTGAAAATACAATTTCTAAGAAACTTCTACTTTCTTCCCAGAAGTCTTGACCTCATGCAGGTTGATCATTTCTTCCTGACTCTAGCTGCTTGCTTCTCAGTTGAGCTTCTTGCTGGTTTTCTTCTTTCCTTTGGGACTTTCATGTGTTCATTTCCCTCTTAGGCTTTCTCAGTTCTCAGATGTTCCATATGTGCTTTGCAAATGTTCTTTATCATCTAGTACATAGTTTTTGCCTTAGCAGCTGAGTAAAAGTCATCTCAAAACCACTCCTCAGTGGCCCGACAACAATTACTGAGTCAACATGTACGGGGCCTTTGTCAAAATGAAGGGCCTTGATCCTCTCTCATAGGCCTGCAGATAATGTTTTCGAAAACATGTGCTAAGGCCAAGCAAGGCAGAGCAAAAACATACTTCCTGTCAGTTTGCAAATCCTGCTAGCTATTAATTTCACATATTAAAGTCTCTAAAAAAACTTACCTTTGTAGAATACAGCTTGGAATAATACAGGTCTGATAGCATCTCAGGTGGTTTTATATTAGTAATACTCAATCCGAAACCTTCCAAAGGTGCTATTTTCAGCTCTCAGGAGCTATGAACAATACTTTCCCCTACCTTCAGAGTGACTCATATGTAAATAAGGCAAAATGAGTGATGATAGATGAACAAATGAAACTTGGTGGTATTTGGAGGAAGGAGAAAGGAATTCTGCCCAGGAAGGATTAGAAAATAAGGAGGAGCCCAAGCTTCCCCCCCCCCCCGCCCCCCTGCCCACCACCACCCCATGCAATTTGGCATAGCAGGGTGGCCTCACCCGGGGCCTCATCTGCAGTGAGATCCCTACCCTGGGCTGCCCAATTAGAAATCCGTGCTGTCTTCATGTGAGAGGGAGTTTGAGGGGTGAAAAGGAGGCCTGGGGCTGCTGGAGGTGGGGGAGGGGGTGGCCCTGCTGTGAGATGAAGGAGGTGAACAATCCCTTTGAAGGCTTCTATCTCCAAGTGTGGAGCTCAGTTACTGTGGCCTAAGCTCCGCAGCCTTGGTTTGTCACTCATCTGTTTCATTTGGTGAGAAAAATAGTGTAGAATTGCAGAACTGGTCAGAATAGTTTCTTAGCATCAAAAACTTAATTTAAAAACAGGTGATCAAACTAATAATTTGAAAGTCAAAGGAAACAAAAGTGATAGAAAATGAAAAGTAAATGTCCCTCTTCCTGCCACCTGCTTCCCTCCTACCGAAGTGACTTTCATTAGCCTCTTGTAATTAGTGCTAGTGTTTAGGAAGAGAAACATCGAGATTTTTCCTAGTCTTTGACATAGTTCACATCTGCAGATTGCACACACACATATTCTTTTTTTTTGCCCAAAGTGTGGCATAATCATATTTCTGTATCTTACATTTTTTCTTGTTATTGTAAAGTGATGTACAGAAGGGTGGTTACAGTTACATAACTTTTTGAATAGTGTCACCCCTTCCCTCCCCTTCGCCCAGTTTTTCCCTCCCAGAAAGGGTGGGTCAGAGGGTGAACTAATGTAGCAGTGATACTCACTAGACACTGTTTTGAAAATGAACTATGCATCTTACATTTTTTTGTCTTAAATTTTATCTTGATATCCCAGTTATCTTGAAAGTTCCATGCCATACTAGTAATATAGGTTTTACTGGCCTCATTTGTATCTACTAAATCCATTTGCCATTTATCCACATAAGTCTTCTGGGGTTGACAGTGGTTTTAATTTTTCTGCTATTATTAACAGTGCTCAAGTGAACTTAAGATTTTAAAATTGAATTCTGCCCACAGCTATATAGAGCTGATAAAATAAGTTCTCTTTACTCTCCTAAGTACATAGAGGTGGTTCAGGTATTGAGGCCACAAACCTCAGTATGATTAGTATAAGCAAGATTTGTCCCACAGTATGTGGATTTATTAGTAATTTATTTTGCAGTGCAGGAGATCAAACTCGGAGAGTTCTGTGGATTTAAATCAGGGCTGAACTCTTGATTCTGCAAGAATATAAAGGATATAATTTGGGTTTTGCTTTTAAATGAGGTTTGCAACAATTAAATTTCCTGTAGTGTTTGCAGGGCCTCAAGTCTTTGCGAGCTGAAGTTGAGAAGTCATGAATACCTATTGGGATGACATAATATTTGTGAAATAAAGACATTTTTATAAATAGAGTAATTTAATAATTTTCTTAACATCTTCACATAGGAAGAAGTGTGCCTCCCATTTGCAGCATACATACACATCGCTTATTATTTTTTTAATTAATTTACTTTATTGTTATCATAGAGGTGATGTACAGAGGGGTTACAATTACATGAATCAGGTAATGAGTACATTTCCTTTCATACAGTATCTTCTGTTCACTCATTCTCAGTCTCTCCCTCCAATCTCTACCCACAAGTTATATAGTTCACTTTCATTAATGTCCAGTGGGCTCTGCTGCTGCATTTTCACCCCTTTTCCCTTGAGTTCTGTGCTCCCCCCCACCCTTCTGAAGATATACACGTGAATACACCATACATAAGGTAAATTAGACAGAATCCTAGAAAAGGTTTTTATTATTTATTAAGACAGGGTTTTGCTCCATAGTCCAGGCTGGCCTCCAATTCATGATTCTTCTGCTTTAGCCTCTAATGTGTTGGAATTATGTGTGCACCACCACACCTGCTCTATACAGATAGTACAAAGTTTACATAGGGTTCAGCCAGGACTGAAAGGTCAGGTGGCCGACTGGAGGGTGCATACTGGGACAATGAACTGAATGAGCTGGTCAGCTGGTGACTTGGAATAGGCCTGAGCTTCCAGTGGAAACTGGGGAGGGAGGCTCAGTCATTGGAAATGATGGCTGGATTCCTCTTATGAAATCTGTAGAGCTGCTTTTGGTTTTTAGCAGGAGGAACTGAACTTCCTTTCTCTGTTTTGCGTACAGGTTCTGGTAAATACTGCTTGCTGTGTTTTGATGTTGGTGGCTAAGCTCATCCAGTGTATTGTGTTTGGCCCTCTTCGAGTGAGTGAGAGACAGGTAAGCCTGTATAGTAGACACTTGTGGCCAGATTTTAAAAGAAAAAAAAAACCCTCAAGAACTTTGTAGTTGGCATAATTTGAAGCATAGAGAAAATTCCATGAGTACTATATTGTGTCCTGTGCCTAGGTTCACCAATTACTAATGTTTTCTCCCATTTGCCTTTATATTCACTATTTACTTATGTAACACGTATTTTTTTTTCTACCACATTTGAAAGTTAAATAGTGGACGTCCTTTTCTTTACCCCCAGAGACCTGAAGATACATTTCCTGGAATCAAAGACATATTCAGTACGGCAGTATTTCACATTGATAAAACACTTTGATCTACAGCCCATGTTCAGTGTAGCCAATTGTCCCAATATGGTTTCTATAGTTATTTCCCCGATGACTTTTTTTTAAGTATATTTTTTATTTTCACTTTATTTGTTTTTGGTTCTGGGATTGAATTCAGGGCTAGGAGCATGCTAAGCACATACTCTGCCATTAAGCTGTATCTTCAGCCCCTTATATGTAATTGTAAAATCACTGATTTATTTTAGTTTGAATCATTGTAAATATGAGTAATTAGAATGTGGATTCTTTCCTAGAGAAAATTTCTGATTTTTCTTGTAGGAAAAGTAAATTAAGGTTCATTGTTCTACAGTGACTGGTTGAGATTGTTAAGTATTGAACCTGAACTACTCTTAAAATGTATTAATGGGGAAGAAGTGTTCTCTGTTATACCCCAGGTTTACCAGATTGACAATTCTAGGATGTAAGTGTAGATTATAGAATGGCATGTTTTAAAGAATTGAGAACTGGCCTTCATAATCACTTAAGAACAAAAATGTTTTTACTTTTTCTTATGTCAGTGATAAGACAGAGACGACAAGTATGACAGCTTCCCTGCATTTTCAAAGTACTGTGTTCCCATCTGTCATTCCCCCCAGGTCTGCAGCCACCCACTGAGGTTTAGTTAGGAGCTGGAATGTGGTTACTCTGTGGCTAAGCCCTTGAATGCTGTTGTGAGCAGGATGACTTTGTTGTCCCGGATTCTTCAGTAGTGAATGTTCAGCACTTTGTGCAACCTGTGAATTCTGGAGGTCTCTTAGATGGGCTCAGTGAAACACAGAAGAGTTTTATAGGTGCAAAACTCCTTTTTGGATACTTGTTTGTTTTTCGCTTTTTTTTCTTAACATTTTGCCTCTTTTATCTTCTAATTTTCAATTTGTGTACCAGTAGGTCAAATACTTTGTTTTCATTAATATCTGTAGTGTCAGGTCCAAATTAGCGGAAAATATAACCTTAGAGTATTGCAGAGAATTTTGCTGTACATAGAGATAATCATGATGAGTGGGTTTGTTATCCAATTTTACTATTTCAGTGTTTTTTAGAATAGAATAGAACATCTTTTATGTTGGTCTATGTTGGCTTCTTTTATGATGGATGACACTCAAGAACATTTGTTAAGAACTGTTTTGAGTTAGAACTCTAAAGAATTGGTATAGTGGGCTGGGAAGGTGGCTCAGTGGTAGAGCACTTGCCTTGCATGCCAGAGGCCCTGGGTTCGATTCCTCAGCACCACATAAGCAGAAAAAAAAAGCCAGAAGTGGTGCTGTGGCTCAAGTGGTAGAGCGCTAGCCTTGAGCTGAAGAGCTGAGGGACAGTGCTCAGGCCCACGACTGGACCCAAAAAATAAAAATTAAAAAAATTAAAAAAACACCTATTGTATTCTGAAGTGTAGATGGCTACCTAGCAAGCCCCAGGCCCTGAGTTCCAACCTCAGTACTATTAGGAAGCATTGTACACCCACTACTTTTTTAATACTCAGAATTCTATGAGTTTTATGCAGTTAATGTAAAACCCATTTTCTGGATGGGGAAGCCAAAGCTCAGGGATGTTGAATGACTATCCCAAGGTCACACATAGGCAGGTAGCAGAGCCAAGATCGAAAACCATGGCACAAAGGGTCCTTAAGTTCATTCCATTCTGTCCCTGTCCCAGATAGGGAAACAGCTATTCACCAAGCTTTTCTTGGGTGATGTTGTTCAGAAGCCCAGATCCACACAGCAGTGTGTAGTGTGGAGGTCTGTGCTCGTTGCTGCGGGGTGTCTGCATTAGGGGATATGCTTTGGTCTCCCTCTGGTTTAGTTTCTGAACACAAGGTATGCAATGAAGCAGTAATTCTTGTTTGTTTGTTTTTTGTCAGTCGTGGGGCTTGAACTCTGGGCCTGGGTGCTGTTAAGTAATCAAGCCAGTTTGTTGCACATTTAGGATCAATTTATTTTCACATTTTGCTTTTTTTTTAAAGACATATGCTTTAAAACATTTTATACATTATCATGCATAAAAATATACTTAGACATTACACTTCCATTCTTAGCTAGTTTCTCCTCACCCCATAAATGAGTGGGTAATTGTGTATGTTAATATCTGGTAGAGCTTACCCACCTCTACTGCATGCCTCAGTACTAGTTGCCCAGTACTAGTACTGTGTATGTGTGTGCACACACACATGCATGTGCATGCATCAGTACTGAATCTTGAATTCAGGGCTTCATGCTTTTGATCAGCTTTTTTTTTGGTGGTTGTGGGGCTTGAATTCAGGGCCTGGGAACTGTCCCTGAGCTCCTTTTGTTCAAGACGAGCGCTCTACCACTTTGAACCACAGTTCTACTTCTGGTTTTTGAGTGGTTAATTAGAGGTAAGAGTCTCATGGGGACTTTTCTGCCTGGGCTGGCTTTGAACAATGATTCTCAGATCTCTGCCTCCTGAGTGGTTAGGATTATAGGCATGAGCCACCAGTGCTCAATTGACTTTTTTCCCCCCACCTGCCATTCTACCACTTAAGCCATAGCTCTATTTCATAGTTCTACTTCAGGTGGCTAATTGGAGATAAGAGAATGTGAATTTATCTACCCAGGCTGGCTTTAAGCTTCATTCCTTGAATCTCAACCTCTTGAGTAGCTAGGATTATAGAAGTGAGTTATTGGTGTCTGGAAAACACTATCTTTTTAAATCTCACAGTCTTTTTTAAAATCTCACAGTTGATCCAGAGTTATAATCCAAAGTTTATGATTACTTGCTAGATATCTCAGCTCTGTTCTTTAGAAAACACATTTTTATTCCTTTGCCTCCTTTTTTTTTTTTGTTGTTGGTTGTGGAGCAACCTGGGCCTGGGCTGTGTCCCTGAGCCTCTTTTGCTCAACACTAACATTCTACGACACTTGAGTCACAGTGCCGCTTCTGGCTTTTTCTGAGTAGTTTGTTGGAGATAAGAGTCTCACAGACTTTCCTGCCCAGGCTGGCTTGGAACTGTGATCCTCAGATCTCAGCCTCCTGAGTAGCTATGACTACAGACATGAGTCACTGCTACCCGGTGACCTTCTACTTTCTTTTGCACAAATGTTCAAAGTGAAATAGACTATTTCATATAAGCTTGCTATTGCTAACTTTCTTAACTGTATTAGGTATGATGATACTTACTGTTGTAAATAATTTTTCCTTTTAGCACCTCAAAGACAAGTTTTGGAATTTTATTTTCTACAAGTTCATTTTCATTTTTGGTGTGCTGAATGTCCAGACTGTGGAAGAGGTAGTGATGTGGTGCCTCTGGTTTGCTGGTCTGGTTTTCCTTCATCTGATGGTTCAGCTCTGCAAGGACCGATTTGAATATGTGAGTCTCAGGCAAGCTCGGCGTGCTCGGCTACACATTTGCGAGGTTTGGGTTTGTGTAATGTGAAGAAGGTAGGCACTTTGTCTAGCTCTGAGGGGAAGTCTGGAGGTCTAGGGACATCTGGGCAGCCCCTAGTGAGTTACGTGCCTCATAGCCCTGGCAAGGTCAGTTTACCTACACAAGGAAGCCTTGCTATATATAAGAAAATCTTGTCTCTTCTGTGTATTATCTGTTCTAGTCTCTTCCCCTGTTGGAGCTTTTCTTTCTTACTATTTTATACAATTTTCCCTGTGAGCCAGGTGTAATTAGCTCTTTTACTTTCCCTGATCTGGATACAAGGTTTGCCTCTGCCTGTAGGCCAGAGCTGTGGAAATGAGCCCTCCCCTAATGAGTGTTCAGGCATATCTTGTGGGTCCCACCTACACATGCACCTGCTGTTCTACCTCAGTTGAACTAACTACAGGGACTTGAACACCGTCTTTGCCCCGTCTTCATGTACCAGACAGTTTTTGGACCCCTCTGTGAGTTAATCTCATCTGTAAAGACTTTTTTCCTTTCCCCATTCAGCTGCCATTCTCTGTCACAAATAGGAGTTTCTAACTTCCCTAACTGGTTTGTAATTTACCTCAGGAGTCACAGCTCCAGGTCTTCTTTTCATGCTGTTGCTGCTCCTTGCATAACACTGACATACTGTCAGTAGTAACTCTACACCTGCTTATATTTTACTTGTTCTAGTTCTGACAGACCAGGAGCAGCCTCCAAGTGAATTTTGGGGAAGATTAGAGTGAGATTAAGAAGGAAACATACAGTCCTGCTGAGTCCTGTTTAATGTTAGAAGAGAGAAATGTGGACCTTGAAAAATCGCTTGTAAGCCTAGTTGTAGGAGCACCCTTTGGGAAGATGAGATGAAAATAACACATTATTAAACCTGGTCAATGAAATGATAAAGATTTGCCAATATTAGCCACCTGTACTCACATTTAGTTATTGGCGAGTTTTGTCTATATGGTAACAGGCAGCTTCCTGTGTGCTAGCACAGGGCCCCAAGCAAAGATGCCTAGCTCGACCTGGCATTCTCCTTCCCTACCACTGCCATGAAGAAGAAATGAACTTTCTGTCCATTTTCCCTTTCAGCTTTCCTTTTCTCCCACCACACCAATGAGCAGCCATGGGCGTGTCCTGTCTCTGTTGATTGCCATGCTGCTTTCCTGCTGTGGACTGGCGGTTGTCTGCTGTGTCACGGGCTACACCCATGGCATGCACACCCTGGCTTTCATGGCTGCAGAGGTGAGATGTCGGACGTAGGCTTGTTCAGCTTCAGGCTTCATGTCAGCTAAAGGGTTCCTGACAGACTATTTCACCATAAAGTGATGGATGGGTATTAGTGTTTCGTTTTAACAAGGATTTGAGTTTCTCTGTGTGTGTGTGTGTATGTGTGTGTGTGTGTTGTAAACTGCTATTAATTCTTGTTATAGCATAATAAAAAGAATTTTCCTTCCAAATTATGTAGTAGTTATAGTTACTATTTGCCAGATTGTTCTAAGTATTCCATACATATTGATAATTATATTATTTCTACTTATGGGGGTGGGGGTGGCAGACCCTGAAGTAATCTAAAGTGCATTGTGTGAGGTTCCAGAGTGTGGGATGTCACCAGCTGAGCCCTCTGTGTGCCTGCCTGCCTGCCTGCCAAGTAGGAAGAGTATACAAGAAAAGTAGTATCTTGCTAGTGATTACGTGTAAAATAGCTAATTTGGTTTTTAAGCTAGAGTATAAAATAAAATGTTATATAATAATTAATATGCCAGTTATATTATTTTGAAGGATTTTTTAGAGCCAGGGATGAAATCCAGAGAGTAGCATGTGAGGCAAATACTTTGCCATGAGTTGTACCTCAACTCTCTTGATTTATAACTTTTTTTTAAAATGTACTTTTTCTCAGGAGGCTGCGATCTGAGTATCATGGTTTGAAGCCAGCTTGGGCAGAAAAGTCCATAAGACACTTCTCTCCACCAAAAAGCCAGAAGTGGAGGTGTGTCTCAAGTGATAAGAGTGCTAGCCTTGAACACTAGTTCAACGACAGTGTCTAGGCACTTAGTTCAAAGTCAGGATCAGTACAAAAATCTTTTAAATCTTCCAGAAAATGCTCATTTGAGAATGTCTTTATGTTCACTTTATATTTGCATTTTCCTCAGGTCAAAGATTACTTTACCCATAAATGTTATTATTTAAAAACGTGAGATGCAGTAGCTTCCCCTTTCTGCAGTCTCACTTATCTGCAGCCAGCTGATGGCTAAAAGTATTAAGTGGAAAAATTCTTGAAATGAACAGTTCTTAAGGTTTTGTTTTTTTTTTTGCTTTGGTCCTGGGATTGAACCCAGGCTGCAATACTCTGCCACTTGACTTGCACACTTAGCTCTGAACCATTCTGAGTAGAATGATGAAATCTTGTGCCTTGTCATTTAGACCTAGAATTATCTCTGCCCAGTGTCTCCATGTTTAAGGTGCTCCTCACCCCTTATCTGTCAGATGACATACTGTGGGATCCTAGTGCTTGTGTTCAAATAACCCTTCTTAAACCTGATAGTGACCCCATCATACAAGAATGGTGATAAAGGAGACGCCAGGCATGGAACGTGGAAGGCAGGTTAACTGTGTTGGGCCAGGGTGTAGTAGTAGCTGTAATTTTATGTATCCATTGAGAGCCTTGGAGCATATCTCTGGTGCTTAAGAGGAACTACTATATCACATATACTGAAGCTAATTAGCTAGTATCAAAACAAGTTTAAATAACAAAAATGTAAACTGCTATTTGGGGTTGGTAGATCAGGGTTTAAACTTATTTTTGCTTAGTAGTGTTCATTTCATAGTACACTATAGTGTAAGTAGAATTTAAAAGGGAACATATAACTATTTAATAAAAAACATATCCAATTCTAATTGACTATCTTCTGAATGTGAAAGGTATATATTACTTATATTTAAGATTTACATTATTTAGTTTGCTTCACATATATTTTATTATGATACTTGCACTTTTTTAAAATCAAATTTTCAGTTAATATTAGGCTGAACTTTGAAAAAGATATACCTAAAAATCAAGCAGATTTAAATTAGGTCTATTTGTTCAGACTATAGTGTTAGTTTTATTTCAGGTCATATTTGTTCATTTGGAATTATTTATCATGCATTGTATAGACCGTAGGCATTCACACACAGTGAGTCTCTTAGGGGAGGAGCACAAAGGTACAAGGCCTATGTGCCTCTGGTCATATAAAATAGTACATAGTGAAATAAATCCCGGGGAATGGAAACAAAAGGTTTTTTCTTTGTTATTATTTTTGTTTTCTTTTTGTCTTCTTTGTTTGTGTGTCTTTGGGAAGGTAAGGGGGAGGCACACAAATGGAGAGACAAAGGGTGAACAAATGCAGCAGACACTAGACACTGTGTTGAAAATAAACTACACAACTTGTGGGTGGGAATGGGAGAGAAAAACTGGGAGAGAGTGAGAAAAGGATTGACATTGTCTAAAACAAAATATACTCATTACCTGACTTTTATGTTACTGTAATCCCTTTTACATCACCTTCATAATAACAAAAAAATTATCATGCTGCATATATTCTGTATTTTGTATATATATTCTGTGTGTGTGTGTATATATATATATATATATATATATTCTGGTATTTTTCTCATGTAAAATATTCTCTATATAAATAATTGTTAAATCTCAAACATAAAAGCAGTTCTATTTTTACAAATTAAGGGGAAATTTTTCTGTACATTAATTTTGGGGGGGGTCGGTTGTGGGGCCTGAACTCTGGACATTGGGTACTGTCCCTCAGCTCTTCAGCTCAAGGCTGAGCCACTTGAGCCACAGCAGCACTTCGGGCTTTTTCTGCTTATGTGGTGCCGAGGAATCAATGCATGTGGGGCAAGCATGCATGTGAGGCAAGCACTCTACCGCTGAGCCACCTCACCTTCCCAGCCCCTGTACATTAACTTCTGTGCTAAAGAGTACCATGAGAGCCATGTTTTGTTTTTTATTTCCTTCAATCTTTCTGTACAGAGTAGCCAGATCAGGGACTCTGGTTTAGGACAGTGATACCTAAAGTATACTTTGAGTTAAAGTGTCACTATGTAGGGCTGGGAAGGTGGCTCAGTGGTAGAGCGCTTGCCTTGCATGCTCGAGGCCCTGGGTTCGATTCCTCAGCACCACATAAGCAAAAAGAAAAAAAGCAAGAAGTGGCGCTGTGGCTCAACTGGTAGAGCACTAGCCTTGAGATGAAGAACTGAGGGACAGCGCCCAGCCCCAGAGTTCAGGCCCCACGACCGGACCAAAAAAAAAAAAAAAAAAAGTGTCACTATGTAGTCAGACACCTTTTAAGTTATGGTGATGCAGTGTTATATCAGTAGAATTTATTGTTAAACTACTCAGGTGAACTGCAAGATTGTTGAAGCCCTCCCTAACAGTTGGACAGGTAGAATAGGTTGTCACCTATTAACTATGAAAAGCTCAATAGCAAGTTCCTAAATTATGAAAATATTCTATGAGAAATTCAAATAGAGAAAATAAATGGTTGATATATTTGAACAGTTAGTTTTTTAATTGAACTGAGAAATGTTTGTGTTTTACAGTCTCTTCTTGTGACAGTCAGGACAGCTCATGTGATTTTAAGGTGAGTAGAAACTTTAGAAAGAGGTGATTGAGAATGGCTTTATTCAGTTGATACTAAGATATAACAGGTATAAAATATAAAATGATGACTAACTATAGGAAGTTTAAATTCAGTCATGATGGATTAAGCTGCTTTTCTCTTTTTCTCCCTCTGTATTGCAGATATGTAATTCACCTCTGGGACCTCAACCATGAAGGGACCTGGGAAGGAAAGGGGACCTATGTCTATTATACCGATTTTGTTATGGAGCTCACTCTCTTGTCCCTGGATCTCATGCACCACATTCACATGTTGGTAAGTGCTCTCAGAAAGAGCTCTGACAGAGGGCTAAGGTGTTTCACGTCAGAACAATTGAAAAATGAAATGATAGTGGAGTAGATGCAGATGAACAACCTAAAATGTGATCAGGCCTCATTCCTCTTTTTCTCAGTGGGCATAGAGCAGTGTCTTGGGACCACTTGTGCTGGATTCTAGCTCTGGAGGTGACTGCTGTCCTATGAGACTCAGTGAACTCTGCTGAGTCAGTAGTTCATTCTTTTAGCATGAAATTAAAGGGAGTACCTCTCCCTGTAGTTTCTGTGGCTTCTCATATTTAGCAATTACTTTGTAGGGTAAATGGAATTCCTGAAGTATTTGCTGCTTCATAGATTCATAAATTTCCATCTTTGAAATTAGTCCTTATGCTTAATTCTTACTACTTTCCCTTAGTGTGTAAGAAATTTTAGTGTAAATATGCTTCGTTGGTGAGGAGAATCAACATAGTGGATGAGCACTTTTTTTTTTTACACTATAAGGAAATTGAAGTAACACCTTTAAGTATTGTGTTACAATAGCCAAGGCAATTCTGAGCAAAAAGAGCAGTGCTAGAGGTACCATGATAACTGATTTTAAATTACACTGCAGAGCCACGGGAACAAAAACCAACATGGAACTGGCACAAAAACAGACATGTAAGCCGGATGCTGGTGGCTCACACCGATAATCCTAGCTACTTAGGAGGCTTAAGGATCACAGTTCAAAGCCAGCCTGGGCAGGAGAGTTCGTGAGACTCTTTATGTCCAATAAGCCACTAGAAAACTGGAAGTGGAGTGGTGGCTCAAGCGGTAGAATGCTAGCATTGAGCTGAAGAGCACAGGGACAGCACCCAGGCCCCGAATTCAAGCCCCACAACCAAAACAAAACAAAAACAAAAAAACCCAGACATGTACCCTAATAGAATAGAAGACCAAAGCGTATCTTGGAGAAAAGACAGCCTCTTTGGGAAGCCTGGATATCCACATAGAGATGACTGCAAGTAGACCCAGATCTCTTTTCCTGAACAAAAACCAGTTCAAAATGGACCAGAGACATTGATGTTTAAACTTAGGGGAAGACACTTATAGAGTCACATGTAGCCTAGTGCCAGAGGCTCATCACTGCAATCCTAGATGCTTGGGAGACTGAGTTTGAGAGGATTGAGGTTCAAGACCATCCTGGCAGAAAAAACTCACGAGACCCCTTCTCAAATGAAGAGAGAGCTAGGCAAGATGTCATGTGCCTGTTATTCTATCTAGAAGAAGCCTAACAGGCAGATTGCACCCATGAGC
The DNA here is from genome assembly GCF_000151885.1 of Dipodomys ordii. Taxonomy (NCBI): domain Eukaryota; kingdom Metazoa; phylum Chordata; class Mammalia; order Rodentia; family Heteromyidae; genus Dipodomys; species Dipodomys ordii. The sequence goes on along the minus strand of NW_012267322.1, from coordinate 7,448,622 downwards.
ACAGCCAGGCAGGAAGTGAGACCCTGTCTTTTTTGTTGTTGTTGTTGGTCATGGGTCTTGAACTCTGGGCCTGGCGCTATTCTTCAGCTCTTCAGCGCAAGGCGAGCGCTCTACTGCTTGAGCCACAGTGCCACTTCCAGTTTTTTAGTGGTTTATTGGAGATAAGAGTCTCACGGACTTTCCTGCCTGGACTGGCTTTGAACTGTGGTCCTCAGATCTCAGCCTCCTGAGTAGCTAGGATTACAGGCGTAAGCCACTGGCGGCTAATGACCCTGTCTTTTTAAATGGTTCTGATACTGGACTTTCCTGCCCGGGCTGGCTTTGAACCGTGATCCTCTGATCTCAGTCTCCTGAGGCTGATATTACAGGTATGAGCCGCTGGTGCTCAGCATAACTACATAATTTTTAAAAGTTGCATATTAGTTTCCTTAAGGTAGTTATACTTTTTTTCACTCAATAAATACTATTTTCCTAGATAATTGACATGCAAAAGTCATATGTAGAAATATAACACAAATATTTATTTTGGTGTCAGTTCTGGAGCTTGAACTCATGGCCCCGGCACTGTCCCAAGGCTATATTACTTTGAGTCATAGCACCATTTTCTGCCTTTTTGGTAGTTAATTGGAGCTGAGAATCTCAGGATTTTCTTGCCAGGGCTGGCTTTGAACCATAATCCTCAAATCTTAGCCTTTTGAATAGCTAGGATTGCAGAAGTGAGCCACCAGTGCCCAACAATAACATTAATAAACATAGCTTGTGACTATAAATTACTTTATAGGAAATTGCAACTTAATTCTTCTGATGGGCGTCTTGCTCACTTTCTTTCTTTTTTTTTTTTGTCGGTCATGGGGCTTGAATTTTGGGCTTGGGTGCTGTCCCTCAGTTCTTCAGCTCAAGGCTAGCGTTCTACCGCTTGAGCCACAGCGCCACTTCCGGTTTTCGAATGGTTTATTGGAGATAAGAGTCTCATAGACTTTCCTGCTCGGGCTGGCTTTGAACTGTGATCCTCAAATCTCAGCCTCCTGAGTAGCTAGTATTACAGACATGAGCCACCAGTGCCCGGCTATCTTGGCTCATTTTCATACTTGCTTTTTTTTGGCAGGGACAGGGGCGGGTGGGGGGGTGGGGAGGAGGAGTCCAAGACTAGGATTTGAACTTTGTTCCTGACACTTTCACTCCCTGGCACTCTACTAGCTGAGCACCACCTCCAGCCCCAGGTGTAACCAGGCTGGTCTTGAAATGGTGATCTTGCCTCATCCTCTGTTGATCACTGGTGTGTGCAACCAGTAATTTTTTAAAAAATTAAAAAAAAATATATATATTTGTGTGTGTGTGTAATTGTCTGGCTTTACATTTCTGTTTGCTCAGGAAAATTAGTCTTTAATGGGCCATTTAGTTTGAAGTATGCAAGTGGTTTCTGAAAGGTCGTTCATTCCACTTCTACCAAACAAAGGCTTCTTTTGCTGAAAAGATGACACTAGCAGATTCACTTCATTTTTACTGTAGATGTTATCTTTTTTCCTTTCCAAGTTATTTGGCAACATCTGGTTATCCATGGCCAGCCTGGTCATCTTTATGCAGCTGCGTTATCTGTTCCATGAAGTACAGCGTCGAATCCGTCGGCACAAGAACTATTTGCGTGTGGTGGGAAACATGGAAGCCAGGTAAGGGAGTACAAATAGAAGTTGCTCAAATGTACTCATTTAGTTCTTCAATAATGACAATCCGTAGCCTGTGTAAGAATGTGACTTTGTAACCTGTTAACTGGGTGGTGAAGAGACTCCAGAGTCACACTGCCTTGGCGTGTTCCCACTCTGTTGCTGTGTGATGTGTAGCAGTTTATTAACACATTAACACCCTAGCTCCTTCTCTGAAATAACGAGAGCCTTCTGGCACTGTGGGGAGGGATCCACAAGATATTAAGATCTTATTGTTGTGTCATCCTATCATTATCAATATTAATGGAAGTTTCTCTGGGCTTCTGCCCTCAGTTTCTTCAGACTTGTATGTTTCTCTATGTGCTCACACTCACTGAAGATGCTTACTTGCCAACCTGAGTCTGAGGGTGCAAGATTAATGGACATCCTTTGTATTTCTAGAGGGTAAAGTGAAGTGGATCACTGGGGTTTAGAGGAGAAATGTTCCTTGCAGTCATCTCTAACAGGAACCAATATTATGACAGATTTTGTGTATGAGTTTCTCACTTGCTCTTTAAGGGCTCTGAAAAAGAAACAAAAATTGTTTTTTCCTGATCAAGATTGCTTTGTAATTGGTCCATTGTAACGGGGATGCATATGAAGTAGTATATGTCCATGTGCATGAAACTGACAGGGATCGCTGCTGGGCCTGTTTTGTGTTTTACAGGTTTGCGGTTGCAACTCCAGAGGAGCTAGCGGTCAATAACGACGACTGTGCAATTTGCTGGGACTCCATGCAGGCTGCAAGGAAGCTGCCCTGTGGCCATCTTTTTCACAAGTAGGAGCTCTGAGAAGGGCCATGTGGGGCTAGGATTCAGCCTGGGGCGTGGAGGTCTTTTATTTCTAGGCTTGAGCCTGAGCCCAACAGAGGAGCAGAAATAATAGCTCAGTCTGCTTGTACTGGTTGGGCTGGCTTCTAGCCTTTGCATCTCTTTCTTTATCCATATCCTTGTCCCTATTTCCACAGGATGGTGGGAACCCACATTTGCCATCTTAATTTCTGGGTTTGTTGTCTTCATAGGTCTTCTTCTTTTGAAGACCTAAAATATAACAAATATGATGGAAATTTTAAGAAATAGGGTTCAGGGGGACATCTTGATTTCAAACAACCTGTTACCTAATTAAGGAGAGAATATATATTTTTGGATTTTTCACATGCCCCAAGGCAGCATAAAACACACCACAGAGATGTGGGCTGAGATGGCATCAGACCAGGCTCATGAATGAGTTTAGAATAGTGCCTGTAGTAAGGATTGGAAACTCGGCTCTTTTCTGAACCTTTGGGTTTGAGGAGGTCCCAGAGAGCTTAGAGGGGCTCTGTTTAGACTAAATCATTCTGTGTTGGATGTTTTGCTATTGATGGGGCTAGAGATTATCTTTTAACCCTTTGAATCAGTTTTATGTATTGAGAGATCCTTTGATTTTTTACATCTTCAACCTTTGTTTTCCTATTAGATATCTAAGGTAGTTTTTGTTCTCTTTTATAATATTAGAAAGGTTTGGGAGCTGGAATAACCCACTTGACAAATGCAACAGACTTTCCCCCCATTTTTTCTTAGCATACATAAATTAGTTATACCCTGGGGCAGGGCAGTGTTCATTGTGTCTTTTTTTTCTTTTCAAATTCTTTATTGTGATTAAGTGATTACATAATTTCCCAAATTTCATAGTATTGTGGGAAAGTGATGCTTATTAGGTAAAGTCACAAACACATTCTAACTTGCATGGGGCAAATTGTCTATCGTGGCCTATAACATTTATGAGTTCTATGAGCTTTGCAATAGTTATTTCTTCCACATTGGGTGATATGTACATTTCTTTCATTTTGCATAGCATCAGCTGTTCCCTCTTTCCCACTTGTTCCCTCCCTCCCATCACTGCCATTGAGTTGCTTAGTTCATTTTGATCAATGTCCAGTGCAGCTGATGGGTCCTACTGTTGTTATGTTTTTCCCTGATTCCCTCTAGTTCTGTGTCGTCTTCCTGGTTTCCCTCTGGTGTGCACACATATACCATATATGTAATCAGCAGCATGGGATTATTTAGTAGTGATTCAACCAGATGAGTGGAAGTCCTTTGTTATTTATTTATTTTGGGTCCAGTTTTGGGGCCTGAACTCTGGGCCTGGGCACTGTCCCTCAGCTCTTCAGCTCAAGGCTAGCACTCTACCACTTGAGCCACAGCGCCACTTCCGGCTTTTTTATTTTTGCTTATGTGGTGCTGAGGAATCGAACCCAGGGCCTCATGCATGCAAGGCAAGCGTTCTACCACTGAGCCAACTTCCCAGCCCCCAGATGTACATTTGATAGACATGTGTGGGGTACTAGGGATAAGATGGAAATGACAGATATGATGAGGGTGTCATTGAAAGCTTTTAAGTAGTGGTTGGCAGAAAAGACTTGCAGCTTGCATGGGTCAGGGGCACATTGAGAGTAGCTGGATCTGCAGTGCAGGAAGTGCAGTGGAGAGAAATGGACAGAGCTGAGAGGACTAAAGGAGGCACCGTGCTCTCCCTTTGCTGTATGTACACTTACCATCTAGTGATGCTTTTGTTGACACTGGGTTCAGTTAGTTCCAAAGGAGGTTGGAAGCTAGTTAGGAAGAATAAGAGTATGTTTTAGCCCAGAAAAAATATGTTCACCTATATGATTAGCTTAATTTTAGTTTAAAATTTTTTATTATTTTTTAAATTTTCTTATAAACCAGATTTCACTGTTTTTCCCAGGCTGGTCTGAACTCAGGCCATCTTGTGCCTCCGCCTCTCTGAATATCTGGACTAAGGTGCACACTATGCACCCAGCAAGGGTTTTATTTTTGACTGACAAAATTCAAATAATATATACCTAACCATCTTAAGGTGTATAATTCAGTGGAATTTGGTGTATAACAATATTGTGCAACTATACTTGTCTCTAGTTTCAAAACTTTTCCTTACCTTAGAATAGTACCTCGTTCCCCGTTCCTTCCCTCCCCACCCCTGGCAACTACTTGTTTGCTTTTTGTCAATGGATTTATGGGTAATTCATATAAAAGGAGTCACACAATATATGTATGACCTTTTGTAACTTGACTTCTTTCACAATGAGGTTACCAAGTTGTAACACATAGCTATACTTCATTCCTTCTTATGGCTAAATGTAGGTAATTTTATAATAGCAATTGCTGTTGATGGACTTTTAGTATTTCTCCACCTTTTGGCCATTTGCTGCTATGAAATTTGGAAACAAGTGTCTGAGCACCTGCTTTTAATTGCTATCTGTTTATGCCTGGAAGTAGAGTTCCTGGATCACACCAACTCTCTGTGCTGAACTTCTTTATCTTCTCTCAGTGCTTGGCAGATGCTTTGCCACTGAACTACAACCTCAGCTCCAATTTTTTTTTTTTGGGGGGGGGGTCTGGTTGTGGGGCCTGAACTCTGGGCCTGGGCGCTGTCCCTCAGCTCTTCAGCTCAAGGCTAGCACTCTACCACTTGAGCCACAGCGTCACTTCCGGCTTTTTTCTTTCTGCTTATGTGGTGCTGAGGAATCGAACCCAGGGCCTCATGCATGCAAGGCAAGCGCTCTACCACTGAGCCACCTTCCCAGCCTCTCTCAGCTCCAATGTTTACCTTCTTGAGGAGCTGCCATGCTGTTTACTACAGCAGTGATACCTGTCTTTTCATCTTCACATTCTCACTAATACTGCTTAAGTTTTCTTACTGTAGCAGTCCTAATGGTGTGAGTGGGATCTCATTGTGACCATTTTTATTATTGTGATGGTTTGTTTTTTCCAGTGGTCATTTTGAAATGTAATTTTTATAGTAAAATATGCATAATATAAGAGTTATAGTCCAGTGCTATTTACATTGTTGATTAGAACCTCATCACCACCTATCTCCAGAACTTCCTCATCTTTCCAAATCGAGTCTCTGTACCCATTAGACAGCGAATCCCTATCCTCCTCTCCCCCTAGCCCTTACCAGTCCTTCTGGCTGCCTCTTACCAAGTTGATTTATACCTACTCTGTAGGTATAAAGTTAGGTTGTTGATTTGAGACCTTTTAAAGCACTTTTTTTTTTCAGAAATGAATTTGCCTCTGAGCTTTCTCTCTTGTGAGAAGTTTTAGAATGTTATACTTTTGTTTTAATTTGTCTTAAGAAATTTTCTAATTTTCTGAACAATTTCTTTTAGCCAATGGTGGTACTAAAGTAAGCTTAATTTTAAACCATTTTTCTGCCTTTCATTGAGTGACAAGCTGTCGTTAGGACATCCTAACAGTGCTTCACTTTACAGTTTTGATAATCCAGTGCGGAGAGGATAGTGTGATAATAATCTAGGACAAACTTATTTTAATTTGTAATAAAGAGAAATGCCGAGGTTCTAATGGGCAATAGCTAATAACTACGTAATTTGTTGCTCTAGAAAGTATTTTTTATGAGATTTCTGAGTCCAGTGGCTATTTAATGCATTGAACATCATGCATAGAAAGAGGAAAAACAGTTCTTATTAGAGCATTGTTCTTGTTATGAGGGTCATCATGTGGTCGAAGGTCTCCTTTGTCACTGTGCAGGTAGGCACAGTCTTGTTCGTTTCAGCAGCGCTGGCCTCACACTCTACCACTTGAGCCACTCTGCCAGGCAGTCCCTTAGTTACTGATATTAAGAAAAAGACACACGACATTTTTATTTAGTTCCTTCTGAGTTCTTAGGAGAAGACAACAAATTTTCATATGATTCTCTAAGGAGGGAACCTTAAACTTCATGCAACCTGCTTATTCCTTGCTTTCCTCGCTGAAAGGACTGGTCCAGAGAGGTTGAAGGATTTGCCAGTTAGTTAGTGACTGATTTGGGGAGGTCAGATCTTTGTACTTTCTACTTCATGTTCTAGCACACTTCCCCTTAGTGGATACTGCAGGGGCTCTTGAGCATCTAGTACAGCTAGGGCATTCTGTCCTCTTGAAAAAGGACAGCAGGGAGCAGAGGGTAGAACAAGTAGAGTAGTGGCTGTATGGAAATGGTTCACCTCACTAGAGAGTGGCCCATGAGGCTGTCATGCTTGATGAAAAGTAGGTGGGTGGTCTCATCTCAGAGAAGTTTCTGAAGTCATGATTTTGAAAACAAGGCCAAGGTTATGACCACATTGGTGAGTAGCTAAAGCAATGAAAGAGAAGATCATTGATAGAGAACTCCAGGGTCAAAGAGGCCAGCGATGTTGGATGATTCAGCCGTATGGATTTTGAAATAACAAACCAGAGTTGGAAAGAATGGCAGTTAGCCATGTGGTAGCTTTTTAGATGGCTGTGTATGATAAACTGTTCACAGCAGGATGTGCTAAGTATGCGAGGGTGATATAGGGGAAAGAGGTCACATCCAGTTTCTCAACGGTGAATCGAGTGAGAACACCTTGGATATATTAGAATACTTTCGGTAAATTCCCCCACATTATGCTGAGGGTCAATAGAGGATGTTCACATTGTGTACTTTGGACTTTTTCTTGGTAGCTCCTGTCTTCGGTCTTGGCTAGAACAAGACACCTCCTGTCCAACATGCAGAATGTCTCTTAATATTGCTGACAACAACCGTGCCAGGGAAGACAACCAAGGAGAGAACCTGGATGAGAATTTGGTTCCTGTGGCAGCTGCGGAAGGCAGACCTCGCTTAAACCAGCACAATCACTTCTTCCACTTCGATGGTGAGTGATTTCACCTTCCAATACCACACCCACAGCCTTTTCTCACATGAGACATGGCTGTCTTTATTATAAATTGCCTGCATAGATAAACTTAATATTACATTTCAATTATTTATTTTTTTCTTTCTTGTGCTGGTTCTGAGGCTTGAACTCAGGGCATGGTCCCTGAGCTTTTTTGCTCAAGGTTAGTGCTCTACTGCTTGAGCCATACCTCTGTTTTTTGTAGGTATGAGCCACTGGCACCCAGCTATTTGTTATTTTTGAAACCAGGTCTCAACTACGCAGCCAGGGCTAGCCTTGAACTCACAGTCCTCCTGCCTCTACCTCCTTGGGCTGGGATTATATGTGTGTGCCATCCCTCTCAGTTTATATTTCAATTGAATTGAAGTTGTGCATGTTGGATGGATAGGCAGAGCTGAAAGGTTGTTCCTTCCTAGGAGTTCTGTTAGATTCTGTGTCAGTATGAATCAGTTTCATAGTAATCCTGAGCTGCAAACTGATTGTAGTAGTAATCATTTAAACAATAGTGAAAGATCATTGAGTAGCTTTTCAGGAGCTCCAGAGGCAGAACCAGAGCTGGGGCAGTGCTGGTTGGTCCATAAGATGTGAATGTGCTTCCTCCTGGCAGTGCTGAAGAGCTGTGACCCAGTGTGCACTGCTAAGGCCATGGACACCTTCCTAGGGACCAGTCATCTTTCCTTGACTCACATATACTGAGCTGTTGTTGAGTTCCTTCAATTCCTGTACTATGACTTTCTGTGAATTCCTCTTCCTAGCTTACTGCAAAGTAGCCAACTCTGCATTTTGCTATAGCAGTACTGTTCAGATCTTGGATTTGAGTTTCCAAGGGTGCAGTGGTTGGAGTAGTGGTGTGTTGGTGGAGTACTGAAAGGGACAGGGAGCAGAGGCAAGCTTCTGAGAGGAGTAGAGTAGATGAGGGGCTTGGCTGTCTGGGCCTAGGTGCTGGACGGGCTTAAAGCCCTCGTGTGCTATTGTTAAAAATTAAGCCCTCTCTGAAGTCCAACTTCTGAAATCGACTAACAGATTTTAGAGATGGATCCTGGCTGTGTAAGCCATTATTTATGAATTATCTCCAAGGAAAATGTAGGCAAATAGATCAAATCCCTAGTATATTACATGAAATAAGTGTATGTTTTTAAATACATACATTTTATTTGGTGATAATTCCTTTTGCCTCAGTGATTCTTTGTAAAGGAATAAAATAGCACCCCTACGTGTGCAGCTTGATACTGAATTTTGCAGGCTGTACATGGTGGCTTTATATCTTGGTCTGCCCTTTCCTTGGGGAGATAACAGAAGCAGCAGCCTTTGTTGTTGTTCAACCCTATGTTGAAAAGAATTTGGAATCCAAAAACCATGGTCAATCTTTTAGTCAGCCTATCAAGGAGGAAATACTTCATGAAAGCAGTTGTGCAAACCACGTCTCCCAGTGGGTAGAGATTTGTGTCCATCTCAAAGAGAAGGGCAGGGCTCATCTGCTGCAGCAGCCGTAGATTCTGGCTCAGAATGGATTGGGGATTGAGTGGATCAAGGGCTACCAGGAAGCAGGAGAGGCAGGTGGTAAGTATTCTAGAACCCAGTGTGGCTGGCTTCATATCCTGGCTGCCATCATTAAATATGATCTTGTCAGCATTACCTAACTTGTAAGTGCCTTGGGGTCCAGAGACCCCAAGCTGAGGACTAGTGCCATATCTCTGACAAAGAATAAAACTAGAAGATGAGAACTAAATTAACTATTCTGTGCGAAACATTTGACACAAAAAGCTAGACATGAAATAATCCCTGAGTGAATTTCAGGTGGTGTTCTAGAGATTATAGAGAAACTGACTAGATAACATGGGGTGAGAGGCAGGGGTCCCATACTCTTAACACTTGTGCTTGCTGAACTGTCTTTTGTTTTAAGGGTCCCGGATTGCAAGCTGGCTGCCGAGCTTTTCAGTGGAAGTGATGCACACTACAAACATTCTTGGCATCACACAGGCAAGCAACTCCCAGCTTAATGCCATGGTAAGGACTGTCAACCACCTGAACAAGAGAACTGGTTAGTAATTAGCAAAGAAGAAAACCTCTGAAACGTGTGCAGTTATATGACCTTGTTGGTCATATTTTCCGGGGATTTAAAAAAAAATTCCGCAGTATCTCTTAAATTCATGTTTAATTAAATTATTTGGTGGTACAGGGGATTGAATCCAGGCCTTGTTCATGCGTAGCACATTCTCTACCTCTGAACACACCTCCAAGTCCTTGTGTTTTTAAATTGGAAACTAGTTTGGAAGTTGCCTTTTGTTTTATTTCTGTAGTAGATAACCTAATCTTTAATGAACATGATTGTGATCTCAGCCTACATTGAAACAACTTGATTTTGGCCAAGGTATCTCTGCAGAATAACTGACAAGAATGAATGATAGTCTTTTTTCTTTTTCTTTCTTTTTTTTTGCCAGTCCTGGGGCTTGAACTCGGAGCCTGAGCACTGTCCCTGAGCTTTTTTTGTTCAAGGATAGCATTCTACTATGTGAGCCACAGTGCTACTTCTGGCTTTTTCTGTTTATGTGGTACTGAGGAATCAAACTCAGGGCTTCATGCATGCTAGGCAAGCATTCTACCACTAAGCCACATTCTCAGCCTCCTCTCAATTTTTTAACTATTTTACTTGATTCTTTTTTTTTTTTTTACTAGAAGGTAGATGCAGTTACTATCTTTGCTTAGACTTTTTCCTCTGGCTTTTTTCCAAGACTTTCTTCTATTTGCTGTGGTTCAAAACCATTATGTGTAGTGTTGGATTTTGACATTGTTTTCTTGGTGGACCTGAGCTTGGAAGAAAAAGAAAAAGAAAAAAAAACCCAAATCAGAACAAATCCTTTCTTCCTCCCTCCAGATCATGGTGTGCCTCTTGGACTAATGTCCTTACTGCACCCTCAGCCCCCGGTAACCACTGGTTTATTTGTTTGGAGCAGAGCTAAGGATGGAATACAGGCCTTCCACATGCTAGGCAGCATTCCTCCACTTCCCACCCATACAGCGTTCTTCCCTGTGGTCTCACCACTCCCAGCTGTCATTTATGTGAGCCTGTCAGGGTCCCTACGGCTCTTTGTTTGAGATGTATTGCTGTCCCCAGCTATCTGTTTGGTACTCTGGAAAAGCAGTTGAAGAGACTGCAATGTGATCTGCAGAGCAGGAGAGGCCTGAGCTTTCAAAGTGTGGCCTCAGACTCAGTGCCCAGATCCTGCCCTGATGCTGAGCCGTGAGTATGTCAGGCATGGCCCTTGCTGAGGTTTGTGTGCCTCCCTCTAGGCTCATCAGATTCAGGAGATGTTCCCCCAGGTTCCATACCACCTCGTGCTGCAGGACCTCCAGCTTACACGCTCTGTCGAAATAACAACAGACAACATCTTAGAAGGACGGATTCAAGTACCTTTTCCCACACAGGTAAAACCAGGGCTGGCATTGTGACAGACTCTGTTTTCACAAAGATTCACTTTTTGGTTACTTTCATAACTGAATGTAATTTATGTATGATACAATGAAGAGGTTCTGTAAAGACCTTCACTTTGCCCCAATAATGAGAGGAGACCCACCGGTACAGACACAGATATGCACATCAAACCAGCCTGCCCTCGCCAGTCTAGTAGGTGATGTCTTGGCTCCTGCTAGGAAGGGATTGACAACTTTTCATGTACAGGGCAGATCATGATTACTTTAGGCCCTGGGACTATTTAACCCAGCTAAAGCAGCCATGGATAAAATGAGTACATGAATGAGCAAGACTGTAGTGAAATGATTTCATCAAGCTAGGAGGAAAGGCGAGTATGGCTCAGGTCTGTGGTGGTGGAGCTCCAGACCAGCAGGTATTGGCACCTGTCCCTCCCTAGGGGGTGTCGAGTCGGTTAGCTACAGTTCATATTCTCTAGACTTTGCTTTTTTTTTTTTTTTTTTTTTAAAGAAAACAGCCTAATCATCTGGCTATAACAAATGTTAACTAGACAAGCTTTCTGACAAGCCTTTATATTTGACCAGGGAATAGTATGCCAAAAAATATTCATTTTCAGTATGCAAAAATATTCCGAAATCTACCAATAAACTTTCTAGGGTTGAGTCTGGAGAGGCTGAGATTGTAGCCTATGATGTCGGATGGGCTGAGGTGTTAGCTCTGGGTCCCCAGTGTCACTGTTGGACCTGACTGCTGTCTGGCAAACTTACTTCATGTAGCCAGGGAGAGACCACGGGAAGTCCCATGGAAACTGGCCTGTAGGCTAAAGTGAGAATAGCACACTCTGTGTTGTAGGTGTTAGGAAAGCTAATGTGATGGTGTTGCCCAGGCTGTCAGCTTCACCCAGTGTTGGTTACCTGCTGTCATTAGTTTTGTTATGCACTTCCTATTTTTTGTCAGTGATGGTGGTCATGAGGCATGAACTCAGGGTCTGGGCTCTGTCCCTGAACTCTTTTGCTCAAGGCTAGTGCTCTACCACTTTGAGCCACTGTAACTCTTCTGGTTTTCTGATGGTTAATTAGAGAATAAAAATCTCATGGCCTTTCCTGCCTGGACTAGGTTCGAACCGTGATCCTCAGATCTTAGCCTCCTGAGTAGCTAGGATTACAGGCGTGAGCCACCAGCACCTGGTTAACTTCATATTCTTGAAAGAAGAACTGAAGGTGGAGCCAGTTGCTGAGTCTCAAATCTGAAACTCTAATTTACGCCTCAGGCTTCTTTGTCTTGCCTTTAATTGTTCCACTATTTTCATTTCTTTGGTGCTGTGGTGCTGTAAGTTGCAGGCTATGTTGGGGCTGTAGCTCCTTGTGTGCCTCAGGTTTTTCCCATGTGTGTTACCTCATTTTGAGTGACCTTGCTGTTTCTCTTTCAGCGGTCAGATAGCATTAGACCTGCACTGAACAGCACAGTGGAAAGGCCCAGCACTGACCAGGAAGAGGGAGAAGCCTCTGCGCAGGTGAGAGCAGCACAGTAAGGGGTGTGGACAGCTGAGGGGGCAGCATGGTTCTGGTAGTGCTGACCTTTGTCAGGGGGCAAACATAGGAAGGAAGGCCATGTGCTCTGTCTGCCTCTCTGCCAAAGTTCCAAATTGAACTCAGCCAGTGGCGGGTCTATTTCCATCCTACTCTTCAACCTGCTCTAGGCACTGCTGCTGGGCCAGTCCAGTTCCATGGAGCTTGAGGGAGAACACATGAAGGGCAGAAGGAAGCTGTCCTGGGCATCAAGGGGCTGGACCCAGCCAGACTGGGATGGGGTGGACTGGGTGCTCCCTAGGGGGCACCAAGTCACCATTGCTCATTCGTCTACCTTAGAATTTCCAGCTATTTCCTGTGTACTTTGCAAAATACCAGACCTCCTGATCTGGGTGGGATGGGAAAGTAGGTATCCCTTTTGGAGAAGTAGCTGCTGTGCCTTGTGGCCACAAAATGGCTGCCTCCCTCCCTTGAGCCCCACAGCTGGGCTCCAAGCTCTTGGCCCTCAGCTATAGTGCCGATGTGCTTCACACATGGCCACACTTCCACCGTGCTTCCTTAGGACAGTAAGAACGTAAAAGTCAAACATCCCTACCCTTGTGCTTTTGTGGTTAGGGCTTCCTATGTATGAGGCTCCAGTCAATGGCCATGCTGCCTTCTTCCTCTCAACGGGTTGTGCTCTTCTGGAAGCTGTGACTTCCACTGACAAGTGATAGCATGGCTGGCATCCCTGAAAACAGGAAACCATAAAAACCACTCAGACTTGGGCTGGCTCTTGATGAGCAGCCTTGCCTTTCTGGCGACATATTCATCCTCCAAGCAGTCCTTTGGGGCTGTCAGTCTTCAGTGCCTCCAAGTTGTCCTTACAGGCCGCTTGCAAAGCCTCAGGACACATACATGGCTGCAGCCAGTGGATGTGGCACTTGTTCCAGCACAGCCTCTCCCGGCACTGTTTCTTATCTTCCACAGAGTTTCTTCTAGATGTCTTAGATATGTAATCATCAGTCTATGTGTTCCTAAGCTGTGGCTCCCCTCATGACTCTCATAGTCCTCTCTTGGGCTTGGCTGAAGGCAGGGAGAGCAGGAAGTAAGGGAGGTGACAGCACAGTATCCATCCCCAAGAACTCTTAAATGACGCAGCCTCCCTGCTTCGTGGTGGGCTGGCGGTGAGCTTCCGCTGCCTGGTTGGTCTGTGTCAGGGAGCACAAGTAGCACAGATGACTGGGTATCTGCTTAGGGATTTGGGGTGCCTGGGCGTCATCATGGCCTTTGGAGTTTCAGCCCAGATCAAGAATATATCTCATTTTAATACAAGAAACACAATCCATTATATCTGCATTTTTTAAAAAAGATTTTTCTCATTTGCCCTTTCAGCCTGTGTGCCTCTGTTTTCAAAGTGAGGGTATAAAATTGGTGCGGTAGATGTGCTTAGACATGTTTAAAATCTTGAACAATTAGAATTGAACAGAAATCTCCCAGATGCAAATTGGCTGACTACTTTGTTGTGTATTACTAGAGTATAGCTTGAAGTGCTTAAGGTTCTGTACTAGCAGTCCTTTACTTACTGCACTAATCCTGAGCGTCATGATCTTAGGGACACATAAGCCATTCTTAGCAGGCCTGCCCCCCTGAGTCAGGTGTCCATGGTACAGACGTTTGAGGCACCTAGCTTTGGCTTTCTGGCTGGCAGCAGCCCTCATGTTCCAGAAGGAGCTTGCAGAGGGGATTCTGCTTAGGTATGCGTCTGTACTCATAACTGCCACCCTCCATCCAGACCGAACGTGTGCCACTGGACCTCAGCCCTCGTCTGGAGGAGACCTTGGACTTCAGCGAGGTGGAAGTGGAGCCCAATGAGGTGGAGGACTTTGAGGCTCGGGGCAGCCGTTTCTCCAAATCTGCCGATGAGAGACAGCGCATGTTAGTGCAGCGTAAGGACGACCTGCTGCAGCAGGCGCGGAAGTAAGTTGATTCTCTAGCCCCCGGGCTGGACTCCAGGTCAGAAGCAGTGGCCGCTGGATGCTTTCACAATGGGCCCACATCTTTTTAAACACAACGATTTCAAACCTGTCTTGAAATAACAGAGAATCTGGCTGTCAGTGCGGCTCGTACCTTCCAGTGGCTGCTAACCTCTGGTGACTGGCGCTTCCAGTGGCTGCTGGTGGCTTGTCTCCTGAGCCCGCTGCAGCCACACTTGCACAGGTGGCACTTATGTGCCAGTGTGTGAATTCTTCATTCTCTTAACTCAGAGAAGGATCCCTGACATGCCCATGTGACAGTTGTTTCTCTTAAGAATCTGAGGTTTAGGGGAGGCGACTACTAGCCTGGGTCTGGCTTTCAAGTCTTCCCCCTTTGACCACCTGCCCTTAAGGCCAACAGCATGAGCCCACACTGCCCACCTGAGTGCCACCGTCCATGCAGCCTGAGCCTGAAGCATTTCTCTGGTTGGACTGACACTTCTCATTTCAGTTCTAGAGGACAGGGCCAGTGACCTGCTCATTGGGAGGTTTGTGTTCTACACACACCTGCAGCTGAGGGGCTGGGCTGTGACTGTGGAGGGGATAGACACCGGAGAGGGGGCCGAATAGCCGGTGATGGGCCTGTCCATGGCACGTGGGTGCATCTGCCCAGAGCAGTACCCTTTACTTCCATTTGTTTTCATTTTTGCAGTGCTAGGATGAACCTAGGCCTCTGGCTTGCTTGGTAAGCTCTCCACTGCCGAGGCCCACCCCAGCCCACATGGAGAGGCCACAGCCATTTCCCACGGGCTGGTCCTGAGCCCAGCTTGTTGGAGGCGCCTGGCAAGGACACGTAGTTCGCTCCACCGTCCCACCTCTCCCATGGGGCTTTTTTTTTTTTTTTTTGTAGGCGATTCTTGAACAAGACCTCTGAAGATGACTCAGCCTCTGAGAGCCTCCTCCCTTCAGAGGGCACGTCCTCCGACCCTGTGACCCTGCGCCGGAGGATGCTGGCTGCCGCTGCTGAACGGAGACTTCAGAAGCAGCAGACCTCCTAGCGTCCCTCCCTTCTCAGCTGCCTCCTCCCGAGCCCAGGGCCAGACCAGAAGAGGCTGGCCTGGGTTCCGCCTGCCCTAGACTCGGGCTCGACTGCATTGCCGCTGTATAAAGCATGTGGTCTTAATAGTGTTTGGACAGCTGACAAGTAATCCTCCTTTGTAATACTTTCTATGTGACGTTTCTCTTCCCTTAGAAACACTGCACATTTTAACTCTAGGCATGACCTCTTCTGGCCTTGACTGGACTTCATGGGGGCGGGGCACAGGGGAGGGCAAGTGGGCGACCACCGCCCTCAGCAGCACCTTCCATTACTGCCTTGTCCTAACTCACGGCTGATGCTGGCACCTTGGCATCTCAGGAAGTGTTTGTGTGCCCGACAGCAGTGACGAGGGGCACGGGATCCCACCGCCTCCCCCCAGGACACCATCGGCAGCCGAATGCTCTCCTTTGTGAGCAAGCATCAGAATGTTCCAGAGGCCAGACCTGCAGGTTCCTGAACCTCAGAGTCAGCAGGGCATCTTCTATAAAGAATTTCTGGTTTGCTACCTGGAGCTGAAGGAGCGGGGACTTCAGAGTGAGAGATCATTTTCCATCCTGACATTGGACTAACCGAGCCCCACCTGCAGCTGGGTTTGCTTCAGTTCACACTGGTGCTCCAGCATTGCACATGCTCCCCCAGGGGTCTCCTCCTCTCCTCCTGGCTTTCTTCCCGCCCCCTGTGAATATGAGAAGAGGTTAAGCAGCAAACTTTGGTTGTGGTTTTAATTCATTGGTAAACTAAAAGAGGCAGCGCCAAAGCCTGTGGGTTTGGTCCTTGGAGAAGATGTGGGCCTTGTGAGAGGGCAGAGTACGTTTCGGAGGGCGCTGTTGGGGAAACAAGGTTCCTTGTTCTGCCCTGGAGCTTTTTCCTGCAGGTTCAATTAGACATAGAAAAACAAGGTGTGGAACCACATGCAGTGAGCAGACTAGATCCCATCTCTCCAGTTCTTCCCAGTTAACTTCAAGGGTTTGAGCCACAGTCCGAGGTCACACAGTCAGTTTTATGTCCCATTGGATTTTTTTTTTTAATGTTTGAAAGCAAGTTTTATGGTAGTCTTTTTGGGAAGAATCCAGTATTACCTAAAATGATTGGCAAAGTAAAATGTATTTTAAATAACTGGAAGATTTTAGGATGTTGACAATTGAGAAAAAGGATGATAGGTAAATATGTAGGCAGAAATAATTTATTTCAATAAATCTTTCAAAAGCCTTACCTTGAAATGCCATTAGTAAGTTTCTGTGATTTTTTTGAAAGTTGGTTTTGTTTTGCTGAGAGCTTTTGTTTTTATTGTAAGACAACAATAATAAAAAGCAAACTCTTGTAGCGTGTTGTGTGCAGCTGGAGCAGAGGCAGCGTCTTGCAGAGATGCTGACTTGAAATTCAGCCTGTCTGCCATTTGGGTTTGATAGTTTTTCAACCTTCTGAGCTAGGGAGTCTTGTTTCTTGTTTCACACCAAAGGCAGTGCCTTGTGTCTACCTGTATGCGTCCAGGTAAGTAGGGAAGATGCGCATCTCACTTTCATGAGTTACATTGTACTTTGCATCTGTACACAATTACAAGGTTAACATTAATTGTACGTGTTCTTCCGTGTCAGATATGTCAAGAGAAACACTGATTACAGTAGTGATCAGGCACAGGTTCCTTACTTAAATGGCTTAAAATGTCCCAGGAGTTTCCAGGTTTTATTCCTAAGGTTCCACCTGTGCAGCTAAGGATTCTGAGTATTACAAAAACTATTCTCCCTCCCCCCAACTGCCAGTGCTGGGGACTTGAGCCCCAGGCCTTGCACTCTCAAATGGCTTTTCTTTTTCTTTTCCCACTGCTTCTTGGGGGAAGTGCTAAGGACAGGGCAGTGACATAGGGACCTTCATACTTCCTTCACTGACCCAGCTGGCTGCAGGGTTACGCAGCCTTGCCTTGTGCCCAGCCCTACAACATTGGGCTTCTGGGAGCAGACAGAACCCAAGGCTGGGGTGGGCTCTTTCATTGACCTTGTTCTTCACCTCCCCCTTCAAATCTTGAGGCTTTATGCACCAAAGAAATGATGTTTATGGGCTGGGAAGGTGGCTGAGTGGTAGAATGCTTGCCTTGCATGCATGAGGCCCTGGGTTTGATTCCTCAGCACCACATAAGCAGAAAAGGCTAGAAGTGGTGCTGTGGCTCAAATGGTAGAGTGCTAGCCTTGAGCTAAAGAGTTCAGGGCCAGTGCCCAGGCCCAGAGTTCAAGCCCCATGACCGGCCAAAAAACAAAGATGTTTATGTGGCAGCTTTCACTGGTGTTGTGAATCCTGGGTGCTCAGAGGGCCTCCTGGGCCTGCCTCCCCACAGGTGCTGTGACTGGGAGAGAAGGTGCAAACGAGGGGAGCAGCACATGTGTTGATGCGACCCATGGCCTTGCAGCAGGTGTGCCATGTCATGGGGTTGCTCCTGATCTGTCTGCCCTGGAAAGCTCTTGATATATCTGCTTGCTATTGGATTAAGCAATATTTCTGATCTGGCTGCATGTTAAGAGCCACTTGTATGGCATTAAAAAAAATAATAATGTAGGCTCTGCCCACACACTTCTTGTCCTACTTTATCTTTTCTTTGTATGCTTTCCAAAAGATGTTTCCTAACCTTCCTCCAAACAGATAACGCAGTGCTGATGTGAATTCAGTGGTAGAGAACTTGCCTAGCATGTATCCTAAAATTGGAATGAAACAGAGAAGATTAGCATGGCCCCTGCACGATGATGACACGCAAAATTGTGCAGCATTCCATATCTGCAGTGTTGCCTAGCATGTATGAAGTCCTGGATTCCGTGCCCAACACAGGGGCAGGGAAGAAGAAAAATAAGGCCAAGACACTTGTGTTTATTTTACCTACAGAACTCATTTGTTAGTTGGGAAAGGAGCTGTGTGGGTGGCTCATGTCTGTAATCCTAGCTACTCAGGAGGCAAGCAATAGGATCACATATTACAAGACCAACTGGGGCCAAAATGTTCACAAGACACCCCCCCCCCACATCCCCCCCTATCTAACTAATAAAGTCGCAGTTTTGCTTATAGCAAAACAAGGTAGATTAGGGGAGCAGTGGTAGCCAACAGCCTGGAGAGCTCTCAGAGCCCGTGCCCCAGTCTGGGCCACCTGGTTCCTTCTTTGGCCTGCAGGAAGGCAAAGCTGTGGGAAGCCTTCCTGGCCAATGTCCAAAGCTTGTCCTCAGCAAAGGAGTGGATGACTGACACCACCCCAACGCTGCACAGAGGTTTCAGGCCACGTGACCTTAGAAAGTGGGTAGAGAAAACAAGAAGGAATGGCTGACCCTCCCTCCACTTTTCCCTTCCTAGTTTTTAGTTCTACCAGGAGCTGACAAAAGCAGCAGAGTGTGAGGAGTGGGGAGCCAGAAGGAAGAGGCCATCTTGGGGATGGATGGTGCTCTTGCAATCCCACCCACTGGCTCCCCTGCTGGCAGGAATTCTAGTGGGAGGCCTTACCAGTCAGCTTCCAAGTGTTTGTGGCCAAGTCAAGCCCCTCCTTCCCTTTGCTGCCCACCCCAAGTAACAAGTAATCGTCGCCTGCAAGGCAGAGGGTGAGAGACTCCAGTACAGACAAACATTCTCTTTATTGAGCTACACATGAATTTTTCAATTAGTCAGAGAAGTAGACTGGCAGTGTGTAAGATAATCACAGAAACCTCACCGATTGGGAATAGAAAGGCTTAGAAAGACCCGTGGGCTTTTTTTTTTTTCTTTTGTGTTTTCAAGTTTTTTTTTTCTGTATTTTTAAATTTTTTTGTGTGTTTTATCTTCTTGCCTCCTCTTTATTGGGAATGGCTGTGACTGGTTTTCAGCAAATATTATTTTTAAAAGTGAAACTGTGAAGAGGTCTGGGATTGGATACTAGTCAAGTAGAAATGACATAGGACTGATCATGAAAACGGTGGCTTTAATGTAAACACTACATTCCATCATTTTAATTTTGTGTGTGTGTTTTTCCATCTCGTGGTATTTAAAAACTTTTTGTTCTTTTTTTTAAATCTGCAGCACAAACATCCCCACAGGAGAGAGAGATAGAAGGAGAGAGAAAGTGGGGGGGGGGAGGAGGACACAGATCACTGAAACAAAGGAAAATTGGGCACACACATGGGGGGGAAGGACTTCTGCCTGAAAGACTGGGATCTGAGATGCAAAGGAAAAAAACCACAACCCCATTTCCCAGAGCCCATGAGAGCTGATGTGTCTATGTGATACGCAGTACTCATCAGGACAAAACAACAACAAAAAGAAACACAAAAATGACCAGGGGCATTTAGGAGGTCAGCAGGGTTTTTACAGGGTTAAGGATCTGTAGATGACAGGTGTTCTTTTTGGCAGCTACTGGCCAGAGCTGTGCTTTTGCTATACAAACTTGGAGTGAGGGTGGGGCTGGGGTGGCGGGGGGCTGGGAGAGCAGGCCTGCCATTGCTTGGTGTATCTGTGGTATCTGAGTAGCTGACAGGCTCGGGTTTACAGTGGCCAGTGTGGCCTTCTGGAAAGCCCAGCCCCAGTGGGCTCCCACCAGCATCAATATGCCATCCAGGAGCTCCTGGCCACAGGTGCGCCCAGCACCTCTGGCATGAGCTGGGTTGGGGAGAGCATGAGTGCTAATGTGTAGGCTTATTTCAAAATCAAAAGAAAAATGCATGAAATGGTGAGTTTTCCTTTTTCCTTTTTTTTTAAGCTACAAAGCACATGAGAAATGTGTGTGTATGTGTTTAATCCTTTCAAATTCTAAATGTAAAGACTCAACTAAAACCAGATTCTACAGCATTCTACAGAAATACACAGCCGTCAGTCACTCTGGGGTCGTAGGTTAGACAGGGGCTTGATACAGAAAGGCTGTGTCTTACAAAAGTCATGCTACCAGGAGATCAACGTCAACAGCAAAGAGTCCATGAAGCAGTCTGCAGAGAGAGAGATAAGGGGTCCAGTCGGACCATTTTCCTTGATTCCAACAACCAACCAACCAACCAAAAACCCTAGGACGTTTTAACTAAAGCTGGGATGGGGCCTGACGAGAGATCAAGAACCCTGGTGAAGATGCCCCAGGCAACCTCATTTAGGGGATGGTGATTCTGGTCAGGTCTGTGAGGCTGGCCTCCTCTTGGCCACTCCTGACCCATTCTCTTCCCTCTCCCCTGTGGCCTCTTGGAAGGGAGCTGGCTTCAACTTCGAAGGTGGGTTTAAGCCATGGCTCACGGGTTCCCTCCCCTCAGCTGTTTGAAAAAGCAGACCAAGGCTCCTAGATCTCTTAATTTTTCCTTGTTCCCACAAATAACACTCAGGAGACAGTGGATTGATCGGAGCAAAGATTCTTCTAAATTCTTGAAATTAACAACCACCACCACCACCCAAAAGAGAAAGATCCTTTAAATTTTTTTTTTCTGTTGTAGGGATAGGGTAGGGAAATATTTAGGGCATTGGCCATTTCTTAAAGGGTTCGGGGACTGGAACGGGAGCAGAGCAGAACTGAGAACCTCAATAAGTAGAGTACAGAGAAGGAGCAGGCTGGACACAGCCAGGCCTCCTTCTGTCTGGCCCTTGTTCCCAGACTTATGGCAAGTCAGACCCTGGGGCTGTTCTTCAAAAGATGGACTCCTAAGCCACGCTCCACCTTAACAGTGGAAAGCAAGTGTGCAAGTGCATGTGTGGTCCCAGGAACGCCCCCCCCCCCCCGGATGAGCTGAGCTATGGAATGGTGGTCAGTTCTGTCTGCAGCTCTTGTGAGTATAAACTAAAAAGAATTTTCTAATATATATTTGTGTATATATAAGGTTTTGTTATGCCTCTTTAAAGTTTATGACCAACTTGCATTGGTTAGTGGTGTGGTGGTGGTGTGTATGTATGTGTGTGTGTGTATGTGTGTGTGTGTGTATGTATGTGTGTATGTATACACGCAAGCTGTTCTGTGAGTGCTGGAATCATTACCAAATAGGTTGCTATACAGGACAAGAGGTCAGTACAAGCCGCAGCCCCGGAGGTTGTTGGCAATGATGATGTCGGTGACAGCGTCGAATACCACCTGGATATTATTCGTGTCTGTGGCACAAGTCATGTGACAATAAATTTCTTTGTTGGGTGAGCGGTTTTTGTTTTCAAACTGTGTTTGGATGTAGGCAGCTGCATCTTCATAGGTATTGGAGCCTGTAAGAAGACACAGAAGAACAAGGGGCAAGGCCCTGGTGAGTGCTGGGGGTGTCAGCCATGAAGACAGAAAGAAGTTGCGAGAGACAGGAAGTGGAGAGAGACAGGAAGTACAGCACCTTCCTCCCCTCAAGGCAGGGCGAGGGGGGAAGGGGGAACCATTTTGAGGCCAGCTCCGGGTTCTGCCCTTCCCAGGTCTGCCTCACTCCTTCCAATCAGATCTACATGCTGACCCCCGAAGGATGATGGCCACCTACAATCCCTTTTGATTTCTCGGTTGGCAGAGCTAGGTGAAGCAAGCCCATGTTCTACAACCAAACCACTGCTTCTACCACCAAAGAGTGAAGTCAGAGGCAGGAGCTGCCCTGCAGTGTGGTGACAAGGACATGGGGGGGGGTCTCAGCATGGTGGGCTCCACAGGGATTTGCTGTCCTTAGTGGTTTCCTCTGAGAGGTCGCTTGGGACTGGGAATGTCTCTAAGCAGTTCCAGCTCTTGCCCGGGTCACCAGGATGTCAGAACATTGATTTCAAGGTGGGGGATACCGGCTGAGCCCCCACAGGCCCTAACAAGTGCTTAGCTTTTCCTTGATCCACATATGTGGATGATGTTTCAACCAGCAACACTCCTACACCTGTGGCTCCACCCCAGAGGCACCGTTCAGTTAACTTTCATGGAACACAGGCCACTACAAAAGCCTGGAGGAGCCCAGGATGCAGAAGACATCCTGTTTCTTTAGTGTTCCTAGGACCTGCCCTGGAGGGAAATAATACATTGTAGGGGTGAGGGCTGAGGAGATCACCATCAGGGGAGATTCCCCCCTGCCGCTCTGCCCTGAAGGCAAGGATGGTGCGTGACAGGGATCACAGCTTGTCACCAGTGAGACTTCCTTTCCAGAAGGCATCTTGAGCCCTGGACTCCAGGTTGGTGATAAGTCATACAGCATGTGGGGTAGGGATATCCCTGGGATGGGGTTATACCATCTCCCTTCACCACCACAGAAGATGCTAAGAGCAGAAGCACACAGAGTGCTGAGCTGCGGCAAAGCTGCCAAAGACAAGAGCAGTGGAAGGGGCCCTTGTCAAGGAGCTTCCAGGCCGCAGAGAGCCAGGCCAGAGGGCAGTAGGAAGTTCATCCCATCCAGATGGAGGGGGTCACGCCTCTGTGTTCTCTCTGCTGAGTCTGGTGTCCCCACACAGACTCACTCCACACTGGCCCACCCCATCACTGACAGCCACCTCCAGCTCCCACCCCCTCCAGCTTGGATCTTCAGGCTGCGCCACATGGGGTCACTCACAAGCATGGATGGCCATGTATCATTGTTGATCATGCCTGAACTCAACACTGGGTCTTTGGAAGAGCCTGGAGAACACGAGCGTTTCCCAAATTCAGACGCTTTGGTTGGGATGGTACTGGGGGCATCCAGCACTCACTCCACAGCAGAGACCAACTACTCCTCAAGTCAGCTGGGACACGGGACTGAGAGTCTTAAGGTGGTGCTGGCCCCACAGGGCTTGCTGGGGTGCCCAGCTGGGCCCTATCTTGTCCAGTTTTCCCAAAGCCTGGGGATAGGCCTTTGCTGACACTGCAGAGGTGAGACGCAGCTGCGGAGAGGGTGGGCTGTGGCCTGGCTCTGTCTTTCTGGGTCTTCATACTCTCCCCATCCCATACAGTGCCCCTCTTTGGCCCATTCCTCCTCCCTTGGTTTCCATCCTCTGAATGCTCATGAGAGGGAGCACCAGTCTCTCCCATCCCCCTCTGGCCACCCTGCTCAGGGTAGTGTCATGATCTGCTATATTCCCCCCCCCCCCCGGGAAAAACAAGGCCCAAGCAATCAGGTGACTTGCCGAGTTGCAGCTGGGCTGGCTCTAGAGGCTGCTTGGACAGCAGCCTGGAGACCAGCGAGGATGCAGGCTGAGCTCAGAATAAGCAGACTGGCTCTTCTTCACATCTCTGTGAAGAAAGGGAGAGCCTGGCATCCCTCCAGGATGGAGTTTGGGAGCCCTGGGACAGAGCTTGGGGACAGATGTGACCCTGAGTCCTGAGCCTTGTCCCACAGACTAACTCAAAGGCTGTGTGGATTTCAATCTGTGTCATCATGTGGCGGAGAGCAGAATACCAGCCCTGGCTGGCCTCTCAAATGACTGGGCCCCAGAGACTCCTTAGGAACTGCCCAGTTCCCAGAGGGACAGTCTGGGCTCCATACTGCCTCTGGCCTTCAGAGCAGCCCAGAGTCCATCTGTCAGCTACCTATATCCCTCCTGTTACCCCCCTCCCCCCCAGATTGCCAAAGTAGAAGGGCGGAGGCAGGACAGAGCAAGCTGCAGTGGTTGGAATGCCTCAGATAGGGAGACCAGAGGAGGAAGGTGGGGGGAGCCGGCTCTGTGGGCTGGTGTGAGAGGCGCAGCAGGGCTGGACTTCTACAAAAGGATGCAACGTGCTCAGAGTCAGCCTGCAGGAGCCCATTCACAGGCCGCAGGGCCACAGGCTCCAGCTCATGAGACAGTGCAGTGTGGCCCCATAGCTGTCCAGGCCAAGTGTGAGGATGCTAGATCCTGAGACCTCTTCTTGGGGGTAGCTAGGATGAAAGGGGGCTGGGACACCTCCGGTCCTGTCCTGATCCCTGTCAAGCCAGTCTGGGGCCACCAGTCACAATGCAAACAGCTCTGGAGGGGCCACTTCCCGCTAAACCTGGGGCCATGTCCTGAGAAAGGTTAAACCTGTCACCTCTCAGTGGTTTATCTGTGTCCTTGTCTAATACCTGTGTGGGCCCCTGCTCACCAGCAAGCCTGAGTGAGGCTGGCCCACCTCCAGCTCCTGCCTTTCAAAGAGCAGCCGAGACACTCACCTGGGTATTCAGGAAAGCAGATGGTCAGAGGTGACTTCTTGATCTTCTCACCAAAGAGGTCTTTCTTGTTGAGGAAGAGAATGATGGAGGTATCGATGAAAAACTTGTTGTTACAGATGGAGTCGAAGAGCATGAGGGACTCGTGCATGCGGTTCTGCAGCCCCGGTGTAGTGGGAGAGCAAGGCAGACAGAGAGGGGGAGACACAGAGACAGGGAAAGAGAAGAGGAGAGTTAGGTGTGAAAGAAGAACTGAACTACTCAGGACCCAAGAGTCCCAGACCCCAAGCTCCTCCAAGAGGCTGACAGACAGAATCTACAACCAGAATCGCAGTAGGGTGATCACATTCCAACCAGCAGGCATTTCAGCATCAGAGCAGTCACCATCTTGGTCCAATGGGACAACTGGCCAGAATTCACCCAAGAGAGGTGGCTGAGGATGGAGGAACCCAGGACTTTCCCATTGCTGAGTCCCCAGTCATTAGAGGATCTTACACAGTGTGTGTGTGTGCATGTGTGTGTGTGTGTGTGTGTGTGAGAGAGAGAGAGAGTATGCATGCACACATGCACATGGGATCTTGAACAGGGGATCTAGGCCTTTGACTCTTCATGTCTGGGTTTTCCCCCCTGGGTCAGTATTAGAGAAAGGGGTTGTTCTCTGGGAGTAAGGGAGGATCTGGGGCTTCTCTTGGAATGAGGATAAGCTACCCCAGATCCTGCTGGCATCCTTGGGGGCTGCCATTTAGGAGAGACTCTCTCTAGGGCGGCCTATGGAAGTGCTGTTATGAGGGCTTCTCTCTCAGCAGAGTCCAACCCAGCCACGTCCAAACCTGTGAGGGATTTTAAACAAGAGGTTCACGCAGACGTCAAGAGCCACTGTGGACATGTTTATTCAGATGAATGTGACAGGCATCTCAAATAAAGCTGAGGCCTGGGACAGCCTTTTGCCCTGAGCAAAAAGGACAGATTACTTAGGAAGCCAGGCACATTCACCTGGGTAATCTGATTCTTGCAGCACAGAAGAGCCTGCTTTTCTGCAGATGAACCATCATTGCACAGGGAAGTAGAGGACGGGACAGCCTCTTTTTTTCCTAGGACCCCTGACCTAGCCCTGGAGCCTCAAATGTGACTCCAGATGCTTAAAGCCCAAGATCCCAGGTAAAGACACTAGAATCTACCTCTAAATAAGACTAACATGAGTAACCCAAAGGGAAGAGGTGGGTGTGGGTGTCAGTGGACACAATCTACTGAGAGATGAGCTTTCTCGTGGGGGAGCAGCAGCCAGAGCTGGGGACAGGGCTGGAGGTGGTCATGGCAGGAGGGGGAGGAAGATGATCCAGTGAGCACTGCTGGTCACCAAGACCCACACTATGCCAGCAAACACTCCATAGGCCAGCCCCATCACCCCTTAAGGGGACAACACAGTGACACAGGTAGGAGTCTAAAAGCAAACTCTAGGTCTAGGGATGTAGCTCAGAAGCATGTGTGGAGCTCTGAGTTCCATTCCCAGCAAATAAGTAAGAGGAGAAAGGAGAGGAGGAAGAGGTGGGAAAGGAAGAGGAAGAAGAGAAAGAAGAGGAGGAGAAAAAGAGGAGGAAAGTGAAGGAGAAGCACTAGCATCCCAAACCAAAACTAGTACCAGCAGAGGCTTGCGTGGCTCCAGGCCAGATGCAGGATTCAGGCAACAAGTTTCCCAGCAACACAAGAAGTCTTGTCTCTCAAGGGTACAGCACACCTTCTATGGTGAGCCCCCTTCTTCAGTGGTCCCTTCCACACCTGCCATTATTGCAGGCATCTGCCAGCCCCTCTTCCCAGGGTAGCCCAAGTTCTCAGTTCTCTCGGGATATCACCTTGGGAGCAAGCATACTTTCGTCCCTGACTACAGTAAAAGGTAACATCCTCTTCACTGCTCTGCTAGCCTCAGTAAATGCCATTCTCATTTCCTCCCAGACGTGTCCCTGTCATTCCCATGATCCCTTCCAAGCGGGATCCACTCACCTGAGCCATCTCCATGAAGCCTGCACAGGACAGGCAAATGCAGTGTCTCCAAGAGCTAACTGGACCTGCGTGCAAGGCCTGTGAACATTCGGGCTGAGTGGTGAGGCTCTGAGCCTCCAAGAAGCCAAGGGGAAAGATCTGAAAGCCCTCAGCTAAGGCAGTGTGTTGATCTGCAAATGGGGGATACAATTGGGTGTTGGATACTCTTCGGACCAAAAGGGAATCACAGAGGGGAGATATTGGGAACCATCTGGCATGTAGGCTGGGCTGAAGGGCTCTTCCTCAAGATGCCCTGAGCTCAATTCGGAGGAGACCTTCAGGCCAGCTCACAGAGGCTCCTAGGACTTCAGCTGCCGAGGCTCAGCCCACCATAGCTTCCTGCCTACGAAGCAGTTGTAAGGCACAAGCAATAATCCACCCATACAGGGAAAAGCACTTGTATACAAGGCCTCTGCTGGGCTGTAGTGACCAGGCCAGGCTCCTGCCCTCTGAGAACTTACTTACAGTCAGTGACAACACACATACATGGTCCTGGGACAGGACGGGACGGGAATTTGGGAGGCAGAAGACATGTCTACTCACACTCAGCTTTGGGAGGACAGGGTGTGGGGTGAGGGAAGTAAGGACGGAACTTCTGGGATAGAATCGCCGGCGCCAAGACCCTTCCATGCCCCAGCCTGGTTGCCATCCTTCCAGAGCACATTACCAGGAAGCCAAGAGCATGTCCTTACACACTTCACACCATATTACAGCCAAATCGGAGACGACACCATTTGAGTAGAGACAGATGGCCAGCAGATACCTGTCCCTGCCCACAGCCGCCTTCCTGTAGCGCCACCAGGAGCCTTTTCCAGGGCCATGTCTCCTGAGTCCTCTACCTGCCCAAGCTGTGGCGTGGCCCAGTCCAGCAGGAAAGCTGGGCCAGCACAGCCATGGTGCTTTGTGGCACCCTGTGCCACACTGGTGCCACACATGCTAGAACTCGACGATGCCAGGACTGTGAAGCAGCCCAGCCAGGCCAGGGCCCTGAGGAGGGCTGGGAAGCCAGACACTAGAATCCTGACCCCTGCCCCTGTCCCTGCCAGGACCCGTCCCACAGACTGGGACTGGGTAGGACATGTGTTGTGTGGGTGCACTTGGCACTGACATAACACATCACACGCTAGAAAGAGCTGGCACTTTTTATTAAATGGTAGGTGACTAATAAATACATTACGGCAGCCAATAAATTATTACAATAACTAGCAATTTATTAAACCAACGAGTCACTCTTCTTACAAAATTACAGTTAATAAGGGGTGGGGGCGGCGGGTCAGGAGGTGGGACCAGTGCCCCTGGAAAGGCTCTGCTAAGGAGGGTGTGGGGAGTCTGGTCTTCTTCTGGGATAGGACAGAGCACATGGGCTGCAGGGGACTGGGCTTGGGGGAAAGGAGGCGCAGACTGGATGGACAGGGCAGAGGCCAGGAGTGAGGCTCCACTGCGCGAGCTGCAGGGCAGATGGGGCAGTGAAGGAAGGCGGGGGCTGGTGGTGGTGGAGGCTGCGGGAGCAGCGCCCGGGAGACGCTGGGCAGGGCTCAGGTTTACACTGGTGGTCTTTGTGCACTGGGCCTGGGGAGCCTCTCTCTGATGGGAGCTTAGGACTTTGGACTGGAGGCCATGCTTCCTGCTTTTGGCTCAACCTGCCTCATTTTCTGTTTGGTCAGGGAACATCATCTGTCTAGGGTGGACTGGTCTGGGCAAGGTGGGTTCAGTATTCTCCCCACTGAAGGATGTGGGCCTAGCAGCCCTACTAAGACCCCATTCCCTTGTCCCATTCCCAAGGCTGCTGGCCCCCTACTTTGAAGCCTGAGAACCTGTCATCTGGCACAAAGTAAGAAAATGATGGAGGTGAATAAGCAAGAAGTTTATTTAGCGGAGGGGGAGCTGTCTAGGGGGTGCTCGGCTTTGACATACAGACTGAATCGCTGGCGGCCATGGCACCTCAGGTCTTTAGATGCTTGGAGGCACAGGAGGCTCAGGACTCAGCAGACGCCCCTGGAAGAGGCTCAGTGCCCCCGGCTTTTCAGGGGGGTAGGATCTGAGAGGAAGGGTTTGAGCTCCTTCAGTCACGCTCTGGGTGTGATATGGAGTAGGAAGAGGGCGTCAGGCAGGCTCAGGCAGGGGTGAGGGAGAATGTCTAGAGCCTGAGGTGGGCTGATGGCAGCAGCAGGTGGGTTCGTTTCCCACTGCAAGACCTCTCCGCAGATGGCAAGGCTGGGGACCCTGTGCTGCCCAGTGCAGTCCATGCAGGCCAGGGTGCCCCAGGTTCCCACCAGTGGGGGGTGTGGCTGGGCTGGGGGCAGGGAACTGGCAGGCAGAGGTGATGGGTGCAGGAGAAGGCCAGGCTGGGCAGACTGCACACAGAGCCCTTCCTCCGAACCCTTAGTTCACCAGTCAGGCCAGACAACCTCGGGGACCACTGTGAGGCCTCGGCAGGAAGGCACTGGGGACAGAAGTGAAGCCACATGTCCTAGAAACCAGGTCTCCCTGGCCCACTAAATTAGCAACTATTCAGAGTGGATGGCATGGCCCCTTGGGGGGTCCACCCTTGTCCGGCCACTCACCACACTTCCCCTCACCCATAGTCACGACGGGGCCAAAATTCAGATGTTCCCCTATTGTAGAGCTGCTGGTGACACCCAGAACCCCCTTTCCTCGAGACTCACATCAGACAGCCTGGGCAGGCTGAGACCAGTGTACAATATCCAACAGGCCAGAGCCCTGCAGAGGAGAGAGCGTGGGGGAGATGGGAGGATGGGAAGGTGCAAAGCCCCTAGTCCCCACCCCAGCTGTGCAGATGGGAAAGGCCTGGGGCTCTGGCTGCTCTGCTGCCTGTGAGCATTGGAGGAATGGGGATGGGGCGCCCTGGGGTGACAGGGACAGTGATTTTCTGCCTTTTGGGCAATGGCATTAGAGATAAGATGGCCAACACCCACCTCTTGCCAAGTGATTTAGAATCTGGCCATAGTCTGGGGCAGGGTTGGGGACACAAGTGGCCACACTGCAGAGTGGTAACTGTGGGAAATAAATGCCACGTCTTTGATGTTAACTGGCCTTAGCTGCCCACAGCAGGACATTCAGGCTGTTGGCTCCAAAGACCTGTCCTCTGCCACATCCCAGCACCTGGTACATGGTAAGAAAATGATGGAGGCGAATAAACCAGAAGTGGACTTGGGCAGTAGCCAAGGCAGCCAGAGCAGGGGCCAAGCCCACAGGCACCAGGGAAGGTTCCCCGTGGAAATTTGGCACTAGGGAGGGTCCCTGGGTCTTCCAGCACCACCAGAGCTCTGCACCTATTAGAACCAAGGGAGAGCTGTTGGCATAGGAATCTTCCTGTGACTGGGCAGGCCAGAAGCTGCACAGGGGAGCCGAGGGGCCTCGCCTGGGACTGACCCAGGAGAACACAGGGCTTGAGGAGGCAGCTCTCCCCTCCCGTAGCGCACCTGCATTCCCAGACACAGCCTGCCACAGGATCTACAGGCCATCGCGGGCTGTCTGCTGTGGCACCAGCCAATCAGAGGCACCTGGGAGTGTGAGGGAGCCCAAGGCCAGCCAGGTCCAGGGGCACCAAATACCAATCCACCCTTTTCTGCTTAGACCTCTTCAGTAAAGTCCCTCCCAGGGCTGGCAGTGCCATCCCTGTGTAGCCAGGCCTCACAGCTCACACCCAGGGCACTGGCCCTTCTACCGACCCTCCTCTGCCCTGGTGGCTGGGAGGACCCCAAGGACTTTTTGATTGAGACCAAAGAGAAATGGGCTACAGGTGGAGGACCTGCTCCACACCTCCCCTGGGCCTCCACGTACAAGCACCCCAGTCCCCAAACCTCTACTGCCCCCAGCTGGCTTGAGCTGGGCTTGCAGGATCTTGAAGAAAAGCACACCCACTATCCCCTCTTGCGGGGAGCAGCAGAGCTGGGGTTAGTGTGGCACGTGGAATGGACCTGCAGGGATGGGGTGCTCCAGAACAGGCAATGGGACCACTGCCACCCTTGGCTCCCTCCCACCCCAACTTCTGTGCGTGCGGCCTTGAGTCTCCAACCATCCACTTGGATGTCAGCCAGTCTCAAGAGCATTTCCAGGCCTAGCGGGAGTCAAGGCTAGGATTTCTAAGGACACCAATGGACAAAAGCGATGATTAGAGAAAGGAGGCGCAGACCACGGTAAGGAGGGAGGTCCTTGCCAAGGCCTGAACCTTCTCACCCCACAAAGCTGGCCTGCTTTGGTCCTGGCTGATGGCGACGGAACTGCTCTTGGTTAGAGAAACCCCAGGCAAGGCTGAGGGATGGCTTCTACTGCTCCACCCTGCCAGCACCCCAAGTGACAGAAGGAGACCCCAGGACTTTGAGTACGAGTCAAGTCAAGGAGAGCAGAACACATCCATTCTGTGCCAGACGGCGGCTGTGTCCACTCCCACCCCCCAGCACTCCCACCCCAAATATAGCACTTAGAGGCGTGACACTGGGTGGGGTGGGGTGGTCTCCTGCCTTGTGTGTGGTGTTCAGCACCCTGCCCGGCTTGTTACCACTGCCTGCTATTGGAGGCAGAGAGGTAGGGGTGCATGAAAGATGCTCCCCCCACCCCCAGGGCCAGCTCTAGGTTCTTCTTCCACAGTGCACAGAGTGGTTTGAGAGGTGGCAGAGTTCTGGTTCCAGGGCAGGAGTGGGTGGCGGGCTGGGCAGGGTATGGGCAACTGGGTCGGGGGCTGGAGCTCAGTAGAGTCCACAGCCCCGCAGGTTTTTGGCGATGATGACGTCCGTCACAGCGTCAAAGACAAACTCGATGTTGTTGGTGTCCGTGGCACAGGTGACGTGAGTATAGATCTCCTTGTGGGCTGACTTGTTCTTGCTCTCATACTGTGCCTGGATGTAAGCCACAGCTTCTGTGAAGGCACTGGGGCCTGCAGGAGGAAACAGGAGAGGTGAGGCGAGGCAGCCATGGGGCCACTTGGCACAGACAGCTCTGGGCCTGGCTGGTGTGTCTATCGGGGCAGGCAGAGGCCTGCAGCAGATGCCAAGAGCCTCTCAGGACAACTATGAAGGAACAGGAGGATGTGGGGTGGGGAAGGGAGCCTGGTGGCTCAGCTCCATCAGCAACAGACGACAAATCCATTGCAGAGATCATGAAAGAACGATCAAGAAAGGGATGGTCTGTACTACAGGTAAGCACTTACGTTTTCCTCCTACTGGGGTGCCTATCGAGTCCTGATATGAGCACTACAACTTACCATGTGTCCCGTGCAGAGGACCAGAGTGCCCCTCTCATGCATGCATGCCTTTCTCAGTGAACCTACAGAGTCGGCCAGGATGCCACTTTTCTGGCCATTGCTGGGCAAAGTGGATGGTCTGTGGTCTGCTTGGTGTCTGTGAGCTGCCCTGGCCTCCTTTCCCCTTCTTGAACCTCCTGCAGGTGCTCGCTCTTATGAGGATTAAGAACTCCTTGCTGTCTTCCTCAGCGGGTCCCACATCCATCTGAACCCTCAAGTGCGCTCAGGAAAGAGAAGTCTAGGCCAGACTGCAACCCTTCACTGGGGAGGCAAGCAGGATCTGAGCCACCCCACTCAACTGGGTGGTATAATCTGGGTGAGGGACCCCAGACAACACAGGCTCAGGCTTTCAGGCCACAGGCCCAGCTCCAGGGTCTCTTAGACCACAGCTCTGTGCTAAACCTGGACTGGATATCAGGTAACTCAGATTCCCTTAGTTAGGGGCCCCCTGCTGCCTTACCCCAGCTCCAAACTGGCTTCTTCCTGCCCAGGATCAGCTAAGTCTCTTGCAGCACTCATAGCTGGCTTCTTGTCCCTGGTACCCTCCATAGGTGGGCAGGCCCCTGATGCTTGCAAAGCTCCAAGAGGCCATGTGAGTCTTTGTCACCATCAGGATGCTATCAGTAAAAGCAAGCTGTTGGTGAGTGCCAAGCACTGCTGTGCTATGTGCTATGTGTGCTCATTAGCTCCATTCATCCTCAGGACAGCTCTGGAAGGGAGGGAGGACACCACACATCCCCAGTGAGGTCACATGACCAGGCTGCAATATGGTGTTTTGGCTGTCTGATTCCAAGCCAAGAAGTGATGAGGGGCTTGGATTCTCCAGATCCCACATACAAAGGGCAAGCCAGGATTTCAGCCTGAGTTTCCTGCAACACTTTACCACAGTGCACTCTAGAGCGGGGTATGTGGGGCTGGGTCCTCTGTGGTAAGTACTGCTCTCCTGGCCATTGCTGTGGCTGGAAGGCACTATCTCTGTGCAGGCCAGGGTGGGAAGGGGTAGCTTTACCTGTGTACTCAGGAAAGCAGATGGTTAGTGGGGACTTTTTGATCTTCTCTTCAAATATGTCCTTCTTGTTGAGGAACAGGATGATGGACGTGTCTGTGAACCACTTGTTGTTGCAGATGCTGTCGAAAAGCTTCAGGGATTCATGCATACGGTTCTGTAACAGAGCAGAGAGATGGGTGAGGGCCGGCAGTGCCAGGCCCTGACCCACCGCGGGCACCACATAGCAGGACAAGCAGAGGGAAGGTTCACCAACGTGCCGAATGCACCACCAGGAAGGAGACGGGAGGACAAACAGGGTGTGTCCCTGCTTCATTCGCACGCAGGCAGGGTGGGCAGAGCAGGGGTGGGTGGGGGTTGCTGCCCCCTTCCAGAGGGATCTGGCCCAAGTGGGGCAGTGAGGTCACTGGACAGGCTCCAACTCCTGGAGAGGACATGCACCATGCATGTAAGGCAGGGCCGCAACCACCATTGAACAGGACTACACGGAACCGCAGGTCATGCAGATGTCTCTACCAGGGGCTCATTTGCTTTCGCCAGCGAGGTTGGAAGGGTGTGCACATTCAGTTGGGGAACATTAACCGAGGACCAAGAGATCCTCGAATTAATCCAGAGTTGGAAGCAGATACCAGGGGACAGCGTCTCGGGGGGTGATGTTGCTGTGGTCTTAGTTGGTTGCATGACTTGGTTGGCTGGCTAGGCCATGACTGGTGCAGGACAGGCTCTGGGAGAACTGGGGTGGGGGCTGAGTTCTCAGAAGAGGGAATAAAAAGACCCCAAGAAGAAACAGAAAAACAGATTTAAAGCGAGAGGAAGGTAAAAACCCAGCAGGGAACATGAGATAAAAAGTGGGAAAAAAACCCCAAAACCCAACCCTGAAAAGTCAGTTCAACCAGTGTTGGAAGCCGGGCAGTCCAGACCAGCCTTCTGCAGCCCCTAAGCAGACTCATGGAAGCCAAGGCTGTTCTGGGACTGTGTGGTTGGAGCAGAAGGCTGGGGAGGCTGGTGTGGGAAGTGGGGATATAAACCTCAGCCGAGTGGCACGGCTAGTGAGGAGTGCGGGCAATGGGGGTAGGGGGTAGAGGGGGTGGGCATTCACAGCAAAGTCACCCAGTGGAGCCCTGAGAACCTGCTGCTTTCAACTCTTAGTGATGGTTTTGATTGGAGGAAGGAGCTTCATACCTGCTGGGCTTGGAGGGTGTCTCAGAATCTGCTCATGGTTTTGGCCTTGGTTTGGCAAGATAAGGCCCTGCAGGCGGTGGTGGTAGTGGTGGTGAAGTTGTGGCAGCCTGTGGCCCGGCTGGGTGGTGCTGAGAGCAGGTACGAGGACAGGATGAGCCCTCAGGGTCCCTGGGAGCGGTGGGCAGGGTGGCCAGTCTGGTAGGAGGTAGCCACTAGCCCCAGGGGCCTAGCTCCAGGAACTTCCCCCAGACACCTTTGTCTCAGGCAGCCCCAACTCTCATCCTAGGCCAGAGAGGGAAGCACAGGGCTGACCAGAGAGAAAGCTTAGGCCCAAGGACTTGGTGGACTGGTGCTTTACATCTTGCTTCCAGAGCATCCACACGCTACAACCTCTAGCCAGAGTGGCTTCACCCAGTGGCGACTTCCACATCCCGCCCAGTGGTCCTCACAGCTGCTCATAAGGCCGGTATCTACCATCATTACCATGCAAGCAGATGCCCGAGAAGTACAGGTGATTGCCCATGATCACATAGCTTGCAGGAGCGGCGCCAAACCTGGACGATATCCATCTGCTCCCGAACTGCCCAACTCTGCACACGTGTGAGTCAAACACAGCGACGCACGCTTGGTTCTACAGCAATAGTGCTGATTTACTGCTGCTGTCAGACTGCAAAGGCAATCCCTGTTCCCTGGAGGGCTCCTCCTCCGCCCTGGGTGGTAGAGATGGCCAGCCTTGGGGATGGAAGGACCTCAGGCAGAGTCTGTTTAACCTGTTCCTGATCTTGGCTCACATGGCTTACCATACCCAAGGTCCTCTGCAATCATCTTTGTGGAGAAAGTAGAGAAAGTGAGGAAGGAGCAGGAAGGGAAGGGACAGTGTGAGAGGAGCAATAAGGGGAGGAGGAAGAGGACACTGGAGGGAAATGCTCCAGGAGCTGAGTCCTGCACTGCAGCTGGGCCCCTGAGGACCTCATGGGGAGGCTGGCCTAGTTCCATCCTCCAGTGCCTTCCCAGGAGACCTGATGCCATGGAACTCGTTGTGTCTGCCAGACCCATCTGATACCTCTCTGCATCGATGCAGTGCTCCAGAGGCTAGAGAAAGCACAGCCCATGGTAGATGGGCCGAGTCTTAGATCTGAACTAGCTGCAGGCCCAGCAAGGATGTGTCTAAGGGAGCGACCATACGTTAATAGGAAAGGCCCTCTGCCCTCTAGCCTCCAGCTCTTTTGAAACCCAGGATGGCCTGATATCGCATCCACACCCAGTGTGGCCAGGAGAAGGGATGAGTCAAGCCAAGCTAAGACCATGGAGGTGGCCAAGAAGACAGTGAACACTGGCTCTCCTCTCCAGTAGCACAGGGGCAGCTCATGTGCCCATGTGCCATGGGCAGTTGCTCTGAAGGTACACTGCCTGGAGGCTGTCCTAGGCTTTGGCTGGTCACAGAATCTAAGGCTGGCTCAGGCCTGGTCTGTCCCTGTCCTACATTCTAGGTCAGGACTAAGCTGTGTTGCTTTAATATTACCACCCCACAGAGGCCACTGAGAATGACAACAGCTGAAACCCAGCCCAGGGCAAGCAGAATATGACACGGGTCCAGATCACTCACTCAGTCGCCAAAAGCCCCATCACTCTGCCTAGGCCCCTTGGGACGGCGGCTCCTCCCCACACAGCTCTGCTCATGGCAGCCAACTCCCAAACCTGATCCCATTTCCACAGCAACTCTGTAGGACTTGGGGGACAAGGGCTGATGAGGAAATAGGACCCAGAGGGAAGATCTGGCCTTGCTTGGGGCCTGCATGACCCCGACAGCAACCCCCTCTTAAGACCCTCAGTACCAACCCGAAAGGCTCAAGAGGACAAGGCCTGAATGTGATCTAGATAGGTGGGGTCAGGTGCCAGGGTGTGAGTTCGCAGCCAGAAGCCCACTCCAGTGGAAGCTCATCTCTGGCCTGTGGGCTGCAGTCTGATGGGAACAGCTCCAGGGATCACCTGGCTCGGAGTGATCACCAGGGACAACACAACCTCCAGGCGGGCACTGCTGGGCCAGAAACTGTTCCAAGTACCACATGCAGATAGATTATCTCCTTCCATTGCCAGCGGTCCTAGATAAGGCAGGCACTATTATGTTCCCTGCTTTTACAAGTGACAGTAA
This sequence comes from Dipodomys ordii, assembly GCF_000151885.1. Taxonomy (NCBI): domain Eukaryota; kingdom Metazoa; phylum Chordata; class Mammalia; order Rodentia; family Heteromyidae; genus Dipodomys; species Dipodomys ordii. The sequence goes on along the minus strand of NW_012267322.1, from coordinate 7,412,575 downwards.
CTGAGGTGGAAAGAGTGTTGCCAGAATTCTTCAGCAAAACAACCAGCAGTGGGGCCAAGACCAGGCCCAGGAGAAGGTGGCACCCTCTGAAGGTAAACATCCCCCTCCCAAGAGCCAGCAGTTCTTAGAGGCCAGCTAGAGATTCCAGGCTGAGTGCAACCCAAGGAGGGAGGTAGGAGCCTGGCCCGGCATCCTGCAGAGATGGAGCCCAAAGCCACACCTGTCATTTACCAGCACCTCATCCCCGCTGTCCTTCCCAGCTTGCTGGACCCACAGGTCTCTTCACAGCACCCCCTGCAGGTGCCCTAGGCAGGTGAAAACGGATAAAATATACATACTCTTGCTTGATATTTTGAGGATTTGCTTGGGGCCTGACAACTCAGGCGACTCCACTGTCAAGAGGCACATACTAACCTGAGATCTCAGTTCTGCCAAGCTGTTTTGTTTGCAGTTTGCCTATGGGCTCTGTGCCAAGAGGCCTGCATTCCCTCTGCTGCACCGTCCTCACAGGGGCTTTGCCCTGGCAGCATGGATGACTGCCCTCCACACAAATCAGCCACTGTCGCTGGCTGGATCCCAGACCACTGGGAGCAACCAAGGCCCAAGCACTCCCAGGGCCAGCCTGTTCTGTGGCCAGCTTTCAGTGTCACCTTAGGCTGGGTAGCCAGTTCGTTGTGTTGTCCCCTGGCCTGTGGGTCCAGTGCCACTTACCGTGGTTTCATCTTCATGGAGCACCTGGTCATAGCCGCTGAGCGCGACACAGAAGATGATGGCCGTGACGTCCTCAAAGCAGTGGATCCACTTCTTGCGTTCAGATCGCTGGCCCCCCACGTCGAACAGCCTGCAGGGGAGACAGAGAGGCTGATGGGGGTGAGGGTCCAGGCAGGCAGAAGTATGCTTTAGAGTCAAGGTGGAAGTGTGCTTTGAAGGATAGGGCATACCAGGTGCGAGCCCATAGCCATGATCCTGTTCCCAGGGGTTCCCCAGCCCCAGGTGCTGAGGGGCTGCCTGCTGGACCATTGCTGTCCCTGGAACTGAGGAGCCTGACTCAGCCACATGGAGTGACTTGAAGACTCACCATTGCATCCCAGTCACCGCCCCCCCAAGTAATGCCTCTGCAAGGTCCTCCTCTTGAAGTAATATTTATGTTCTTTCACCTATTTGAGCATGTATTGTGGGAAAACTCCAAACCAGACTGGAAGGGATACAGGCAGGAACTTGTTATGCGGATTGGAAATGTGAGGCACCAAGGTTGTGAAGATGTACCCGGGCTTCTGGCACAAGTCCAGATATGGTAGAGTTGGGGTCTGACCCAGGCCTGCCTTCAGACAGAGCTGGACTCCCTTCTCTGCTTCATACTAGCCTTGCCCAGTAGATCAGTGCTGGGTCTCTCCTCCGACTGCAACCCCAGGGACTGGAGGACCGGGAGGAGATGATAAGCAGGCAGGACACAGGCCCGGGAGGAATGAGGTCAAGCTTGCCCCTAATCCTGGGAGTGAAGAGCTCTGCGGTCTCCTGGCCATGGGAGGCTTATTAGCACATAGTTGCAGAGTGGGCGGGGGCTCTGGGTGGACAGGACTCCTGACCCTCTACACGGAAGACAATGATCACAGGTAGAGAAGAGATTAGGCATGGCGAAAGGAAACAGGGCTGGGCCTCGTCCAACCACAGCCTCCTACAGATCCACCTGCCATCTGAAGTACAGGCGGTCTCTGTGCGTGTGACTACGGTATGAGGTCCTCATCTACACCCAGTGGGTGGGCAGGAGAGATGGAGGAAACCAGAGAGCCAAGGAGGCACCCGGAGACTCCTCGTTTCCTCTTGTACAGGCAGGCTGGGGAAGCACAATATGGCTCCCACAATGCTGCATGGAGGTTGCCTGCTGGGCCCAGGAACCTAGATAGAGGGTCTCAGCCCCTTGGTCTAGACAGAGGAGCAGGTGGGGGACAGGTCCTTAGTCTTGTCTACTGGCCTGAGGTCCTTGCCTGCCCATACCCTCCTGGTGTTTTCCAGCTTTGTTAGCTGGAAGTCCAGGTATTGAGGGCTGCCAGGCCTCAGTGTATAGGGCTTACCCCAGGGGAAGGACACCATCCTCCAGAAGACCTGGCCTTATAGCTTAGGCCTCTGTCCAGGTCCCAGAGTTCCTGGATCCTGGCTATGTTCTATGCCTCAGGAAAATTCATTCCTCTAAGGTCTGTTTCCCTATGTGGGCTGTGTGTGTGTGTGTGCGCGCGCGCGCGTGTGTGTGTGTGTGTGTGTGTGTGTGTGTTTTACAGGTCTCACTTGCCTTACCTACCTTGCTCCTACCTGGTGGCCTTTGAGGGATCACTACCTCCAGGATACCTCATGCTTCCCCCCTTGAACTTGGCAGAGAATAAGTGCAATTTACTGGTCTCCCTGGGCCTCACCTGAAGTGGAGGTTCTTGAATGTGAAGTGCGTTTCTACGATGCCGGTGGTTTTGACCCTGGTTCGGAGGATGTCCTGCTCGGTGGGCTGGTAGTCGGCAGCCCCAATCCGATCCAGGCTGTCCAGGTAGCTGGGGACAGCAACATACAAGGCACCATGGACCATGCACCCGGCACCGCTCCAGGCTCATTGTGCCCCTCAAAGGTGATTGTGGGGCCAGTCATTAGGTGTGGGGGAAACCGAGGAAGAAGGACTCTATGTTCCTGGTCTCAAAGTCTCCCAGAACCTTGAATTCAGATCACAGGGGCTGTGCATGCAGCTGCAGGTATGCTCAGGCTTGTAAAGGACTACTCTGCTTAGAATACCATATTCCCATTAAAAAATAATAGTCACTGGAGGCATGATTCAGTGATAGGGTGCCTTCCTAGCAAACACAAAGCCCTGAGTTCAAACCCCAGTGCTGCCATAAATAGACAGATAGATAGATAATTGTTGATAGGTAGATTCTATTCCATCCTTAATTTCCCTGTACCAAGTGTGTGGTTTTATAGCCCATGTGGGAGCCAGGATAGCTGTGTGGCCAGCAGTGGCGAGGCCAGGAGCCCTTGTGGTAGGAGCTGGTAGCTAGCGAGGCTAGGGCAAGACTGGTGGGTGGCAATCTCAGGCAGAACACAGGCCCTTAAGGCTGAGTCTTTGTAAGGACTGGGCTTTTGTTCAAGGTGAGATGGGAATCTCAGAACGGTTATGGGGTGGTTTTAGGGTGATGGCTGTGCTGCTGTCAGGAGTGGGAGGCTGTCACCATCATGCAGGTGCAGCGCAGGAGGGTGCAGGATGGCTGGCAAGGAGCCACTTCTGCTGGAGGCTCCAGTGTGGGATGTGGACATGTGAGGAAGAGAGGCCAGGGCACAGTGGGAGGAGGGAAGAGTGAGGTCGAGCCCTCTCACAGGAGGGTAGGAACCACAGGTTTGACCTGCATGGCACTCACATTTTGGTTGGAGGAGTGTTTAGATGCCCAGACACTGAGCAGGCAGAAGCTGGCAGGGAGGGTACCCTGGTCATATCCATTGGGGAGCAACTGCTGCGTAAGGAACCTAAAACCAGCAAGGAACTGAGAAGATGGTCCTGCACAGCATCAAATTTGGGCAGGAAGAGGTTCGAGGTCAGAGCCTGGGTCTCCAGGAGAGGTAGGCTGGACCCAGGGGTGGTCAGGAGAAAGCTGAGGGCAGAGTCAAGAGCAAAATGCTGAGAGAGGAGGCCTGGGGGCCGTTTTGGGATTTGGGGCAGCTGCAGTGGCTTGGCCATGGTGAACAGCTTGGTGGGTAGAGTAGGAGCCCAGAGAGGTATAGTGAAGGCGAGGGAGGCATTTTGCACAGCAAGTGGCGAGCTGAATTTGGGATAACCAAAGCTCACCAAGCCACGTGGAACCTGGCTAGATCTGTGCAGAGTCTTCTTATTGCTGAGACCTGTCTCAGGAACACTTATCCAGAGCAAAGAGTCAGTCATGTTCACCGAGACCTAATGCCTACTGAGAGTGAGAGCTAGCTCAGGAGCCTCTTGGAGGCTCTTTCTTCTTGGAGCTCTGGATCTTCAAAGGCAGAGAATATGGTGACAGAGGCTTTGGGATGTTAATGATGTCCCCTGCAAGTAGCAATATGACAGTCCTGTGAGGCAATTTAACTCCTAAAGCAGCCCAGCCCTGGATCATAAAGTGTTTCAGAGGGCTGGGTGTGGTGGTACATGCCTGCAATAGCAAGCACGTGGGAGGCTGATATAGGAGGGTCCCAAGTTCAAGGATAGCCTGAGCTTCATCAGAAGACCCTGTCTCAAAAAGTGTTTAAGGTGCTGGGTGCTGGTGGCTTATACCTGTAATCCTAGCTACTCAGGAGGCTGAGATCTGACGATCACGTTTCAAATCTAGCCTAGGAAGGAAAGTCTGTGAGACTCTCCAATTAAGCACAAAAAAGCTGGAAGTAGAGCTGTGGCTAAAGTGGAAGAGCACTAGCCTTGAGCACAAAAGCTCAGGGGTAACACCTAAGCCTGGAGTTTAAGCCCCAGGAACACACAAACAAAAACAAAAGAAGTGTTTAAGGTCCTTCTGACACTGATGATCTCTCTGCGTCCTCTCCTGTACAGATGCTCTCCCAGAAAAGTGGCACAGGTTGGTAGGGAGTTGACAAATAGTGACTCAGTTTCTTATTTAAAGGTATAACAGTAACTACTGGAAGAACTAAAAATAATCCTGTAACTAGCAAAAAACTGGAGGTGGAGATAGAGAGGGGTAGAAGAAAAGAAGGAAGGTGAGCTGAACTCCCCAGATAGCATGGTGGGGGTAGTCAAGAAACACTAGGTAGATTGGACAACTAAGTGGAAATAGCTAAAGGGGAGGGTGACAGGTTGAGTGGAGATTATTACTATGCATGTTATACCACTGCCTATTGTTGAAAACTACTTTTTTCCCAATGGGTTCATTTTATAATTAATGGACAGGGTAAAAATTTAAATGGTGAAGAAAGCTCCAGAAGATGGTAGGGCAGTCTTAGCAGGGGAATGGGAGGTAGAGGAGGAAGGAGGCCACCAGATGGAGCCAGCTGAAAGGCACTCTCTCCTGGCCAGCCAGGGGCTCTGGGTTGTCCGGTTCTGGGCCTGTGATTTCAGTGTAGCCAGGCGCTGGCATCCCTGCCTTCCATGGTGCCCTTGGGTCTCATCAATGTCTGGGCTCCCCTACAAAGGATTTAGGCATCTGCTCTGTGGATAATTCAGGTGTGGGAAGCAGGAAGATGTTCTTGGCATTACTCAGGGTCATGGTTTGTTAGCTGCCAGCATAGCCAATGGAAATACTCACATGTCATAAGTGAAAGCCATTCCTGTGGGCCCAGCCTGCTAAGATGGCCTTTTTCATCTAGGTACTACTATGTTTTGGGGTAGGTAACTGTTGTGGGGGCTGTACAGTATTCATTGGGGGATATTTTTTTTAAAAACTGTTATTATTAAGGTGATGTACAGAGTGGTTATTATTTCTGTTGGACTTTGTGTGGTGTCTCTAGCCACTACTCACTAGATGCCTGGAGCCACCCTGGTGTGACAATCAAAAACTCCATGGAGACACTGACAAAAAGTTCCCTAGGAGCTAACTGCCTCCAGCTGAGAAGCACTGGTGACTATGGTCAATCAGAGGTCAGAGTGTATCTATGTGTCTGTAGGCAATGGGTTAAAACCTAAAACTCCTGGCTGTAGGCTCCCACTGAATGCCCAGGCACCAGCTTGTAAAAGTAAGGTGCATTTCCTGAACCCCCAGCTACAATCCATGAATCTCCATCACAGGAGACACAACCACCCCAGGTTCTAGAGCCTCTGGATGGATCTAGAGGTGGAGGATCCAGTGAGGATGTCCTAAAAGTGACAAAGGTCAGCGGTCAGGCCCGTGGCCCTCCTGTCCTATGAAAAGCTGGGGATTGTCTGTGATCCTATCTGCACTTCCACTCCTCCACATCTTCTTCTCTCCTCTATCCTTCTTCCTGTCCTTCCCTTTTCCCTCCCTTCTTTATTTAATTATACCATAATACTAAAGGATATGTTCATTTGTTCAGTTACTTAATTTATTGAATGGAGCTACTTATTATCTATTTTTAATTTTAAAGCGGATTATTTTTTGCTAGTTCTGGCAGTGCTAGAGATGAAAGCCAGGGCCTCGAACATGCTAAACAAGCACTTCATAGCTTAGCTACATCCCCAGCCCGGAGTATGTATTATTTTCTCTACAGCAAAACAAAATGGCACCATTTGAGTTGTGTTCTGCCTGTTTGTCTCTGGATTGGTATTTCTGGTGCCAGGGCACCCTGGAAGAAAAAAAAAAATCTCCTCTTCAGGCCTGAGGCCAGGTCCTCATCCTTCTGGAATTTCCTGTTTGGTCACTTTTGTGCCCTCTCCCTTCCCTGGCTTCCTCCTCATCCTGGGGGCAGGGAGAGGTGGGCCCTTCCTGATGCTCACCACCAGTGGGTGGCAAGTCTCCCTGTGACCCAGAGTCCTCTTGGCTCCACCATGCTCACTCCAGTCTTCCCACAGGCCTAAGACACTCACTATTTGGCAGAATCGTTGAGCTGATACTCCCGAGACCGGTTGAAGCACTCCTGGATCCCTGAGTCACCCCAGAGTCTCATCATGGCAGAAAGCAGCTCTGTGGAGAAGGGCTCAGTGTCTTCCATGCGACTCACCACGTCACAAACCATCTTGGAGTCGGCCTATGAGAAGAGAGGAACATGTCACTCTGAGGCCCCCGTGGGACTTATGCCATGAACCCCACCAGGGCAGTGGGCCAACAGCAGGATAACACAGCTGCAGATTGCTCTGCAGAAGGGCAGCTCTGAGCACTGGGGGCCCAGGGACACTTGGCACCTCTGGGGCTTTTCCATCCTGTGCATGTTCTCAAGCAGCAAATCGCATGTGTGCTGGAGAAGGGGAGTGGCCAAGGCTTTGCTCCTCCCTCAACCATAATAGTTCTGCTTCTACTGGGTTTAAAAAACAAATTCGCACAATATTTGCTTAAGAAAAACACTTAAAAATCAGCGTTCTTCCGGCATTTCTTCGTCAAGGTGGAGCATAGCTCCTGGAGATGGTCTGCATCTAGGAGAGGTCATTCGGATGATTTGAGGGTTCTGGGTGACTGAGGACTGAGTCTCTGTGGAGTACCTTGGAGGAAGAGAGGGAACTGGTGATAACAACATTGATGGTGAAAATTCCTCATGTCCATATTGGATCTCAACAATTTTTTTTTCTTTTTTGGAGGCAAGGTCTTATTACTTTTGTGGCTCAGGCTGATCTCAAACACAAGATTTTCTCTAACCTCCTGGGCACTGGGATTCTGATGCACCACTATCCCAGGTTTAAATCTTAATTTTATGAATTTACATTTAGATGTCTGTGATCTGTTGTTACCAGGAAAAGCCAAGGCCTGGTTAAACAGGAAAGGGCAAAGGGACACATCATGACACTGGTGTGTTCTTTCCTTTCTGCCTCTTCCCCTCCTTGTTCTGAGGGGGCGGAGTTGAATTTGCTTAAGGCACAAGTGTGTAGGATGAGACTTCATTGGAATCACATGAAAAGTGGTGTGTAACTCAGAGGTCTTTCTCTTGTCCCTCATCTAGGACACCAGACAGGGGTCACTGATTTTCTAAAGACTGGAATCCCACATGATGCAGAGCTGAGACCACCATGATCCACAGCTGCACCAAATGAGTTTAGGGGCTAGTCAGACCATAGTCACTGGTGTTCTGGTCTTTGTGTGTGCAAGTGGCAGAAGCTGGGGACTTGAACACCTCATCCGTTTCCTGCTTCTTTTTGATAGCTGTGTTCTAGAGGCTCTCCAAGGGTTGGGGGACACAAGTCTCAGTGATTGGTATCAGTCACTCTAGGGACAGGACATATTCTCTTAAATTTGTGTCATCTGGAAAATCCCACACTGGGGAAGGCATTTGGCGCTAGGGAGTAGATGGAGAGGGCCCTCTGAGCCGGGACCCTCCTCGGTTGCCTTTTCCCATTTTAGCCTGCACACTCTTGCTGGACTGCGAGTTGGGTGCAGCAGGGTCCATATCTCCCTCCCTTCCTGAGTCCTCCAGGGTCAGGGTATTTTGTTCATGTGTTATTATGAATACGATATGATGATTCTGCTGGAAGCTTGTTCAACCTCAATTCTCAGCCACCAGTGGACAGACAGTTGGCCAGCCTGAAGGGGCTCAGGAAATGCATGGGAGGGGCTGAGAGTCCGCAGGTGTCCTTCAGCGGGGAGAGACAAAAGATGCTACACAAAAGGTGTGTGGAGCTGAAGCTTTCTTGGGGACTTTTCCAGCATGGAGCTGTCTGCCTAAGTAGCTATTTACCTGCCAGAGCCTGTTTTCTACATAAAGTTGGTGGAAAAGCTGACAGCCCTGGCCTGCCCACTGCCTGCCTCAGGAAGGAAGTGACCACTAGCATGGAGGCTGGCAGGCCATGCCTGCTATGCTAATCCAGATCCAGCTTCATGGGGGCAAGGCCCCTGACATCTTGCTCTTGGTTCCTGATACACCCTCACTGGACAAGGGAGGATAACCCACCCCCCCCTTCCCCACCTCCACCCCACATGGAAGACTGGTCTCCAGGGTCTGGGTAATGTGGGCAGCTCCCCCTGGTGGCAGTGACATGGAAAGCTGGCACTGGGGCCTGGGCTTGGATGCCCCAGGCTGAGAGTGATGACTCAGGGAGGAGGGGTAGGGGAGGAGGGTTGTTCCTCTACTTGTGGCTAAAAAGGGTAAGGCCATATATGAGTCAAGAGCTTGTGTGCTCCCCAGGGTCTGGCTGCCCCCAAGAAGGGTTGGTGCCTTCCCAGGTGTGGAAGGGCCCTGACCAGAGTTCCTGAATTTCCTCTTTATGGTTTCTGCCAGTTTTGTGCAGTGAACACTCAAAACAGTCAGAGCTGTGGTGAGTGGGGCAGATAAGGCAAGACTTGCCACAGGGAAGAGGAGCATGCTCCAATCTGATCGCCCACAGTCATGCCACACCTACATGGAGGACACGAGTGACCCTCCAGATGTGAGGTATACATACCCCGTGGGCCTTCCCCAAAGCCACTTTGTACATTAGTGTTGGTTTTTCCAATCTGAACAACAACAATCTGAACTAACTCCCTTCCTTCCTTTCTTCCTTCCTTTCTTTCTTTCTTTCTTTCTTCCTTCCTTTCTTCCTTCCTTCCTTTCTTTCTTTCTTTGTTTCTGTCATGTGGCTTAAACTCAGGGTGCTGTCCCTGAGCTCTTTTGCACAAGGCTAGCACTCTACCACTTTGAGCCATAGCTCCACTTCTGGTTTTCTGGTGGTTAACTGGAGATAGAAGATAAGCATTTCAGGGTTTTCCTGCCTGGGTGGCTTTTACCCAAACAAGCTGGTAAATAATGCTGCCATAAACATAGGTTTAGTATGATCTTGTTTGTGGTCATACTCCCATATCAAGACGGTGTCTGAATCCAACCAAGCCACAAGGAAAGCTGCAAAGCAATCAAGGCTCCATCAAAAGACTGAATAGCAGACATTGAGGAGACACAAGGACTTTGCATCTTGACAAGGCCCAGTCATAGGCTCAGACCCTAGAGCTCAGGGAAGGAAAGCAAGTAAAGAGGCAGGGCGAAGCATGAAGGGGAGAAGGGGCTTTGCCAACATGTCTAGAGGCCCGTGGGTAACAAAGTAACAAGCAATTAGTAGAGCTGGGGAGGCCTCTGTCTCTTTGCCTTTCTGTCTGCCTTCAGGGGCTTGGGGGAATGGGACTCCCATTGTGCCAGACATTCCCCAGGGCTCTGGGCTAGAGGCACTGGGCCCAAGGTAGTAGCCTTTTTGCTACAGCCCATGGTACTATACTGCCTGCTGGTCAAAGGATGGCCTCAGGCATGCCCTCATACCTGCTGTCCAGGCAATATGCAGTACTTAATCTCCAGAACCTGAAGAATACATTTGTGTTCTGAAGTTGCCCAGGGTGTGGCGGCTTGTTACAGCAGCCCCAGCAGTAGACACCAAGCTGGACCTCTGTGTCAGGCTTACTCACGGAGACTGCTGGAGCTGCCATTTCTAGAAAGTCCACAGAGGGCTCACACCTCCACAGGGTTTCAGGGGGTATCACGGAGGCCCTGGTGGTAGCGAGGCCCCCCTCCCTTTCTGTGAAGTTCTGCCTTCTTTGCCTCTTGAGGATTCTACCTTTCATGTGCAGCAGAACCCCAGCCTCCCTGAAGGAGGAAAATCCAAGCTCTTCTCCCTGAAACAGTGAGTGGCCTGGAAGGGGATGGCTCTGCCCCTTTCCTCTGGAAGACACAGGCTCTGGATCTGGCCAGTTGACCTAGTTGGCCTATGAGCAGTTTGGGATAGACAAAGAATTCATGTGTGTTTAGTAACTAGACTAACATTTAATTCTACTACCCCAATCAATCCTAGAAGATTAGAAGAACTATTAGCAGGGAGAGAGAAGACCCACGGAGTGTGACAAGCCCTTCCTCCTCACTGCCTGGGCCTCTGGAGGGCCGTGTCTATAGTATATACTCGTCCTGTGTGACGTCTTCTCTCCCGTAGGGCTGCCATGGCGCCAATGTGTCATGGGTTCTTAGCACACGGAGCAGAAAGAAATTTGTGGGCATGTGCGCAGGGAGTGAGGGCATGCCTCTCTGCCCAATTCTGTCCCGATCTACAGGGCGAAGGGATGCCAGAGAACAAGACTGTACTTCCTCCATGTACAGGCTGGGTGAGCTTCTCTGCAGCCTCCTGGGGCTGTAGGACAGACCAGGGAGCCACCCAGACCTTGTCTCCAGTCTGGGCTCCTAGCATGAGCAGAAGCCTTAACTTTTCTGAGGTTCAGTGTCCTTGCTGTGAACGGACGATGACAATGCTCTTATTTTCTCCACTGGGCTGTCATGTGAGCAAACAGAGCTCTGGGTGCAGGATGACATCTGCGTGGATGCCCACTACGTGGACAAGCACGCCCTGTCCCACCTCTTAGGTGCACAGAGGTAATGGCCAGCCTGCCACTCATGACAATGGGCCATGGGGAGAAGGGCTCTGCTGGGGCTGTGTACGTCTGGCTGAATGGCACATCTGTATACTTTTGCTGGCATAGGTAGGTGCTGGCAAGGTCATCTGCAAATCAGATCAATGACTGGAAACAGCACTGACATTCTCATCACAACTAGCACACCTCTTCTTGTTCTTGTCAACCTACAAATGGCCTGACACTATTGAGGTACCCTGGGAGACCTCAGGGCTCTGGAGAACCCCATATTATTATTCAGAACCCCATAGCATTATTCAGTGGCTGGGAAAATTGGTGGGTAGTTGAGGGGAAGGGGCCTGTGGAGTCAGGGTCCAGGGGCTGCTCCACTATGCAGAAGGGTTGGGGTAGGGAACTCAGTTCAGGACACTCCTTTAGTGGTGCCACGGCCCTTACTGTAGAGGAGGAGAGTATGCCCAGGGCAGCGATGCCCATCATCTGTCAGTACACAGCAGATACCAGAGTGTAGTGCAAGGGCCAGGGGCTTCCTGCCACGAGATCACATGCTGATGGGGGCAGATCATGAGTGTGTGTGTGGGAAGCAGCACTGAGTTCCAGATGACAACCAGGGGCCAAATGGATCCAGCAGTGATGGTGTGTCTCCAGAGCTGATGCCAGACAGCTACCTGAGCATTGGAGCTAGAACTGGTTCTGGAAGAAGGGTCATCAGCTTCAGGGCCTGGAGAGTAAAGGCCTTGCTCACTGTGTGTCCCATCCCTCCCCAACCCAGGAAGTCTTCTACCCTTGGGTCTCAGAGGTGTAGGTGACACCTGTCTGTGTTGTTCCAGACCCCAGGGTGAGAGTAAGCAGTGGCAAAGAGAAGCGGGAATTAGCTATGTATTTTCCACTTCAATACCAGATACTGTAGGAGCTCAGAAGACGAACCTGCTGCATGCTGACAGGTGATGGGCATCACTGTCCTGGGCATACTCTCCTCCACAGCAAGACCCATGACGCCCACTTCAGGGGTGCCCTGAACTGAGTTCACTACCCCTACCCTTCTGCATACTGGAGCAGCCCCTGGGCCCTGACTCCATAGAATGTGTTCATTGAAGACGGGAGGGTAAATAGCAATTCTAGACGCCTGGGTCTTCAAAATCCTCTTCTCAGAGCAGCATAGACTTTTTTCCAAAGAACTTATGATCCTCAGGATCACAAAGCACCTTTGCCCTCTTAAGAGATGAGATGTATATGGGTAAAGTGGGGGTGAGGTGGAAGGACAGAGCAGGGGTCTTCAGTCAGGTGCCTTGGGTTCGGGTCCTAGCTCTGCACCTGCCTGCTGAGGGCTTTGGACAGACCTCTCACAGACCTCTTAGAACAGAGGCTCCATTAAGTCCCAGTGCAAAGGATTGCTTGTGCAGATGAGATGGGCTGAGGATGTGACAGCTCTGTCGCATGAAAGGGCTCTGCAAATGTTAGTTATTATGAGCAAAGATGAAACGCCTCAGACACAAACAACAAGCTGACATAAAATAAGCCTGCTTTGTACAAGACTTTCCAAGAAAGCATGATAATCTTGATAACAATAATCATAGTAATTATAACAATAACCCCTTCTATCTGATGAGCTGCTTTGGATTGCTGAGTTTTCCTCCATCGCCAATCTTTGAGGCCAAGTGAAGTGTGAGAGCTCCCCCCATTTCACAATTCTCCAGCTGCAGGCGGACTCCATCAGCCCCACCCTGCCCCATGGGCTGCACTTCTTTAGGTTCCCACCAGAGGGCAGGAGAGCTCAGTCAAAGGGAGGGAAACTCACCCAGCCAGAGACCTGACCAAGGCCAAGGCCAAGGCCCTGGGTTGCTGACTAGAACTCAAGGAGAAGGGAAAGAGACTCCAGTCATTAGAGGTCTTGCCTGGGCATTAGCAAGCAAAGAGTGGCAGGAGGGACAGTCTGGGCACCTAGAAACTGCCAGACTAGCAGGCCCAATGCCACATACACATCCGAGGAAGCAGTGGGGCTCACAACAGTGGGAGGGGCGGTTCTCAGGGGGCTGCTCTAACTGTGGCTCTGAGCTGATGAGGAAATGTTAGCATCACACCAGGGGCTCTTGAGGCATTCATGAGGCTCGTTTTTGTTTTTTTGTCAGAAACGGCTGTAACAGGTACTTAATGACTGAGGGTCCAGAGTGCTTGGGTCTCTCTGCAAATACTTGGGACTCTGAACAGGACCTGACCTTCAGCACACTGTCAGTTCACAAGGGGACAATGGGCCCATTAGCTCCACCATTTGCTATAGGAAAGGGAACATTCCTGCTTCTCCAGAAAGATCTACAGTAGAACTGAAGATGAGACACTGTTTCTAACTTTGCTTTTCAAACTCATTGTCCCTCCAGCTCTGCATACCTGCCCTCTACATACCCCCATACCTCTAGGACACCCCCTATCAACTTTATACATTCACCCCCTGCACATCCCCACCATGACATCATCTTCCATCAGCCACCTGGTTCATCCATCACTAATTTCCATATCCACCCACCGCCTTTCTCTCCTTCCGGAGCATCTATCTATCTATCCCTTAAATTATTCATTCATTCCTCTTTGATCTCCTCTGGGTACTGCCCATTCATCTTCCTGTTGACCAGCTCATCTCTTCATCCACTCATCTGCTCATCCCTTCATCATCTATCCAGCTATTCCATCGAAAATCTTCTCTGTGGAAGACATGGGGTAGACTCTTAGCCTTATGAACTTCTTCATATGGCTGAAAGGAACAGTCTTTCTGAATCTCCCCACAGATACCAGTCAGTGCTCTGGACACAGGGGACAAGAATGGTGCCTCTCCCCTTCCCCTTCCTCTTCCTCTGCTCCATGGAGCCAGCTTTGCTGGGGTCCCGAGGCTGTGTTATAGATGGGTTTCCTAAGGCCTCCATCCAGAAGGAGTTCCACTTCCTAGACTCATCCAGGTTTGTCTGAAGCCCTGTGGGAACCCCCCTTGCTTTGAGCCAGCTGCCTCCTGTGAAGGGAAGAAAGCCTGGTCTTGCGATGTCAACTTTCTTAAGTGGCACATCCTTCTTCAGAAGCCTGGGGCTCTTCCAGTGGCTGGGAAACGGCTTCTTCCTGGCTTACTGTGTGTTTTTGAGAAGGACTTAGAATGACAGTGGCTTGAGTGGTCTGAGGCCCTGTGCCATGTTTCCATACCTGACATCTAGAAGCTTTTACTCAAAAGCACCTGGCTTGTGTGGCTTCCCACCTTTAACCTGAATTGAGACGTATCCAGGTCCAAAGCTTCACCACAGGCCAGCTGAGCACCCCTTAGGGCTGGGTTCAGGGGACAAGGTAATCAGCAGAACCTGGACATGCTACCCCAGAGGTTGTTCAATGGAGGCCCAATGGAGGGACCAACCACCACAGCACAGACTGTGGACCAGGAAGTGTTCCTCTTGGTTGGCTACCGAGTGAGATCTCTGTGCCTATGGAGAAGGGTGTATGTGGATGAGGAGGCAGGGCTATGTCTGAGAAAAGAGAAGTCACAAGAGTTGCTGTGCTCAGAGGTCAGAGAAGACACTGGGCTTCTCTGGGAACTCTTGAGGAGGCAAGGATTAAAGGCAGATGGACTAACCTAAGGCACAGCTGAGGGCCTTAAAGGTCAATAGCGGACCTTGGAGGTGCCAGGTGTATTGCCAGCCACCCGTGGGGCCTGAGGACAATGGGAAAGCTCAGGACAGCACCCACTGCTTGTACACACCTGCATCGCTACCATGATGCTGGTCACACATGAGAACTTGAGCACTGTGGGGTGTTCTGATGGTGTGCAAATTTTCCTCATGGGAGCCTCACAAAGCAAATGCTGAACCTCCTGAGAGTGAGGCCTGGGATACTTGCTCTCCTCCTGTGCTTCTTGGGCCTGATGTCTACTGCATATGCATGTGGTAAGTGGGAGCAGTCAGTCCACAGCTCCTGAGCAACACTCATCAGTGCAGAATGGGCACATGGACCTGAGGCGGGGTGAGAGGGTGAGCCAGCGAAGGGGTATCCACATGAAAGGTAGAGACACAAGCATCATTTCCATTAAAAACATTAAGACGGTCCTGGACCCTTATAGCAGCAAATGTCATTAAGGCTTTGGACTACCTCAGGTTCCTAAGTATGATGCGAGAATGTCATGTCAGCCTTGGGGCAACCTTGCATGGCACTGCCTGCTGCCCACATTCCCCTTAGTTGGTCCAGATACGGTAGTCATACTACCAAGCCTCTCTCCTAGAGAGAACACCTGAGCCACCAAGACTGAGCTAGGCAGTCACAAATCAGCTTTAATGTGACCGGGACAGAAGATTCCAAATTCAGGATGACCCCCTCACCCTCCACTCCCTTTCCCCTGGACTCAGTGTTCTAAGAAAGGAGAAAATGGCTAAAATTGGATAGACTGAATTTCTAAGAAATGAGCAAGGGCAGAATAAAATTACCCACAGAGAGCTTGGTCAAAGGGAAAGAAAAGTGGTAATGGCCAACTTCATCTCTTCAGAACACAGAGTGACGATGTGAATAGTTTAATTAGGGCTGCTTCAGCTGGCAGATATTAGCAACCCAATTACAGAAGAGAAAAGATGGATGTTGGAACTCCACACACAGGCTGGGTGGGGGCTTGGCTGATTGGTGCCTCTCTCTAGATCGTTCCCTGGCCCTTTCACTGGGGGGCTCAGCTCCCAAAACATTTCTCAAAGTGGTGAGATCCTGTTTTTGCTTGAAAAGGAGCGTGTCATCTGCTTCCAGAATTGCAGAAGGCTTGGGCTACTGGTAACACTCTGCCTCTAACTGGCTCTTGGGACCTTGCTTCTCAGTGTCCCAACTGCACAATAAAAGTGTAAGCTAGACTGGTGGTTCTCAAAGGAGAACCTGCAAGGCCTGTGGCTCTTTTTGGGAAGCCTATGAGATGAAAACTGTTAACAATATTAAGATCTTATTTGCCTTTCTGATGTCCTAAATATTTACAAGAATGGCGCAAAAGCGGAGATAAAGCTTGGGTCCCCTTTGCAGGGTGCAAGGCGATGGGGAATGAGTTGGGATACTGTTGCATCCCAAGCACTCCTGGTAAAATGAATGCTGGTTTTATTGAGGAAGTAGCAGAACTGATGACCTTTTAAGTATTGCAACCCTGGACAGAGGTCTTGTGTTCTGTAGGGTGCTGAAATGGAGGTGCTGGTTGCTGGGCCATAATGGGAGCTGCCCCACCCCTTTTCTCATGGGACACTGATTTAAACTATGGGCAGACAGATAATGGGAGCTCAGATCAGACCTGGATCTTTGGCAGACATTTTTTCAAGAAATGAGCGAAGGCAAACAACTGAGATATTTGTTACCAAAATGGTAAGATTCTTGCTTTCGAGTGGAAACCCAGCATTTTGGAAAACTTTACCAACCATTAGCCAATCAATCATGTACATGCCAATACTCACAAGTTTTTCTGATAAGATCAGTGTTGACATTTATAAATGTGAGATTTTGACATTACTTGTAGAATCCTGGCAACATCGGGAAACTGCATAAATCAGATGAACCAGTATTTACAAATGACCAAAATGGTGCCACCAAGCCATGCATGGATGAGATCCATTCTAAGTATAAAAAAGACCAATGGACTTTGAGAGAAGAGGATAGGAACAGGAGTAGTACACTTTCAGAGTTCACAGTACAACTGTCTTTCAAGAACCTACCACAAGCCAGGTGCTGGTGGTTCACGCCTGTAATCCTAGCTACTCAGGAGGCTGAGATCTGAGGATCACAGTTTGAAGCCAGCCCAGGCAGAAAGTCCATGAGACTCTTATCTACAGTTAACCACCAGAAGACCAGACATGGTGCCATGGCTCAAAGTGGAAGAACACTAGCCTTGAGCACAGAAGCTTAGGCACTGTGCCAAGGCCAGAGTTCAAGCCCTATAACCAATCCTTCTTCCCCTACTCCTCTCCCCCCCAAAAAAAGAACCTACCACAAAGCCAGACACAGTGATGTATACTGTAATCCCAGCTACTGAGGAGACTGAGGCAGGGCATCTCAAGTTCAAGGCCAGACCAGGCAACTTAATGAGATCCTATCTCAAAATAAAAAGGAGATGGGAATGTTGCTCAGTGGTAGAGTGCTTGCTAGGCAATTCACATTGCAAGTCCAATTCTCAGTACCGGGGATGGGGAGAGGAGAGAAAAACTACCATGTGTTCAGTTTTGTTTAGTTTTAAGGAATAACTATCTGAAAAAGTCTACTAAAGCATTCCTTCCTTCTTCAACAATATATTTATGTGGGAACAAATTTTTCCAGAGCCCAAACAACATATTATAACAAATTAAGTGCAGGAACACATGAGAGCTGAGCTATATTCTGTTAGGCAAGATTTTAAAGAGATTTGCAAACATATAAAACAATGATATTCTTTACACTAAAATATAGTAATTTTTCATAAACATGTTATTTATACCAACATGCAGTATTATCTTTAAATAGTTGTATAAAGGCCCATTTTGTTTCTGAATTAGATTCCTTTTTTTGCATTCCGGTCATAGGGCCTGAACTCTGGGCCTGGGCACTGTCCCTCAGCTCTTCAGCTCAAGGCTAGCGCTCTACCACTTGAGCCACAGTGCCACTTCCAGCTTTTTTTTTTTTTTTGCTTATGTGGTGCTGAGGAATCGAACCCAGGGCCTCATGCATGCAAGGCAAGTGCTCTACCATTGAGCCACCTTCCCGGCCCTTGAATTAGATTCTTGCTAGGATACCTATACTGGTCTTAACTCCTGTGCTCGAGTGATTCTCTCACATCAGTCTCTCAAGTAGCTGGGACTATAGACACATGCCATTGTGTCCATCAATTAGTGCCATCATAGTTATTGTTGAACGGAGGAAGATTTAAAAAGTTTCTGGTTTTGTTAGGAAATGGAAAGACTCAGGAAAAAATTATATTAAATGAAGTAAGCCAGGCCCAAAGAAACATAGGTCCCATGGTTTTCCTTATTTGCAATAACTAGTATATGTCTAGGACAAGCAGAAAATGTCAAAAGCTATGTACGTATAACCACATAAGATGATGCTAAGTGAAAGGAACCTCAAGATAAGGACACAAGAGGTTTTATCTTTCTTGCTGTTCTTTTTAATGTACTTATAATGTACCATGTGATTTATTTTTTGTTTCTTTTGTATGTTCTTCCCGAATAACCCCAGTTTTCACTGTATTTAATTCTGGTGCCCTGCATCTTGTATATACATTTTTCTAATTTGGGGAGGGGAAAGGAAATAACAAAATTCTGAAATAAGGATACATGATGACTCATTCTAGCAATGAGATATACAAGACACTATGTTGAAAACAAACTTTACAACTTGGTGGGGAGGGAGGAGTTGGAGAGGTGGGGAGGGAAGGGATGGTAGGGGAAAAACAAAGGAGGGGGTAACAAAGCTCTATAGGAAATATACTCATTACCTTACTCATGTGACTGTAACCCCTCTGCACAGTAACTTTACAATAAAAATATATAGTTAATTTAAAAATATACACTAACTATAAAGAGAAAAAAATAAAAGACTACTGTATGAACAAAAAAAATTTCTAGTTTTAAGCTGGGTGCTAGTGGCCCATACTTGTAATCCTAGCTACTTAGGAAAATGAGATCTGAGGATCAAAGACAGCCTGGGCAGGAAAGTTTGTGAGACTCTTATTTCCACTAAACTAACAAAAAATCTGGAAGTGGAGCTGTGGCTCAAATGGCACAGTGTTAACCCTGAACTAAAAGAAGCTCAGGGACAGTGCTCAGGCCCTGAGTTCAAGCCCAAGACCGTTCTCCCCCCCCCTGGAAAAAAAGCTTAGGGACAGCACCTAGGTCCTAAGATCAAGCCGCAGGAGTAGCACATACTCACAAAAAATTCTGGATATCTATATCTAGATATAGATATGATGAACAACATGCCTACTGAGGTCTACAATAACTTTTAGGAGCACAAACCACAAAGTTTGAGAGCTAGTAGATGACACCATTCTTTCCTCAACCTCATTCCTGAGTATCTTCAAAACGTCTACTGAAGTCCTGTGTCAGCTGATGACTAATACTTGATAGGAAATGTACTCATTACCTTACTCATGTACTGTAACCCCTTGTATTTTTACAATAAAAACATAAAAAACTGTCATATTCCTATGGTAAATGAAAATGCTGTATTCTAAATGGGGATTTCCTAACTAGAAGATAGCTGCAGTAACTACAGCGAGAGCAGAGCACTGGCCTGGTGCAGGCTCTCAGTCTGGGAACCTCTATCAACAAAGGAGGTGAGTTCTCAGACCAGCCCTAGACTCTCTCCAGCAGGCTTTGGGCCAGGCTGAGGGCAGGGAAGAGTCATTCTGACTTGGGGGCCCTGCTGTTAAACACTGACCCTATTTCTTGGCCACCATCACATTTCACCCTGAGAGGAAGGAGCTCAAGGACTTACAGGGCCCCTTCAACTGGCCTTGGAGGTCAGCTAGTAATGTCTCCCTCTGCTGAGGTGTGGCTATTGGGTGGATCTTCTTAAGAGGCTGAGAGGTAGGTTTTATTGCCTCTCATTTGGAAAACCAAGAATTAGGATTTTTTTCTTTTTGCCAAAGGTTATAGGTAGAAAGGCTGTCAGGAGTGGGTTGAAGAGGCAGCTCTGGTCCAGGCAGAGCCTATGCTGTGGCCTCCTCAGTGTCTACTGTAATCCTGGGATCCAGAAGACAGGCAGACAGACAAACACACACATTCTACAGCCAGGTGGTCAAGCAGGAGCCCCAGGAAGGAACAGCGGCTGTTGGAATCAGGTGGGCTTGTTTCTTTCATGTTTGTGATAACATTACTATGTGATAATGGTATTATATCCTCCACTTTCTGTGTGTGTGTGGGTGTGGAGGAGGGGGGATGGAGAGGAGAACGAGTGTGAGCACAATATGCAGGTGGGTTACAAGATTTGCCTAAGGTTACTCCGTAGGTAGTGATTTGACCTCTGGCCTCTGGCTTCAGAGTCTACAGTGGCTACATAGCACTGCATCCCTCTGTGCTCTGGCAACCTCACTTTCCCAGGCTGGTGTGCAGCCTGTCAATTCCATTTCCCAGGGGGCAGATCCTTTGAAGGAAAGGCTGGCCCCTAGAGGCTCTCTTGCTGCTACCACCTGCTCTCTTCAACTGCACCCCTAAAGGGATGGAGCTCCCAGGGGGCCTGGCTGGTGCCCCACCCTGGGGATCCAGCTTTAGCGTGTTTATGCCGGCAGTGTTTACATGAAGCAGGTGGGGTGGCGACAGGTGTAAAAAACAAGGTGACAAATACTCCCATCAACTAAAACACAGTCAAGGCAGAGTGGTGCCTGTGGCTGGGCACCATCTGGGCCAGATAAAGATGTCCCAGAGGACTTCCCGGGGTGAGGTGGTGTAGGGGGCAGAAGGCACAGGGTCCGGGGCTGCATGCCAGCTTCTAGGGTACCTATCTGCAGTGTTAGTGTCATGTGGAGAAGGAAAGGCACAGGTTGCATGCTACAGAGCCTGAAGCCAGCGCAGGGGCAGGTGGATGGGATCTGGTTCAGTTTGGGTGCTGATGGCTTTCTAAGGGGCCCAGCCTCCTCCTTCAGCTAGCTCCTGCTGTCATCCTCCACTGACAGTGAGTGAATGTCCCTGGGCTGATATGGCAGGTAAGAGTGGAGGCGGTGCCTGAGGTGTCACCACTGTCCTCTTCTCAGGTCCTGGAATGAAGGACAAAGACAGCAACGGATTCTCTTCCCAGGTTTTGGGTGTGTACCTTGGCTGGCACTTGCTCTGAAACTGCAGGGCCACAGTGCTGTCTAGCTCAGGTTCCACTTCAAGACCTGTGGTGTATTGTCCCCTCTGTCCCTGCCACCCCTTTCCTAAGCAGCCATGGAGCACCTTTCCTGGTGTTAGGATAAAGAGTTCCTGCCTCCAGATTATGTGACTCAGCAGGGGAAGGCTGCTGGGTTTCACCCCTTGCCTGGTCCCTAAGCTGGGAGGTCTTCTGCAAGCCAACCCCTGTCCTTTAACCAGGTTGATGTTCAGGAAATGTCAGTAAAAAGTGTGTGGCTTCTAGGCCAAGGCCCTGAAGACATAAGTTATTTTCATTCTTCACACTAACCTTTTTTATTTGATGACAAATCCCTAGGGAGTAGTGTGTACCAGAAGACAGTAGGAGTTAGTTGTCCATGAGTCACTGTGTAGAGGAGACCTATCTGTCCATCAAGAGCCCCTACACTGGACTATTAGATGAGCAAAGGATATTTTTCTATTGCTTTTGAACTGGGAGACATTTTGGGAATATTTGTTATAGCAGCTAGTGATGTCTATACTAACATATCCTGCCAGTGGCCTATCCTGGCTTGTTTCCTATGTGCTATCTAACCTCTGTGTAGCCCTAGATAAAGGCACTGTCCCTTTTCCATTTCCTCATCAAGTAATAGTGGGGCCTCTCAATATTCTGGTGAAGAATATGTACAGGTAAGTGTCCTGGAGTCTTAAAGAATTTGTGCTATGCAATCTACCTTCTCCTCCAAAAGAAGAGCCATGCCCAATGCAGTGTATCTATCCCTAGCTTCTGCTACTCACACACCTTCTACCACACCCACAGTAGACACTCAAACGATTGTCTAATTTCTGCTGTGTTGTATACCATAAATACAATTTACTCAGTATTTTTCATTTCCTTAATTATTTTCCTTAAAATTATTTTCAAATGAATGGAAATTTATAGCACAACCACTAAGTTTATAAATGCATATATTGATGTGGCTTGTCTCAGGGCCCTGTGCATGATGGAGATGGACTTATGCTGGGGTGGGGTAAGATGGTGTGGTAACTGGAGAGGAGCTTGGCCAGATGCCTCAGTGGTTGATCAGGAGCCACGTAGGTGGGGAAAAGTCATGTGGAAATGTGGCAAGTAGGGGGAGAGTGAGAACATGGGATTTGTGGAAAATGTCATAATCTGGCCTCATGAGATCTGGGTGAGTCACTGCTACTGTGAATGGCTTGGTTTCCTCCTATGTTAACAACAGTATTCTCCATTCCATGTATTCCTACCAGGTGGTGGTGGGAACCCAGGGCTTGGACAGTGAGCTCTCTAGACTGACACGTCACAATATGTGTGTGCACATGCACGTGTGCAGATCAGTGTCAGTAGTATGAGGAACAATTATGGTCATCTCCCTGGGTCGGCTGGCCTCCCTCTCTGCCTCTCTGCCAACTGGAAAAGGCACTAAGCAGTCCCTCTCAGAATTAAGGAAGGGAGCAGGTCTTCTTCACCTAGTGAGCTTTGGGGGCTGGCAGAAGGGAAGGGCTTTGGAGGGAGTGCCCCCCCCCCCAAGCAGGGGAGGCTAGGGCTGGGACACGCCCAGGACCAATCCAGGTAAGAGCTCTGTCTAGCTCTTGTGATCCCAAGGTGATCTATGTGGGACTAAAGCTGTCTTTTAGCCTTCCAAGGACAAGGCTATGCCTCAACTGTTCTCCCAAGAGCGGCTTCATTGATCCCAGTAAAGTCTCAGCAGGCTGGACGCCAGCCTTTGCCCAGTCCATAGTCCACACTGTGCCGGAGTGGGGGGAGAGGGGAGAGGGCATGCTGCTCTTTTCACACCCTTGCCTGGCCAGTGGTAGCAGTGCCTTTGAAGTCCTGCTTTCTGTTCTGAAATTTTGCTCAGAGAACCCGTACAATCAGCTTGTAATTTAAAATGCTACCCCCACCCCCCAGTCTCCCTTCTTTAAATGTCATTTTCATTAGGTGGATCCTGGCTTCATGTCTTCTGAATTTCCCTAGGACCTTTCCCTACATATATTTATTTTTATGATCTGCTTAAGGTAGAGGACTTGACTGTGGGTCAACAGTTGGGGCTAGAGAGACAAGAAGAGGCCAAGAAGCCTGGTTGTGAAGGTCACTTCATTTCATTCATACATTTTCTGGATCTGCCTTCTGGTGAGAGGCTATACTAGGGCTTGTAAGAAAAGCCTGATGAAGCTGGGCTAGGCTGGCCAGCTGTCCTGTCCCCTCCCCAGTCCACTCATTGTCCTCACTTGGCTGGCCACTTATTTCCTTTATTTACCCTTTTAACAACAAGGGAACAGGTAGCTTTAGGTTGGCTCTCTCTGGCCTGAGGCCTTTTGGAAATATTGATCCATAACCACCTGGCCCTTAAAGAGTACGTCAGAGAAGGCCCCTGTTATGGATTAGTTTATGTTCCTCTGAGGTTCCTATGTTGTACTTAGCTAACCCCTAGTACCACAGAATGTGATGGTATTTGAAGAAGTGATTAAGGTGAAATGAGGTCATCCAATATGAGCTAGGAGTCTTTCACGATGAAACCAGGACAAAGATTCATAAAAAGGGAAGAACATATGAAAACACAGGGAGAAGACGGCTATCACAATTCTAGAAAGGAAGTCTCAGGAGACATCAGCACTGCTGCCATCTTGATATTAGACTTATGGTTTCCACAAGTACAAGAAAATACATTTCTGTTGTTTAAGTTACGCAGTTGGTGACACTTTGTTCAGGCAGCCCTAGGAGACTAATGTAGGCCCCCTGTTCATCATCCTGAACTCTCCCTAAAGGCCATGTAGGTCTGGGTCCTGCCTCCACTGGGCTTAGGCAGAGCTACTCTTTTCTCTCACCACTCAGCCATGCTGCTCCTTTCTAGGCTTTGCACACACATGCCAACCTCAGTTCCCAACCTAGCCCCCAGATGAAGCTCAGGGCCCTTGCCCTAGCTCCTCCTAAACCTCCAGTCTACATGATTGGCTCCTTGTTTTTCCTGCCTCAAACTAAATTAAAAAAAAATCCCAAACCAGAAAAGGCTTTTCCACAACCCCATCCCTATAATCTAAAGTAGACATTTCTGTTATCCTTACCACAAAGTGCTTTTCTCTAATGGTACCTATGACCATGTGTAATTAGACAGGTTTCTTTGTTTGTTGACTGTTTCTCCTCCCAGGGAAATGATGATCTCTGTGAAGGCAGAGCCACAGCTGTACTATTTTATGCAGTTACAAGGTGCTGCTTGTAGAATGAATGCATTCCAGGGCATAGGCCAAGATGAGTGCTAGATACCATCTCCTTAGAAAGCCCAGCAGTGCCAGGTGAGCTGAAGGGAGGATTACCTAGAGCTCATTCTCAACGTCTCTGCCCACTGCAACAGGAAATCTAGGGGAGCTTGGTTATATGGCAGACTGTCCATAGACACGACAATTAACCTATAACCTTCGGAGTTCCTGGAGAAAACTGTGCATTGTGGTCCAGCATAGGTGGTAGTGTCCTCCTCTGACAGCTGCCTATAAATGGCATAGTGGCACAACCACAAAGGTGCAGACTGAATGTTTGGTGCAGGCAAGGTTATCAGCTCAGTCAGTGACAGTGGTGATCAGTGAAGTATGAGACCGAGTCCTGTGTGGTCCAGGGCTGTCTGCAAGGGTGGTGGCATTCATTTCTCTGTTTCAGCTTCAAACCCTTTAAGTATTTTTCCTACAAGTTGTCTGGTTTGGAATACTGCAGATGGAAAGAATTGGAAACTAGAGAATATTTAGTTAGGTATGGTGGTGCACCCATGTTAAATCATCACTTGAGAAGCTGAGACTAGAGAGTAAAAATTTCCAGGACAGCCTGGGCTGTCCCTGTCTCAAATCACTCTGCCTAACTCATATATAAAATGGAACTTAGAAAATTACCTTTGAGCCCAATTGTATAATTATGTCCATATGAACCCCTTATCCTCAGGGACCATGAAAGCCGGCTCCCAGCTCCCTCCGAATTAAAATGTGATGATAAAGTTCAGTACATTGAATTGTTTTGAACAAGGAAACAGTTTTCATTGGTAGACAGTATCTTCTGGACCCACTGAGTGAATGGTAAACCACATTTTGTAAGTAGTAGCTGGAAGAGGAAGCAGCAATCTGCCCACAAGGATGGCCCAGGTCTTGATCAGTACTGGAGATCAGATTAGGATTTGGGGCAGAGACTTCAGCAAGCAGTGAGGGACTTGGACATCCAGGCTGAGACAAAACTGCTGAGAAACCAGGTAATCAGAGACAAGAGGATCACTACAGTGTGGGCTACAGGATCTCTGAGTGTGTTACCAAATGTTGCTCTTCACTCCTCTTTCAGTTTGTGTTTATAGGCCTCTCCCTCTAGGCTCCTATGCCAGGATCCCTCCTGTAGTCAGGATCTACCAACAAGCCATGTACATAAAAGATGCTCAATAAACATTTTTTGAGTGAAATTTGGAGGGAAGATCCAAAAACACTGAGACCAGAGGTTAGAAAACTTGGGGTGCAATAGAACAAACTTTCACAACTCTTTTTTTCAGCCAGGCTCTATGAAGTAAGGAGTTGCACTGGGCAGATCAGAAATGGAAAATGGCTTGTACTTGAAGACAGTTCCAGTCAAATGGCTAGGTAGTGGATGTCTAGGGCACTGGCCATGCCCGGAGGACTATGCAGCCAGGTTCAGTGATGTGGCTGACAAACAGTTGACAGCCAGGGATAAAGTCAGTGGGAGCCCAAGCTACTCTTTGAATGTGCTTATTCACTGAGGTCATTGTCAACCATTACTTTGTGCCCCAAGAAGCAAGGTACAAGTACTTCAAATATCCTATGCCCGAAGGACCCTTCTGCTCTGGAGCACAAAACCTGCACTCAAGGCTTCACCATCAAGGTGCCAGCTGAGGGTCAAGCTCTTCTAGAATGGCTTCTCAATCAGTCTTCTCCATGTCAAGTCTATTCCACAGAAAATAATGGTACTTGTAGAGCCCCTTCCAGTCAATGGAGGATGTGATTCCTGAGCGCATCAGTGAGTCAGTGTATGTGCCAGGATGTGTGATGGAGAGTCTCTGCTTTAGCAATACCTCCCTGCCCCTCCACACTTGGCTCTCCTCTGAATTCCACAGTGGGCTCTGAATCACACCAACTGGTTGTGGAATAGGTTTTGGTGTGTCAGTCTTGAAAAGAAGACTGAAGGATGAAGGTGTATCTCCTCTGATGTACCCCACCCCAGTCCTGGGATGGGCACAGAGCTGGGCACACTTAAGATACAGTGCAATCAGTGGAATATGTCCCTGAATAAGCATGGATGGCTACCATCCTTCTCCAATGGTGCTTCCTTGACTGGCCTCGAAGGTCCTGGTGTAATCCCAGAGGCAGCTTGTACACACCTGAGTTCAAGCTGGGAAGAGAGACGGCACATATGGGGTGTGTGCTGGCTGTGGCGTTCAGGTAGAATTATTTATAGACAGAAAAAATGTTTTTCCATGAATCATTCAATTAATTATAAAGCAGCTGTTTTTAATAATTTGGAACATGTAAGAAAAGGGAAATGTCAGGGCAAGCCATAAATATAAGGCTGAGGACACAGATGCGGTGAGGATATCAGGAACAGGTAATGGATCCTAACAGCTGGTAGGGAGCAGGCCATGTCTAAACATGTTCTGAGCTGCAGCTGAGCATGGCCTCTAAATGGGGCCACTATTGGCCATGGAAAGATGTTTGGCTTTTTATCTCCGAGTGTGGTGAGAAGACGTGGAAAGCTTTAAAGGAGGGATGTTTTAAAAGCACATGCTGACTGCTGTGTGCAGCCAGGCAGGGTTGAGGAGCAGACAATGCAGCCCAGAGAGGACAACCGGGAGGCGGCTGCTGTCCACAGAGAGAGAGAGAGGGAGAAGGAAGAGGGAGGATTAGAGAACACTTGGGTTGGAAGGCCTTGTAGAAACAATCTTGCCTGCTCTCCATCACACAAGTTGGGAAACTTGTTGAAGGACAGAGAAGAAGCCTAGCTTCAGGTTTCTGGGACACTCATGGTTTAGCCAGTGGTGCTTAGCAAGGGCATGATGGGAGCAAACCTGGGCTGGCCGGACACTGGGGCTTGGTCACTGAGGCCAGACACTGAGGGAGAGGTCACAGTTTGAATTACCAAATGTCTTGGACTTGGGAGAATGGAATACTGACATAAGGGGAACAGATGGAAAGGATGTGAGCTATAGACTATAGGAGACTGTTCACATCCTGTGAGACCAGACATAGGTGCTGCTGTCTGATGTCTCCATGGAAGGACATAGGGTACGACCCGAGGCTAGGGGCACTCAGGGCCCCAAAGCTCCCTGCCCACACCTGCACATCAATCAGTAGCACTGAGGGAAGTACCTGGGTTTGGGAACCAGACCGGTTAACCTCACAGTTCTCACTATCTATAAAGTGGGATGGGACTAACACATCTTTTGGCATGACTAGGAGTTTAAAATAAGTTTGTATAGTCAAGTGCTCAGAATGTTGGATGCCTCCTAGTAAAAGTACACTATAACAGTTTACTAATCACCTAAATCTAGAACTCCAAAGCTGAACCTATCAACCAAGCCCTTGAAAGGAAAGTACAATAAAGCACAAGCCAGGGTCTGGTTAAAAACATTTCACCAAAACCAGAGAGCACAACCCCCAAATTAAAAATCTAATCTCCCTCCATATATGTATTCTGTAATAATATAAAAAAAGCATCTGCTTCTGTGATTAAGTGTTTAGATTACCAACCAAGAAAGCACTACCTCCTACCTCTTTATCCCTGGGGCACTGACTTCTCAGCAAGGGAGAGGTCCAGGGGCACAGAGCAGGAAGCTGGAGCTAGGGTTTGAGCCAAGACCTTTCCAATCTCTCATCCCATTCTCAAGAGTAAATATGAGCCACCATGGTGTATCTATTGATGTGCATCACATGGTTCATTAATATTTGTGGGTGTTGGTAGTTCAAATGACAGTGGCCCCAAAGGTTCCAGGAAAACCCAGGTACCCCAAGGCTCACAAAAACACAGCAGAACAGCCACAGCAGAACAAGAGTCTGATTTTCAGATGTTTGTGTGTGTGAGTACACATGTGCATACACGTGGAGAATGCTTTCTCCAGGCTGGCCTCGGACTCTTGGCTTCAAAATGATTCACCTGCCTCAGTCTCCTAAGTAGCAGGGGCTGTGGGAGCATACTGCCCTGCTCAGCTAAAAGTCTTCTTATTGTTTCCCTGGGATAAACTAAGCAAGAACCAACCAAGCAGCACAAAGTCTTGAGAGGCAAGTACTTCTGCCCTGTGAGGTAGCTTGAGGTGAGTGACACTAGTTTTTAATTCTTACTGCTGCTGTGTGATTTTCCTAAACGTCAAGACCCCAATTTTAAACAGCCCAACTTTGGAGAGTCTTAGGAGGGAAAGAAATGACAAGCCATCTAGGCCAGGACCTGAGGCCTGGTGAGTAGTCAGAGGGTGTTGGCTGTTGCTACCCTGTTAAAGGCCAAGGGTGAGCTGTGGCCAGGAGTCAGTTGGATACCCTCCAGACTTAAGAGCACACACTCTTTAATTAAAGCTCTGTACAGCATGACCACTATCTGGTACTTTGGGTTACGTGAGAAGTACTTTTCTTGGAGGCCTCAGCTGGCAGATTACATGCCCAGACCCAGTAGGTTTTTAACCCTTTTGGGGTTACAGAGGCCCCTGTGGGATGTGATGAAAGCACGAACTTCTCTCTAAGGAGAGAAGGCACAGTCACACACACACATACACAACCATACACAGGAACTACACATGCAGCTACACTTGGGCACATGCCTGCGTACACCCACCCACCTTTCCCTTCTGGGCTTGTGTGGCTCCACAATCTCAGGTTAGGACTGTTTCCCCTGACCATTTATAAAATGCAGGCATCTAAATGGATTCTAAGCCACAAACTCAGTTCTGATCACTTGGGTCAATGTTGCCCTTCAGGTCCCCAGGTAAACTGTGCTGATTTTTCCCAGTAGGCTCATAAACTTGGCCAAGATGCTTGTATAATGATTTCCAACCTGCTGAAGATGCCGTTTCCCCATCCTCCACTCTGTGGAAGTGGCTCCTCTGTGAGCAACCCATGCAAATTTAATAATGTTCTGAAACCGTGGCCTGCACAGGATAAGTGTGCTTCCAGCTCTGAGGCTTGAGCTCTCAGAACCATTCAGTTATTTGATATATCTTATTGGAGAAAGTGGTTTAGAGAGAAAGAAAGGAAAGAAAGAGCTGGGTGCTGGTGGCTCACGCCTGTAATCCTAGCTACTCAGGAGGCTGAGATTTGAGGATCGAGATTCAAAGCCAGCCTGGGCAGGAACATCCGTGAGACTCTTATCTCCAATAAACCACTAGAAAACCAGAAGTGGCCCTGTGGCTCAAGTGGTAGAGCACTTGCCTTGAGCTGAAGAGTGCAGGGACAGCACCCAGGCCCAGAGTTCAAGCCCCACGACCGACCAAAAAAACAAAACAAAAAAAAAAAAAGGAAAGAAGGAAGGGCTGGAGAGACGCAGAGAAAGGACAGTGAAGCGGAGGCCCTTTGGGTGGAGTGGGGAGCAGGGGCAGACAGCCCAGTGTACCCTTGGCAATCACAGCTCTGATGGTCACATGCAACATCACACCAGGCTCTTCTGAAAGGGCTTTTTTTTGAGACAATTCTGCAAAGCAGATCAGTGGAAGCAGGCCCCTGGGCACTATTGCTCCAAATGGGTTTGCCTCCATGAGCACTTCAGTAAGGAGCAAGGTGAAGCTTTCCTTCTTCAGGATACAGGTGCAAAGAAGGACAGTTAACTTGATGTCAGGCTTGGGGACTTCACCTGGAGAGTGAAGCTGAGAAGGTGTATCTGGGCTGCAGGCCCTGGGCATTGCCTTTGGAGGCAGGCACTGGCTCTAGCTACAATCACCTGTGTGGCTGTGAGGAAGTCACTCAACCTTTATGAGCCTCAGTTTCTTTATCACACTACCTATCTCATACAGGTTTCCTGAATCTTCTTTGCCTGGGTGCTGTCCCTCAGCTCCTCAGCTCCAGGCTAGCCCTTTACCACTTGAGCCACAGTACCACTTCTGCCTTTTTCTGATTATGTGGGTGGTGCTGAGGAATCAAACTCAGGGCCTCATGCATGCAAGGCAAGCACTCTACCACTGAGCCACTTTCCCAGCCCTTTCCTGAACCTTCTGTCCTTTCTGTCTTGTCTTTATAACTTTTGCCTAATCTGAGCGATACTCTTGCACTTATAATGTGTCCCACTCATTGAACTCACTTTTTTTTTTTTTAAAGTTAAAACCTAATCTAGGTGCTGGTGCCTTATACTTGTAATCCTAGCTACTTAGGAGATTGAGATCTGAGAACTGAGATTTGAAGCCAGCAAGAGCATAAAAAACTGGGAGATTCTATCTCCAATTAACCAGAAAAATGTTGAACTGAAGGCATGGCTCAAATACTAGAGTGCTATCCAAGAGCAAAAACAAAACAAAGCAAAATAAAACAACAGAAACAAAAATAAGCGAGAGTTCAAACCTCTATACAGAAACAACAAAAAGCTAAAAGCTAAAACTTCAGTCGAATATCTGTCCAGCTGTTAGGTAGACAAGATTTACTTTTATTTTTTGAATTCATATTAAAATAAAAGTGTCACTATTAAAATAAAGCCTTCCAGTTGGGGTGCAGCAGAAATAGAATGCCTGGCACAGAGCATGGTATGTATGTGCCCAGCACTGTCCTTGCTGTCATCATGGCCACTGATAAGGGTTTTCTGCAGGGGTGACTCTGGGGTCTCTGCAGGATGTCCCTCTAGTGTCTCCTTCTTGCCAACAGCCTAGCTTCACCTTGGTCCCTGTTTCTTCTGTTTTCTCCCCACCTCACGCCCATGGGTTCTGCATAGACTGAAAAGCTTCCTACAAAGTCAACTATTTTGTTGTTCGCTAATCCTAGATAAAGAAGGGAATATACCCAGGCCCAGCCTGGTCACACAGTTTCCCCTCTTCCCAACCCTCTCTCTCCCAGGGTATCAAAAACTAGGATTACTAAGGAGGAGAAAAGCCCTCCAACTAGCACTGCCTGGTTATTTTTCAATTCTGCCCTGCTGACTAACACAGCATTTTCTAATTACAACTCCACCAGGAAGCTTTACAGTTTCAATAAAAAAGAAGGAAAAAAAACACCCAAATTCAAACCTTATAAAAATTCCTACCTTGTATAAACAAACAACATCCAAGCAAACAAGCCAATCAAATAAGCTGTGTCCAAAGCAGTGATACAGCTGGAGATTGTGGGGGTTTAGATTTAGAATCCCAGGTCCACATCCAGAATCTTCACTCACCAGGTAGGGAATGGATAACCTGTCTTACCTACAGCTTCTTTTCTGTACTGAAGGTCAAGTGATGTATGGGATACCACACAGATATTAGAGATGAGACTGTTTTCTGGTATGAAAGGTCACATTTGGGCCTGGCTTTAAACCTCCATCTTGGTACAGAGAACTCATGGGCTACTCCTGGAGGGCTGACTCCTCAGAAGATACCTAAACTGCAGTGGGAGATGCTTCTTCCAGAGGAATCAGACCTTTAGCCAGTATCCTAGAGATCTGTAAAACATAAAGACTCTAACTGGGAGATACTTTTAAGTGTTTTAGATAATGTGCATCTTGGAGGATGCAGTCTAAGATGGCTACCACTTCTGGAGAAATGAGATCCTCTCATTTCATTCCTAGAAGCAATCCTCAGAACTAGCTCAGACTCTGACCTGTAGTTCTAGCTTACTCCCATTGCAACAGGTATTTAAACCACTTGTGCTGAATAGGACTGACTCCTTACTTGGACCCATGAATAGATAAAAGCCAAAGAAAATCTTGCCATCTCATCCCTGTCTGCATTTTTATGTCTATCCTTGTTCTAAGCCATTCACTTTGAAGTCATCACAAAATGAAGGAAGGTCAGGGCTTACCAATAACATCTTTATGACAAAGGACTGAAAAATACCTGTAAGGAACAGCAGAGTCTTCAGGATAGACTCTTCCCTTCCAAATGAGGGCAATTACCTATAATGACAAGGCTGCACCCTAGAGCAGAAGTGACCATATCTCTGGGGAACCAGATTGCTCCCCTCCAGTGATGACAAGTGATAATAACTCCTCTGGAACCCTCTGAGAACCAGAAATGAGGAAATTACTAACTAGGTCATACCTGTGACCAGAACTGTTAAAATATGTATAACTTTTGCTCAATGCCCTAATTCTTTGTCTACTTAGACCTAAAGCTCAGATCTGTCCACTGAAGACAGTTGAACATGTGAAGTGCTGTCTTTCTGTGATGATTGCCTATGTCATTTAATAAATCTCTGGTCTCTATCCTTCACCATTATCAGACCCCCGGAGTTTGGGTTTGGAGCCTAAAACTCTGGATTCACTATCACAGGTTTGTTCCATCTCCCAAAACACATCTGAGTAGCAAGCTGCTTTGGCTAGAGATAGTGGTTGGCCAGAGAACAGAGGCTGCCCTTGGCTTTGAGGCCCAGCAGGGTGTCACTGGTTGAAGGCTAGCGTTGCAAGGTCTGGGGAGAGGTGACAACCTGGACAGAGGTGCCCTTAGGAGCCAGGATCCATGGCTTTAGCATCTGTGTGCCCTGTGGGTAGGGCTTGAAGCAGTCTGAATTCGGCCACATCACTGCTGATATTCAGAGACCAGTGAACCACTCTGTACCCCTGTTCCCGCAGTCAGCCATGCAGACTGTGTATGGGAAACAAATGCTTTTTCCCTTCAAAGCTGAAGGACTTTGTTTAGCTGAGCTCAATTCCAGAGCCTGTCACTCTGGCAACCAGTCTTTGGGGGATTTACATCTCATGCATCACAACACGGGAAGAGCCATTCACCCAGTAAGGGAGGGTTACAAAAAACCTCACAACACAAAACCAGTGTACCATCCCCCACATCCAAGGGGTTCTGCCATAGAACAACAACAAAAAAAAGAATCAATGAGAAAAATCTCCCACAAGCCCATTTGGCTTTGGCTGGCAATCAGCCAAAGAGGAATTCAAACTTAATCAAACTTTCATGTCTCCCTTGTAAAGCTCAGGAAATCAGTAATTGGTTTTATAATTGAATTTTCTGATCACGTATCAACGGAATGGGTACTGCCAAAGGCCAAGGAATGGCCTGTCTCCAGTAAGGACAGCCAAAGTCCTGAAGGAAGCTCTGGGAGGTAGGGGAGGAGAAGGAACTGCTAGTTGGCTAAGAATAGAGCCTGTTATTTATAACCAGAGGCACAGTCAGTGACAGCCCAGGCTTACCCTTACAAAGTGGTCTCCCCTAAACACCCACCGCAGAAACCCTGTGTTTCCTGGATTCAGGTTCAGAAAGGCAGCCATTAGCAATGGTAGCAGTGGCAAACAGGGTGGAAGATGAGGGAAGCAGAGGCAGGGGCACTATGCTGGTGTAAGGAGCTATTTCAGAGCATTAGGGAGAGGCAAGGCTGCCTGACAGACAGTGGCCTGGGCAGGGGTGGAAGAGGCTGATTCAAGAGCATCTCTAGAACAGGAAGTAGAATGGAGAAGGGGGAGGAGTCGTCCAAGGTCAGCTTGTTTAACTACAAGAAAGTTGATGTTTCCTATATAGAGAGGACGGTAGACGAGCCTGCAC
This sequence comes from Dipodomys ordii, assembly GCF_000151885.1. Taxonomy (NCBI): domain Eukaryota; kingdom Metazoa; phylum Chordata; class Mammalia; order Rodentia; family Heteromyidae; genus Dipodomys; species Dipodomys ordii. Next base: position 7,379,233 of record NW_012267322.1, on the reverse strand, counting down.
CGTGCACCCAATATCCATTGGGTTTTGCATGGGCTGGGGCTGAGGAACGGATGGTCTAAATAATAGAGTGATAAAAGGCACAACTCAGCTTTGGTGTGCTAGGTTAGGTGGTAGACCCGAGGCAAGCTTCACAATCATCACACCAGTTCATTTTCCAACAGCCCAAGGAGTAGATGACTTATTATTCCCATTTCCTGGCCCAGACAAACAAGGCTCGGCCAGGTGCTAGTGGCTTACACCTGTAATCCTAGCTTCTAGAGGCTGAGATCTGAGGATCGTGGTTCAAAGCTGTCCCAGGCAGGAAAGTCCATGAGATACTTACCTCCAATTAACCACCAAAAAGCCAGAAGTGGAGCTATGGCTCAAGTGGTAGAGTGCTAGCAGTGAGCAAAAAAAGTTCCAGGACACCACCCAGGCTCTGAGTTCAAGCCTCAGAACAGACAACATCCTCCATCTACCCCCCAAAAACCTCACGCAAGACCAAACCAAAACAACTCCCACAAACTGAGCAAGGCTCAGAGATTAGGGGTGAAGGATTGTCCACCTGTGAGCCATATAGCTGGGATTTTGCTTCAGGACAGACCCTGGAATCCATAAGTTGTCCTCTACTGCCAGACCCTTCTTTATCTGCAGAGGAAGACATCTTACAGGCAAAGAGGGATAATTAGGACAGGGTTCTAGCACTTAAGAGGGAAGTGTGGTTGAGAAGGAGAAGCCTGAGGGTTCACCATCAACATTCATTAATTGATCTATTTTAAAATGTTAACTCAAAAGACAAGCCACAGACTGAAAGAAAATATCCCCAGTACATATACTTGGTATGAACCTGCATATGGAAGTATAAAAAATTCCTAAAATTCATTAATAAGACAAACAATCTAATAAAAGGTGAGAATAAAAGAATTCAACAGCCACTTTACAAAGGAAGATACATGATGGCCAAGAGGCATATTAAAAGGTGCTAACTAACTGGCATAAGTCATCAGGGACGTGCAAATGAAAGCCATAGTGAAAAGCCACTGTACATACTAGAATAACTAAAATGAAATGGCAATCCAAATGCTGACCAGAGTGTAAGGCAATGGGAACTTTACACATTGCTGTGGAGTTTTAAATAGTACAGCCACGTGGGAGGTGCTTGCAGGTTTCTTACACAGTTGACATACTATCCCATATGACCCAGCAACTCTATTCCTAGATAAGTACTAGGACATATGAAAACAGGTCCACACAAAAACTGTATGTGAATGTTCTAGCAGTGTTGCTCATAACAGTTCCAGAATGGAAACAACTTAAATGTCAACCACTGTATGTCCTGATAAAGAAATGATGGTCTAACGTTGGGCCATGTTTGCAGAAAGTAAACTTGGTGTTATAGTGAGAGAGAGGTAAGAATCCAGAGCATCTGGGAGAAATCTTAGAAGCATCTGAGAGCTTGGAGACACCTAGACTGCATCATCCAGCCCATTTCTGGTAGGAAAAAAGCCAAGCGAAGGCTTTTTCCTGCCAGGGTTGAAGCAAAAAGAGTAGCCCTCAAGTTCTGCAAGAATTGTTCCACAAAAAGCACTAAGCTGGTCCCCTACATCCCTGCCATGCATGGGAAGTATGAGGCTCAGAGAGGGATGGGGCCTGCTTAGAGTGGGCCTCCCTCCTACCATGCTACCAACTGGGCAAGGGACTTTTATGTTTGTTGACAAAGTGCCATGGGACTTCTAACTTAGTTAAAAGATACAGCAAAGTGTTTCCTACCAAAGTTAGTATATCACATGCACCAGGAAGGTAATCTGTGCCAGGTACTGTAGAGCACTTGATCTACCAACCATCCTATACTTTGTGTGCAGTATGGTATTGTATACGCTCGAGAGAAGAAAATAGATACAGACATCTCACAGTTAGCAAACACGCAAGCACTGGGAGAGCCACAGTTCAAGCAAGGCAGTCTAGCACCAGAGTCTCTGCATTCCTTGCAATAGCCCCAAGTTTGTCATTCATACATCACTTTTATCTCCACATACCTGTAGAGTCCTGAAATCAGCCTCTTCCCTACCTTTTTTTTTTTGCGGGGGGGGGCAGTACTGGAGTTTGAATGCAGGACCCTACACTTGTTAGACTCTATCACTTGAGCTATACCCCATCCCTTTTTGCTTTAGTTATTTTCAGAAAGGATCTTGTGTTTTTGCCTGGGACTAACCTCAGTCCATGATCCTCTTACCACTGTCTCCTATGTAGCTGGGGCCATAGGGGTGCACATTGTGCCCAGTGAGCCTCATCTTAAGTCTATGTGAAATTATGGATTTAAGGCATTGATTTCTTTTCAAATATATATTACAACACATATACAACTACAGAAGTGGAAGAAAAAGGTTTATCTAGCTGCCATTTAATCTTGTACCTCACCAAAGTATACCTGCTTTCCAGAGAAATACTGACACACAGGAGTTCCCGGAGCTGTCTGGCTCACTGCCTATGGGCAGAGCTCTACATGAAGTTTAGAAGAGTGGTCCTCTTTTTTTTTTTGTCAGATGTAGGGTTTGAACTCTGAGCCTGAATGCTGTTCCTCAGCTCTTCAGCTCAAGGCTAGCACTCTACCACTTGAACCACAGTACCACTTCCAGTTTTCTGAGTGCTTAATTGGAGATAAGAGTCTCATGGACTTTCCTGCCTGGGCTGGCTTTGAACCAAGATCCTCAGATCTCAGCCTCCTGAGTAGCTAGGATTACAGGTATGAGCCACCAGTGTCCAGCTGAGCAGTCCTCTTTACAGAGCTGGGGGAGCTCAGCCATAGCAGCTGCTGGCAAGGTGGATCTGCAGCTGTGTACTGTCATGTTGCTGAGGGGCAGTCCTCTAACTGTTCAGACTTTGAAATTCAGCCAGCACTAAATAAGAAGTGAGCAGCTGACACAGGTACCAAGAAAATGGGCTTCATACAACACTGGAAAGGGTGCTTCCATAGCTGTCAGTCACCTGGCTGGGACTTAGAATATCTGAGCACTGAATCAGAGGTGGGCTGTCAACTGAAACATTTTGCCTTTTCTTCCTAAGGGCATAGTCAGGCAGCTCCCAGACTCCTCTGCAGTTTAGGTATGACTTCAAGACTGAATGCAGGCCTGCCAAAACTCCCATCCCTTGCAGCCTTCCCTGTGTCTTCCTTTCCCTGTTTGCTCATCTGGGTCGGGAGTGCGGCAGAAGACCCTGAACTGAGTGCTGGTGAAGCCACGGCCCACAGAGAGGAGCTGGCTCTCAGCTGCATGAAACACTGTGCCCCCATCTCCTGCCCACATTTTTGTACTGGACTGTGATGATGAAAGCAAAAGGGGTTTGTGCTTGTGCCAAGACCAGGACTTGTATGTAGGAAATGAAGAGTTCCCGCTCCTGGGGGCGACCCATAGAGCTATGTGATGGGTGAATGTCCGCATATGGTAAAAGATCACACAGACACAGAGTCCTCTGTTGTTTTGACTTTCCTCGGATCCAGATTGGGGAGGATTGGGCCTGTCTGGATTGCAGAGACATTGACTGCAATTACAGAGGGATGCTCAGTTCTGGAGGACAAGAGTACCAAGAAGCAGCCAGACCTACAGGCAGGGCAAGAACCACTGGTAGCTGCTTCCTGGACTGAACTGCCAGGGCAGAAGGAGGGATTTCTCAGTTTTGGAAGGTGTAGTGTGCATTCTGGCCCAAGACAATGGAGCACACTGTGAGCAATGATTGTCCATGGACGACTCTTGCCCACCCCGAGCTATGTGCTGAGATTAATTCTAACTGGCACCATACAGGTCCTGAGAGGAAAGGAACCAAGAAAGAATTGCAGAGGATGTGAGCGCAGCAGATCTGGCGTTAAGGGCAGGGATGGGTGGTGGAGAGATGATCAGATAAAAACACAGAGACTCAAGCTGTGGCAGAGCCTGGGAAGAGCTGTAAGATGGGCAATGCTTTCTCCTGACAGGAGGGGATGCTGTGCTGAGGGCTGTTTTTCAGCAGGAGGCTGGGTACAAATTTAACCAACTCCTCTGGCTTCTGTGTGGCGCACAGATTGGGGAGGGCAGCCAAGGCAGTGGGGGAGGTTAGAGACTAATGAAATGACTTGGGGGCCTGACCAGGGCAGAGATTTTGGTAGCAGCATCTCCTCTGCTCTGAGCTCCACACATCCTGATGGTGCCATGGGACACTTGTCCATGAGCTTGAGGGTTTGGGGTGTGAGCCAATCAACAGAATGTGCAAACTGTTTGTGACAATGCCCTTACCCAGCTGCCCAAGGGCCTTCCTACCCCCACTCCAAGCCTGCACTGTACATTCTACCAGGTCACTCTTGCCAAGCAAAGAGCTCTTGAAATCCACACTCTGCCCCCCACCACCCTGGTGCCCTTGGACCGATCAGACTGCAACTGACAGCTTTAATGGCCCTTCATTCTCTCCCACACCCCCCGAGACATGGTTACCCTCGACACAAAGGCACTGGTGGTTCCATTTGGCAGGGTTTTCCTCCTTGATTTAGGGCTTCGTCTTGACAGCATGGTGGCCTATGCATGTCAATAGAGGAAAATACAATGTCTTACCCCAAGTATACTTCTTTAGTGTACCTCAAACTGGTTATAGGGAGAACCTATAGACTCTGCGATCACAAGAATGGCTTGAATATGCTGTTATTTTGTAAAAGAAATTTATATTCATCTACCTTAGTGTGCCAATAGTAGATACTGATATGACATTTCTATCTGGCATCCCTGTCCTACTGGGGAGGGATCTTCTGCAGAAAGAAGAGCCTGGGTATGGGACACCTGGTCATAGGCACATTGCCTGGGAAACTGTTGTCATCATAGGCAAACCTCTGCTTGCTGTGCATACAGCCTAAGCCACTCCCTCCTCCCCAGAAGCCCATATCCCTTCCTTAAAGCTCTCCGTAAGGACCCAGTCTTCCACTCATCTTCGAGTCTCATACTACTATGTTTCAAGCATGTAGTAAATCCACTACATTCTTTTCCTTTTTTGGGGAGGGGTCAGTTTATTTTAAAGACAAATGTGATTGAGGAAAAGAGTAAATTTAAAACTGCCCTACACTGTCCACACCAGCATTCCCATAGGCAGGAACCAGGCCTCTGTCAGGGGCTACAGTTCCTGGCCACACACTGGGGGCTCAAGAGGGGCTCCCTCTCCAGTTGAGTGCAGTCATCAGGGTATCTACTCCCTCCTTGGGGGAAAGTTAATCTTGAACTTAACACACACGTGTCCTGCCTTTGGAACTCTGGGTTTTCTTTCTCTTTTCCATACAAAGGAAGAGCTTTGTACTTGGCAATCACCTTAATTTAGCAATTAAGTTCTGCCAGGAGAATTTATAGAACTTTTTAGAATTTATAGAACTGAAATGGGGGTGGGTAGGGGGATGGGAGATCTTAGATCTGGTTCCTCAGATGTAATGGCTGAAAAAAAAATGAGTGCCTGTAGGGTAAAGGACTTGTTCTTTCACAGACAGCTCAGGACAAAGTTGGGCCTGGCCTTTCTGTGAAGGGTCAGTGTTCTGCCATTGCCTTCTGGGCTCAGGGCTGGCGTGCTCTAGGTCAAGACAAACTGTCACGGGACAGAGATACCATGCTGAGACTCCATGCTGAGTTTCTTGGGTTCCTAGGTTGTCTATACTCCTGTCCTCTGAACACATGCTGGAAAACCACACTAAAGGAGCAGTGGTCCCTTACCATACTCTCACCATCAGGGCTGGGAGCCCAAGATAAGGTCTGTGTATGTTCCCATTCCCCCCACTCTTCCCCAGGGAGAAGCAGCCTTCCTGCAGAGGTGAGGCCTTTGTTCTTCTTTCCCCACACTGCTCAGAAGTTTCTAGACATGGGCCTAAGGGCTCATTTGCCCTGTGGCCAGCAAGGCCTTCATGGCTCTGTGGGCCAGAGCCATGGCCAGCTGGGACACAGCTGATGTCTGAGTCACTGTGACACTGGCTGAGGCTGGTCCTTTCCCTGTTTCTCCGTGAGTGCTGGTTACTGACCATGTACACACCTCATTGCTTGGTCTGAGACTGGTTTCTAATGCTGGCCCTGGTGGGAAGGCTACAAAGGATGATGCTAGTCCTCATGGGTGAAAAGTACACTCTCTGCAACCCAGTTGCTGAGTTTGATGCAGTTTACCACTTAGTAGTGCTGTGTTCTTGAACTGTGAACTGCAGTCTTATCTGTAGGTTGAGAATAATAATAGAACCGACAGAGCAATCGAAAAACATGGTGCATTCCTAAGGGCAAAATAAGAATAGCAAAGGGCAAGGGGGGAGCTGAACAGTGTGGGACACACAGCTGTCTGGGAAAATGAAGTCCAGAAAGGTGGCAGAAGATGACATCAGGAGAGATGCCTGGCCCAAACCATGGGCCTATACTTAGCTAAAGGCTGACTTGTCCCATCAGGGCCATGGAGTGAAAAGTGGCTGCAAGGGAAGCAGCTAGCAAAGGTTGGGTAATGATGCCTTTGGGTCTGGGGTTATGGTACAGGGAGGCAGGCTGACAGGATTACTGGAAATCAGGAATATAGTTTTTATTCCCCACAAGGAATGTGTGCTGTGGTCCCCATGAGCAAATGCAGTCCCTGTTTCCATGCTGGCTTGATGAGAAAAAAAATTCCACTTCATCATGCCAGGGCACTTGAGTTGGAGGAATTCTGGCTCTAGGATTCTGGCAGAGTCACAGGTCCAGGGACCTGATGACTAGGAGGGAAGATGTGGGAGAGAAACCCTAAAAGAGACAAGGAGAGAAGGACATGGAAAACAAGAGTGACAGACAAGACTACACAACAACTCCTGGGAAACACTGGAGGTAGTGCTGCCTCAGTGGAAAGGGTTACCCACTGGAGAGCCCAGTGAGAGCAAGGGACTTAAGCCCAGTGCCTGCCACAGAGGAGAGGTTTCTAAAATGGCAGCTGCATTGTCATTTTTAGGAGAACCACCTATCACTCTGTGAATGCCACTCGCCATTTCCTCCAGCTGAAAGTGTCTTGTCTCCTGACAGGACTGGCTTTTTTTTTGGGGGGGGGGTTCGGTCGTGGGGCCTGAACTCTGGGCCTGCTGTCTCTCAGCTCTTCAGCTCAGAGCTAGCACTCTACCACTTGAGCCACAGCACTACTTCCGGCTTTTTTCTTATGTGGTGCTGAGGAATCGAACTCAGGGCCTCGAGCATGCAAGGCAAGTGCTCTACCACTGAGCCACCTTCCCAGCCCAGGACTAGCTTTTTTGCTCACTCATTTATTCATATTCACAGAAATACGGACTGTGCCCCCATGCTGTGCACTGACAGCATGGTGAAGAAGGAAGAGCAGGTGTGTTGCTCATCTGGAGCTTAACTGGTCAGCAGGTACACAACCTTCAGTAGTCCATCTCTGAGTGTCCTGACAGTAGGCCTGGCCTGGTCTGAGCTAAGGACAGGTCTGACAAAAAGCGGGGGAGGTTAGTATTAATGAATCAAATGAAAGGAAAGATAGGAAAGGAGAATACTTCAGACAGGGAACAGTGTGTGCAAATGCTCTGAGGTAAGGAATCCTAACTAGACTGAATGAAATCTAGTGTCACTAGAGCCTACTTGACTGAGGGTGACAGTGGCTAGAGATGAGGCAGAAGAAAGAGGCAGGGCCAGCCATGTGGGAAGAGCTGGGCATGGTAGGAATTTGGCTTTGTTCCTAGCTCAGCTGGAAGCCACTGCAGTTTTTAAGCCAAGTCATAGCTTGCTTCTAGAGAGGTTGCACTGTGAGAATAGATGAGGGATAGTAAGTGTGACAAGGAGGGGAGGCAGGGGGCTACTGCAGAGATCTGGAAATCAAGACAGGGGCTGATCAAGACAGAGCGAACTGGCCTCACTCTGGATCTACCCAGAGTCTGCCCAACATGGAATTCCTGTGCCATATTGTCCTGCTGAATTGTGAACCCTTGGGGCACACTGCCTCTTACAAAGCTAAAATCTGCAGGTATCTGTTGGGAACTTAACATAACCACAACTAATACAGCTGAGCCCTAGTCTTTAGTTTCCCTGCACTGAGCAATCCTCAGGGGAATCCCCTCCAGATTGTACATCCAGAGATCTGTAATCTCATCTCCCTTATAAAGATATCATTATGATTTTATAATGATTAGATAATGGTGAATACCACTCTTGAAATTCAACAAGCTCTTCTGTCCAGTTTTGGCCCAGAAAGCCAGCTCACATCATCCAGCACAAGTGCTAGCAGGCCCAGCTTCCCTTCCCGCCTCCCAATTCAGCCTAAGCAGCCAATGGCTTCTCAAGGAGATGAGGATTAGGATCATTTGCACAGCCAAACTTGCCTCCCCCAATATCTCTGGCCTGAGATCCCCAGGGCACAGTCCTGAAATAGCTCACTGCTGAATTTAGTCCAGCTCTTCCATCTCTGTAGGGGCCCTGCCACTTCTTCCTTCCTTTCTCCTTCCCTCTGTACTTCCCGTAGCAGTGCTGTTCCCTGCCTGGTACTGAGACCAGCTGGCTCCCCTGGTGACTACTGGCCAAGGAAAGGAAGGGTAGCTCCCCAAGCTACCCAAGAGCCTGTGTTGGCTCTTTGGGCACAGTCCAGCAGGCCAGAGCACCTACTAGGAGCTCAGTCACTGTTTTTAGTCTACAAATCTGATGACGACGTCCTTGACTCCCAGACACCTCCCTCCTGGGACCCTAGCCAAGCATTCCACTCTGCAGCAAGAAGCCTGGTGAGAAGGTCATGGATTATGCATCTGTTCATGTAGAAACACAAAGTACATGCTTGACATGTGTAGTGGTACAAAGCATACAAGCTCTGGAGTTAGGCCTTAGAGTAAAAGCCAGTTCCCATAGTTTAGCTTTGTGACTTTAGCTAGGTCCCTTAACTACTCTGTACCTCAATTTCTTAATCTCTAAAATGGAAAAATACTGGTATATTTGTTATCATTTGTTATGGAAATCTATCAAAAGTCCTCCAAGTAGCAGCCATTTAAATAAGGTAGAAATACCCTTCTCACTTAGAACAGCCACTGTGCCAGGAAGGCGGGGAGGGGGGGGTGCTTTATTTTGTTCTCTCATATTCAACGTCTATTTGCTCTCTCAGGCTGTTCCAGCTAACCCTTTTAGCTAGCAGGGAGGAAACGATATAGGAGGTTGTGGTTTACAGGAGGGGACTGGGTTGGACACCTTTTATGTCAGGCCAAGGAGTACAGATTCTACATGGTATGGGCCAAAAGTGGACCAAGAGCCAGTGGCAAGCAGCAGTTTATGGAGGCTGACCTAGTGGGCAGGGGACTTGGAAATCTCTCCAGTATACCTGGCTGCATCAGGTTATTTACTTCAGACTTACTGTCCAAGGCCCAGGATTTTCTCTCCCCTGACCCAGCATATCACACTTAGGCTCCATCTCCAAAGACTACTGAGAGCCAATCTCCCTTCACAGAACAAGGATTCTACCTTGGTGGTACCTGGTGGGCTTACATTCAGCCCTCAGGGTCTTTAGTGGTCAGCCTGGGAGGTCTGGAACTCCTCTCACCTTGCTTGGAAACCGTCACCAGCTGCCCTGCTCTTCAATGTTGCCAGCAGTCCCTAAAGTCTAGGGCAGCCCTGCTGAATCTTGATGACTTAATCATTGGCTGGCCTTCCAATAATACCATGTGAGCCCCTTCTGCCCCAGGGCAGTACATCTGGCAGGGCCAAAGTCCAGGAGAAGTTAAGAGTATGTATTATGGTGGCCTGTTCAGCATCTATTTCTTCCAATTTGGTTTCCTTTTTCCTGACTTCCTGGTTTTCCTATGAGATATTCACTCTTGTTTCAGGAACCCATCCATCACCCAATCAATGAAAGCACTGCATCTTCCTGGTCACAGTAATTAATTCTGGAGTTGTCCTATGGTCTGATTTGAGCCAACAAGGAAAAAGGCTCCTAGGACTTGGGTGGTACCCAGGGAAGATGCCACACAGGTACACCTGGTGCTCTGGGATGTCCCAAGGTGTACATCAGGTTAAGAATGATGACTTAAGTTCTATCCAGTATCCTGCATGGGGTGGGGGGCAGATCCTGTGGAGTTTGAGGTAAGGACTATACAGTAAGATAGTTTAGAGAGATGGTGCAAACTCAGGAACATTACCTGAACTGGTGGATCAAACCTCACCTACAGCTGTACCTTTGGAGTTCTTACTCATTGGGCCAGTTGACTTTTATTTTTTTTTCAATACATTTTTTATTGTAAAAATACTGTACAGAGGGATTACAGTTACATGAATAAGGTAATGAGTACATTTCCTATTGAGCATTGTTGCCTCTTCCCTTACCATCCCTTCCTTCCCACCTCCCCAACTACTCCCCCTACCCCGCTGAAGTTGTAAAGTTTGTTTTCAACATAATATCTTGTATATCTCATTGTTACAATGGGTCAGCCTGTATCCTTATTTAAGCATTTTGCTTTTTCCCTTCCCCTCCCCAAATTAGAGAAGTATATATACAAGATGCAGGACACCAGACTTTCATTTATTTTTGTTATAATTCTTTTGTGTTTTCAGTGCTGCCATTTAAACCAAAGCCTTGTACAAGTTAGTCCTAAGTTACATCTCCACCCCCAGTTGACTGCTTTTGATTGATTGATTTATTTTTTTGGGTCTGGTGGTGGAGCCTGAACTCTAGGCCTGGGCGCTGTCCCTCAGCTCTTCAGCTCAAGGCTAGCGCTCTACCACTTGAGCGACAGCGCCACTTCCAGCTTTTTTTTTTCTGCTTATGTGGTGCTGAGGAATCGAACCCAGGGCCTCATGCATGCAAGGCAAGCGCTCTACCACTGAGCCACCTTCCCAGCCCTTTTGATTTATTTTTTAAATTTAATTTCATTGTAAAGGTGATGTACAGAGGGTTTCAGTTACATACGTAAGGTAATGAGTATATTCCTTGTTGAACATTGATTGTTACCCTCTCCTTTGTTTTTCTCTGACTTTTTCTACCTGCAACTCCCTCCCAAGTTGAAAAGTTAATTTCCAACATATTGTCTTGTGAGTATCACTGTTGTACTGAGTTATCCTTTGTCCTTTGTCTCACCGTTTTGTTGTTCCCCTTCCCTTTCCCAAATCAGATAAATGTATATACAACACACAGGGTACCAAAATCAAATGCAATGGCAACAGTTGATAAACCAAAGGGAAAAAATGAAAATAAAAAAAATAACTTCACATAGTACATTAAAAACAAAACAAAACAAAGAAAAACCTCTTGTGCCAGTTTGGTTGTTTGGTTGTCTCTTCTATTGCTTGCAACCAAGAGTGTCAGAACCTACCCAGAGGAGTCTGGGAGTGTCAGATTGCTGCTGGCTTCCTGTCAGATAAAGGGGAAGGGGGAGCTGTGTAAAACAAGTACAGGTGAATGTGTGGACAGCTGTGTGTGATGGCTGGACACTGTATCTGTCTTCCTATGGAAGTCACAGTGCCATGGACCTCAAGGTCCATATGCTAAAGGCTCTATCCCCAAGACAGCGCTGTTAGGAGGTGGAGCCTTGTGGAAGTCCTTATGTCAAGGATATACCCTTGAAGGGGACAGTGGGGCTCCAGTCCTTCCTCTTCCTTTTTTGCTCCTTGGTTCCTGATATAAATGGGTTTGCTCTGGTATTACCCCCAATTATTAGCCTGACACATTCATCAGAAGCCCAGAGCTATGAGACTACCAAATAAACCTTAGATTAGAACCTCCAAACCTGTGAGTCAAAATTATCCTTTCTCTTAAAAGTAATTACCACAGGAATTTCACGATAGTACTAAAAAGATGATGCGCATACTCCCACTCTGCATGGGAGGTACAGTAATCCTCTTTCAGCACCAGGGGGCCTCTGCCTCTGAGCTGTGATCACTTTGGCCATTCCTACCAGCCTGTGACTCAGAGCCTCACCCTGATAGTGCTGCTGTCTCATCAAACCTCAAACTTCCTCAGTCCCTGGAACCCTGGGCAAGTTAAAATCTACTGTGCTGGTCCTCTAGGCTCCTCCCTAGAGGTCAGGAAGGGAGCTCTAGGTTCAATGTGGAGTCTAGACTAAATAATATCATCTAGAGTGAAAGGCAACCATGTCATCACAAGCTTTCATTTAACCAGTGTCCCTTTACAGGACCTGATGGCCAGCACCACATTGTGAAATAATATTTTTGTAAATCCTAGAATTACTTTTTAGGGAACAATACTTATATACCATTCCATTTCAGTGGATTCAAAATGCTAAGCATACATTTAAAATATGTCACAATTTTGTGATTTTGTTTCGGGGGATTTCATTTCCCTATCTTTCAGGGACTCCAAAACACGGCACTGGCCAGGCAGGCATTTCTCAGCTGCTCTCTATGTCTTCTAAGGCAGTGAGGTCTCTGTGGCAACTAATTTGATACCTTAAAACAATTGTGAGCCCAAAGAATATGCCTACAATGTTCTGTGTCTCGAGACAAGGCCAGGTCTTCCTGTGGGACAGCCAGGTAGCCATGGGGGTGGGAAGGGATGTCAGACATTCAGGGAAGGGCTGTGAATGGGCCTCTCTCTGGTTTATCTGCATAGTTGTAAATATTTTTTTCTACAATCACTGTAGAGTAATTAGGGCTTTGGGAGAGGGGGGAAGAGTAAAAGCTAGAAACACTGAGAGAAATAGAGAAGAGAGAAAGAGAGAGAAAGGGAGGAGTAGAGAGAGAGGGGGAGGAATAGAGGGAGAGAAGGAGGAGACAAGAGAACAAGTACAAGGCATCACTGCCTGTGGTTTTCATTTATTGTTTGGGGAACTTTTCATTAATGATTCCTTTTACTTTTCCTTCTTGTTACAATTCCATATCCCTTTCTGCTGGCAATGAACATGTAGAAATTGATGGTGGCCCAGCTGTGAACACCCCACTCTACTCTGTGGCTTGGCAGTGAAGGCAGGCAAGGCCAGGCAGAGGCCAGGGCTGGCTGGGGCCTCCACAGTGACAGAGGGGTGTGAGGAGAGGGTGTCAAATGGGCAGCATTTGACTTTTTCTTGCCTCAGCCTCATCTGGAGACACTCTTGCCCAGCCACTCTTGACATGAGCGTTGTACTACCAGGATTCACCTGCTGCTAGGCTGTTTCCTTGTCTCTGATGCCTCTGAGACAATACTCTAGGTTTCAAGCCTATGTGCGGGAATGAAGATATGAATAGAGGAGAATGCAGAACTCACTTCTGCCATCCACTTAAGCATTTGTCCTCTTGTGTCCATATCTTGGGGTTCATTCTTTGTTGTGTTGTTTTTAATGTACTATGTGTTTTTTTGTTTCCTTTGTATGTTCTTCCCCCTATGGTATATCCGTTGTTGTCACTGTACTTGATTTTGGTACCCTGCATTTTGTATATACATTTTCTAATTTGGGGAGGGGAAGGGAAATAACAAAACGCTGAAACAAGGACACAGGATGACCCATTCAACAATGATACCCACATGACAGTATATTGGAAATGAACTTCACAACTTCAGGTGGGTTGGGCAAAGATGAGGGAAGTAGAGGAGGGAAGGGATAGTGGGAGAACAATAAGGGAAGGGGTAAAAATGCTCGACAAGAAATGTACTCATTGCCTTACTCATGTAACTGTAACCAACCCCTCTGTACAGCATCTTTTTTTTTTTTTTTTGGGTCCAGTCATGGGGCCTGAACTCTGGGCCGAGGCACTGTCCCTCAGCTCTTCAGCTCAAGGCTAGTGCTCTACCACTTGAGCCACAGCGCCACTTCCGGCTTTTTCCTTATGTGGTGCTGAGGAATCGAACCCAGGGCCTCAGGCATGCAAGGCAAGCGTTCTACCACTGAGCCACCTTCCCAGCCCCTGTACAGCATCTTTACAATAGAATAAAATAAAAGAATTGGTCCTTTTGACAGGGCTCACTGGCTCCACATTGCTAAATTTCTGTCAGTCTACAGGGAATGAGGCAGGTGAAGACTAGTTTTACTCCCAAACCCCTCTCTCTTGTCTGTGTGTTCTCCTAGAGTGGCCAAAGAAGCCACATCTCCATGTGGAGTGAGAAGTTTAGGGTCACCCCATTTCTTTCTATCTCTGGATTCCTCCGTGAGGATGTGATGCTTGCTACCTTGGAACCACAAGGATGCAGAATGCCAGCACGGCGTCCTTCCTGCAGGGGTCCTGCCTTACAGGCATGTTGCATGGCTTTGGAAGTAGTTCTACAAGTGCCAGATCCTACTGAGTAAACAATGGCCATCATCATAATTTAATCCATTACTGACTTTTTCACATGAAGATGGAATCACTTGTCTAGGATGTAACAGACAAAAGGGCTGAACCCAAGCAAAACACCATTTCCCCACCATTTGCTCTCAGTCTTCTGCACACTGCTTAGATCACATTGCTCTCTTCTACAATGTGCCTTAGCATTACATCCTAATTAGCCTTTTAAAATCAGGATAGGTGTCCCTTTGCTTTGAGGGACATGAAGCTAATACTGATTTCTCTTAGTATATATTATGTGCTTGAACCCTATTCTAAGAGCTTACACCTACTGAATCATTTTATCCACAGATACCTCCAAGAGGTAGGTCACTATTATTGCCATCATCATTATCGTTGCAGTCGACATCTTCATATCATCATCATCCAACTGCCTGAGGATGGCAAGGCATACAAACCTTGTCCTGTTGTTTCCCATCAGGAAGTAAAAGATTTGGACTTCACAGGGGCAGCCATGCCCCACAGTCTAAGCCCCACAGTGTTCCACTGTGCTGCATTTTCATGAACATACATAATCCTGTCTTCTGCCCTCCTTCAACAGCATAAATACAGGGGTGGAAAAGTGGATCAATGGACACAGGAGGCCACCCTGATTGGTGAGAGGTTCAAGAAGGCATAAAGAGGAATATATTTTGTACCTCCTGTCATTCCTCTCTCCATGGATGTGTCTGTTTCAGGGTAAGGACTTTCTGTCCTGTTCTCAGGCATACTTCTGGTACCTGGCCCGGCACTTGAACCGGAAGGGGCACACAGCTGCTGGATGAGTGGGATCACTCTTGGACTCACCAGTGGCCAGCATGATGATGGTGACCCTGGCTAGGCATGAAGCAGAATGATGTAGGGACTCGAAGATGAACAGGACTGTCCTGCTCTCTCAGACTCACAGGATAGTGCTGGGGGAAGCAGGTGTGTAGCCTGAGTATGACACATGTTCAGAGGAGGGAGCAGGCAATTTCAGATGAAGAGACCCCAAATTCTTAAAACTCTAAGGAGAGATGCTGAGAGACATCTCCCAAATCTGAGATTTTGGTCTCATCTTCCCATCTCAAAAACTTCTGTACCTTGGAGTTGGTTCTTTCTTTTTGAGGAAGATCAGAACTATTGGTGCTATCACCTCAGGCAAGGGTACAACAGGCAGGTCATCAGGACCTAAACAACAGATGCTTCCCCTAAACCAGGAGCCTGGGCGTGACCTAGCCACAGAGCCCAGTCCTGGAAGCTGGACTGTTGAGCTGGCAGAAGCCTCAGAAATCAGGTGCTCACCTTCTCATCTGAGGTGTATGTCTGCCCACAATTGGGAGTCCCTTGAACCTTTGTGTCCATTCCTTCCACCTACCCACTGGTCTCCAGGAAGGAGGTGCTCAATAAGTTTTGTGGAAAAACTGATTGACAGACAGAATGAAACAAACAAACAAACAAAACAACAATCATGAGGCTTTAAGTTGGCTGACTGTGTGAGTGGAAACAGCCTGCTGATGGAACAGAGTTAACAGTGACCAGGGAACCTCACATTCTGATCCTGGGTCTCACATTCTGATCCTTCCCTTGTATAAGGCTCTTTTGTTTGGGCCAGATGAGCCATGTACAGAATGGAGCCCCACAATGAGATGGGTTTGAATCTGGGTAGGCAAAAAGGTTAAGGCAGAGTTAGGTCATGGACTTCCATGTGTGGAAAGCCTCAGTGCCCCGTCTGTTACAGGTTGTTTATGCCTCTTCTTGGTCTCAGGTTTGGGCTATGGGTGTAGAGGACTTCATTGGTCTCCTTCCCATCCCCATTTGGTCTGACAACCCTCCCTGAACTATCTCCAGGCTCCAGGGAACTCAGACAGAGCTGGGCCAAGATAGCATCCTTGTTCTTGTCCTCTTTAGAATTTATGCAGACTGCGAGGGGATCTGCACTGGGCTGTGGAGATAGTACCAAAAACATTACCATGATTCGGAAAAGACAGTGTTCAGAGTTTTTCTGTGCTACTTAAATGTCAAGATTTCTTTCACAGCTGGGCACCGGTGGCTCGCGCTTGTAATCCTAGCTACTCAGGTGGCTGATATCTGAGGATCTCGGTTCAAAGCCAGCCCAGGCAGGAAAGTCCGTGAGACTCCTATCTCCAATAAACCACCAGAAAACCAGAAGTGGTGCTGTGGCTCAAGCAGTAGAGTGCTTGCCTTGAGCTGAAGAGCTGAGGGACAGTGCCCAAGCCCAGAGTTAAAGCCCCATGACCACCACCACCAACAACAACAAAAGAAAAAGAAAAAAGATTTCTTTCACCAGAGGAGATCCAATGACATTCTGGAAACTAGTTGTGAAATTTGAATCTGCTCCCCAAATGTCTGTACTTATCTCTGGGTGGAGGGGAGGACGGTTTTAACAGAGCCCCTGGTGAGCGGAAGAGCACTAGGGTAGTGATTCTAGCCAGCACTGATTCCTGGTTTTGCTTAGGCCAATGGCCTTGGGCAGCCAATTCAGTGCTTGTATCTCTATCTCTAATTGGAAAAATGTAGATAATACTATTCTTACTAGACTGCTGAATGGATAATAAATCAATAATAATAGTTAAAATAATAGTTAAATAATGAAAGGAACAACAGTAAGACTTAGAATTGTCCTATGCATGTCACATGGACTGTCTGATTTATTAATAGAAAGGTTGTATATGGATGGTATTAGTGTTACAATCATTTTTTTTTCAGGCAAAAATATAAGGCTTGGAGTGGTCAAATAATTTACTCAGGGCCACACAGCTGCTGGCAGCAGAGCTGGGATTTGAACCCATTTCCTAGTACTTTTGATGTCAGGCATTATGTTAGATGTACAACCTATTTTCAAGGATTTTATAATTAAGTTTGAAGACTAGGTATGTAGATTTATTTATTTTTTTTAGAAGGGATAAGAGAAAGAAAGCCATAGTTTTTTCATCTGAATAAAGCTGCATGTAAGTTGAAGTCATTACTTTGCTTCTTCTGGAGGGCAGAAAGTTCTGATATTTCTCCTTATCCATCTTTAAAGGTTGAAGCCAACACTTCCATAGGGGAAAAAAAGATTAACAGGAGAGAACACAGTAGATTTATTTATGAATTTATTTATTTTTATTGGTCGGTCATGGGGCTTGAACTCTGGGCCTGGGCGCTGTCCCTGAGCTATTCAGCTCAAGGCTAGTGCTCTATCACTTGAGCTACAACACCACTTCCAGTTTTCTGATGGTTTATTGGAGATAAGAGTTTCACAAATTTTTCTGGGCAGGCTGGCTTTGAACCGTAATCCTTTTACCTCAGCCTCCTGGGTAGATAGGATTACAAGCGTGAGGCACCAGCGCCCAGCTCACAGTAGGTTTATTTATTTAAAGTTTTGGATAATGAAGAAGCCTTCTGAAATGCAGAACCAGAGTTCTATAGAAAATGTCTATCTTTATGCCTAGATACAAAGAAGAATGAACAGCTATGCAGAAATGTGACTGGACAAAAATAAACTGAGGAGGAAAGCCAGTGGGGCCTATCTCTTTAGATATTTTTTTTTCCCTTCTGAAATGGAAGTCTTGTTATCTACTCACTATTAGAAAAGATAGAATTTCTTTATGGCTAGCAATTACACTGAAATACAACTTAAGGGTTACATTTCTCTTTTATATAATCTGCTTTAGGGAAGTAGTATTCTGGTTTCTATGATCACCAGGGAATGAAGGATAGAAGACCAGGAGAGTAGAAGAAAATCAGGAGACTTTGTTTCTGAGGCTCTTCCAATGTCCTTCAATTCAATGTATTTAGCATGTGGAGATACCATAGTTGAGTTATTTTTTTTCTGAGCCCCAACACTAGTTAGTATTATTATTACTAACATATGTGTTAGGTGATAAGGTATTTTAGATATGTAAAGATACACATGCTTTATATCTAATTGTATGTGTCTGTATGTGTCCTTGAATTTATTCACATGGTATCATTGGAAGAGTTTCCTTTCTCCTCTTCCCATTGACCACACTGAATCTTCTAACCCTGTAATTATTCAGTGACCTGTTTCTCAATGTCTGAACTCAGGCCAGTCCCCAGAACAGCCCCTCTACTCTCATGAAGCAGGAGCAGGCCCAGGTTAAGCTCACCATGGAGGGAGTAGAAACCTGGGCTGGAAGGATTAAGATAATTTTTGTAATGATGACCTGGGAGGGAGCCCCAAGGAGAGAAGGAGTGAGGGCAAAAGAGTGAGGCCCAAGGACAAAAACGGGAGCCAAGAGACACCAAGAGTAAGGGAGAAATAGAAGGAGAGGCAGAGAGGTGGTCCCTTTTAGTTAGTGAAGAAGGAGGAAGCTGAAGGTAGGGGATGATGGGACAAGGAGGAGAGAAGGCAAGACAGGGCTGAGGTAGAGAAGGTCCAGAGTCCTAGGATTGAAGGCAGATTCACTGCCCGAGGCTTCTTCACTGTGCATTCCTCCAGGCTGATAATGCTAGTGCCTCGGTTTCTTGGTCCTTATCCTTTTGCCTACTAGCCATGAATCACCAGCCTCATTAATTTATCAGCACACTTTCCTCTGTTGTCTTTCCTCGCTGACCTCCAATCTAGGCCCATACTCCTCACACATTGTCTACTGTGCAGCTTTTGGACCTCTCGTCTCACCTTTGGCCTCACCCCAGATGGTATGTTCTGCCCATGCCACCCAAGAATGGAATAAATTCTTACTTTCATCTCATTTCTTCAAGCTCAAAATCTATCAATGGCTCCATACTGTCAGCAGGGTGAAACTCAAACTCTTGGACATACCATCTGGGGCTCATCAAATGTGGCCTTCCTCATTTCTTTTCCTCCTTCTTACCCACATCTTACACTCTGATCCCATCTGGCACCACACTCCTCCCCCTCATCTCCTCTGCCAATCATTATCGGCCCCTGTCTGTTTGGGGGGCTGGTTTGACGGAGCATGTTTCTTCATTAACACCTGCACCTGTCAGACTGCACTAAGACTTCAAAAGGGTTGTTCCTGCCTCTCCCCCTCAGCTTTCCTTGACCACCCATGGAAAGGCTTTGCCCATACAGTCTGTGAGCCCTATAGGCACATGATGACCAGCTTCTCAAAGGCCTCAATATACATGCTCTGTGTGTGCACAGGGCTTCAAACACACACACACACATACACACACACACACACACACACACACACACACACACAAATACAGTACTGCACAATCGACACCCACTTGCTAAATTAGGGATGAAATTCCTGGGATTTTCCTTTTTCTCTAAGTACTGGGAGAGCACATTCTGGGCTTGGTGCTCAGTAAGTAAAGGGCTCAGCACAGCGGCTGGTAGCAAGCACAGTTGCTATCAGTGTGAGATGGGTAAGGCCCTGAGCTTGCCTGGGCTCATTCCCACCATTGGAGAGTCTGGTTTTCCCAGGCACCATTCCTGCTGTACCTACTCCTGTATCCCCACCCAAGCCCAAGTACTGGCACATGGAAGATTACAGTGTGTGCTTAATGGAAACAAGATGAAAGAACAATCATTGGTATCCCATCCCTCTCTCCCGTCAACCTTGTGTCCCTTTCCTCTTTTCACATGCTCTGGTTCTATGACCAAAACCAAAGCTGATCTGCTAGCGGAGAAGTTTTTCTACCATACCACCAGATTCCTGACCTGCTTCCAGGGAGTAGCACAACTCCCCCACACTAAGCTGTGTGTGGACACACTGTCAGTCACCCAATTTCCCAAGAACCGGAGGAGCCAATGCCTAAACTAGGACAACTCTGCTCCCCGGAATTAGGATTTTGCATATAAAATCTCAGATTTTACATCTAACGCTATTTGTTACAGATAATTGATTAAATCTAACAAGGCTAGGATGGCTTTCACCTGTGAGGAGGATACATTTTTAACACAATCAGGATCATACACATTCAAATCATTAAGGTTCCAAAGAAGGACCAGTACTCGGAGGCCTCCAGCTGCTCCCGTTCCCAGCCTTTAGGTCTGTAACTATTAGATTCTCTATTTCATGCAACAGGGGCCAAAGTGTTCCTCTGGATAGAACTCTCAGAGACTGTTTTCTTTTCTCCCTCTGGTCCCCACCGCTTCACTAGTCTTCAGCCCTACAGTGAATGTGAACGCTGAAAATAAGAGGCTTTTATACCCTTGTTGTATTAACCACTTATCAAATGTCTGGAAACCCAAATGAAAAGCTCCCTGGTTCTAGGACATTGACTTCCTGCCGGAAGGAGGGCCTCACACTTACCAGGGAGGAGGCAAAAAGCAAGTTCCTTGGTATAAAGGACAAAGGGGGAGCCAATTCAAAAATGGTTTCCCTCACACATCAACAAGGCAAGCTATATGAAGGGAGATGGTGGCAGCAAGGTGGATTTTGTTTAATAAATATTTTTTCTGTCCAGGTTAATTGCCCAAGAGCAAGTACTTATATTATGTTGCCAAAGCCTCAATTTAGGACATCTCCAATCCTACCTTTCTCTCCTTGTCACCATATTCCACGCCCAAAGTGTCCATAGCCCGGACAATGGCTGCCAGAGACTGGATGGTGTTGCTGTAGACAACAGGCTTGTACTGCTTCACGTCTTCTCCAGAGAAGCCATCTTCATGGATGATCCTGGAGAAAAACCACACATACCACACATGATGAGTGACTTGTTTTCATTCTACACAAGAGTCCCAGGCATGGGAAGCCCGGGCCACCTCCTAGTTTAGCTAGGTTCTGTAGGACTGATGATTACTGGGGTGCTTCAGTATGCCGTAAAAGCTAAAGGTAAAAAAGTACTCGAATTACTGGAAAAGTCATCTGAAAAGCAAAATGTTGGAAGAAAATCAAGTGTACTTTTTTCAGATTCTTTATACAAAGTGAAAGAGATGAGGGGCTGGTTAACTTGAAAGCACTTAGGATAGGATGGGCAAAAAAATGAAAATGATCAGTACATTTTGGTCCTTGGTATTTTAAGCAATGCTCAGTATATAAACTGAGGCACATAACCTCAGTGGCATATTGCTGAACATTCTGGTAAGAAATTTGCAAATGAGTAATATATTTCTTCCTCCCTCCCCACCCCTCGTCCTAGGACTTGAACTCAGGGCCTGAGTGCTATCCCTGAGAGCCTCTTTGTGCTCAAGGCTAGCACTCTACCACTTGAGCTGCAGTGCCATTTCTGATGTTTTCTGAATAGTATATTGGAGATAAGAGTCTCACAGACTTTTCTGCTGGCTGGCTTCTAACTGTGATCCTCAGATCTCAGCCTCCCGACTAGTTAGGATTACATTATATAAGCCACTAATGCCCAGCTTACACTTCTTTTTGACCGACAACTTTTAGTGCCTTTTCTTTTTAGTGCTGAGGATTGAACCCAGGTCCTTGTGCATGTGAGGCAAGGGCTTTATTATAAAGCCACATCCCCTGCCTGCTCACCGTGCTTTAATAAAGGTAGGACAACTCACTTTAAATGAGTAACCACAGTCATCAACAATTGAAAAATCAGCCATCAGCAGAAGGTCTTTCCCTACTTTTCTGTCCTCAGCTGAGATTCACCACCGAGCCCATTGTTCAGCTGGATCGCAAGAGTTACACAAAGCCCACAGAGGAGACATCGCATATCAGAGGCCATGTCCATGGTGGCCACTTAATGCTTACTGAAATTAGAAAGGGGAAATAATGTCCAAACATTGTAAGAATACTGTTATAATTAAGTAAAGGAGAAAGATAAATGTTTTAAGAGTTTTAGGTGTATCCTATAACTAGTTTTTTAAAAGAGTTTTAATGAGTTTTAAGACACTATTTGTCCTTCAATAAATTGTGTGAACTGTTCTTTGGTCATACTATTCAAAACAAGTTTCAATGTCACACATAATGTGTACATATCAATGTACTGGCTGAGCCCCTGTGTGGCTCACCACAGTCTCATTCACTCCTTCATTATCCTTAGTGCAGGAGAACACCACCAGTAATCTTTTTAAAACACAGTTTCATCAATACAATTAATATACCATACAATCCACCCACTTAAACCAGTCAACTGGCTGTTCTTAGTGCATTAAAAAGTCATTACAATCTTATTTTAGAACAGAGTTGTCCCTCTTCCCCCAAAATGGAATTCTGTACCTATGAGCAATCACCTAACCCTGCACTCTAGCCCTAAGGAACTACCAATCTACATTGTTCCTATTTATTTGTCCTATCATATATGTGTTTCTGACTGTTTCTTTAACTTAACATATTGTTTTCAAGATCTGTCCATGTTGTGGCATGTTTTAGTGGCTTGCTCCTTTTTATCACTGATAATATTTTGTTCAAATATGTCACTTTTTATTTATCCAGTTATCAGTTGATGGGCATTAATAAACCAGTTGCAAAATTGGACTTGATGCTTGGCTCATGGGTCTTTACTCTGAGTTTCTCTAAGAATAGCTCCAAATGACCCTAAAGACTTTTTGTTGACGTTTGATTAGCCCTAGGTCTCTTTTTACAGAAGTCTCTTGAAGGAGTCCATAGCCAGTCCAACTCATAGCACATTACACCGGAGAGGTCTCACAGGGAATTACTAGCTCCCACTACATAAGGCCAGAAATCTGGATAGAGTACAGGAAACAAACTTTTCCAGACGCTGGATAATAGTCAGTACAGAGCTATGGTCCTGGGAGGAGGTGACCATTTTGGTGCTGACTAGACCACAGTGCAGGCAGAGAGAAGCCCCAGCAAAGCAGCACTGTGCACTGAGCCGCAGAAACAGAGTTAAGTGCTCAGAGGGCTGAGGTTGCTGGAATAGAGAAAAAAACTGGAGAGAAAGAGCTCTAAGCATCTTCATGGGACACCTATGGGTTTTGACTGGACAGGGTAGACCCCCACAAATTGGGTATAACAACCTACCCATAAAGAAAGGAGCTCCAGTGGGTTTTCAGACTACTTCTTTCCAGGATTCCACCAAGGCTGGGAGATGTGCAAGTTCTCCTCAGCTAGAGTGCCCACAGGGGATTCTGGGGCCTCCAGCAGAGATTCAACAGGAGCAGTGCTGAACTGAAGTAGCCCGAAAAGCTTCCTGAAGCCAACTCTGACAACACTACAAAAGCAAGGCTGGTGGGGAACAGCCAAGCTGGCTCACAAGCAACGTCCAGAGGAGAATGAAATCCAGCCAGTCAATGATATGATATTCATAATACCATCTTCCAATAAAAAGATCCCTGGATATGCATAGGAGCAGGAAAGTGTATACAATAACTAGGAGAAAACTAATTAATAGAAGTGACAGAGATGACAGAATTAACAAAAAAGGATGTACAAATATTTTACACATTTTCTAAAAAATGAAAAGAAGCTATTAATGTAAATAAGAGAGAAATGGAAGATTTCAAAAGACAAGAATATAAGAGCTGAAGTAGAAAATTCATTGGATGGGATTATCAGCCCATCACACATAAAATGGGTGAACCTGAAGGCATGCCAGTAAAAAAACTGTCAACTGGAGATAAAGAAAGGAAAAAGCCAGGAGCCAGTGGCTCATGTCTGTAATCTTAGCTACTTAAGAGGCTGAAATCTGATGATCACAGTTTGAAGCTAACCCAGGAATGTCCATGAGACTCTTATCTCTAATTAACCACCAGAAAACTAGAAGTTGTACCATGGTTCAAAGTGGTAGAACACTAGCCTTGAGTGAAAGAGTCATGGACAGTGCCCAAGCCCTGAGTTCAAGCCCCACAACTGAACAAAGAACAAAACAAAACAAAAACAAAAAGAAAGAAGAGAGGCTGATCATGTATAATGTTCATGTCATTTTTAAGACTTAGAGAAGAACAGCACAAAGGATAGCAGGGAAGCATATAACAGAAAGACTCATATGTGAAAAAGAATTAGTATGTGACTTAGAAGTATGTGTGGTAAGGCAAGACACATGATGTGAACTCCAAAGCAAAAACAATAGTAATGAAAGCAAAGCAACTGTCCTCAGGACGCCAGAAGCAGATTTTCCTCAGCGGTGAAGATAGTGTGATATGCTGCCTGAGAAGTCAGGGAAATTCCCAGAACTTTGTTTTGGACACTGGGGTCCTGCTACCCTTCTGAGAATGCTCTCTCAACTCTAGGTTGCTTGTGGGATTACCTTCTACTTGGGGTCAGGACTACCATTTTCTGTACCTATTAGTCGAGGTAGGAAGGGTGGGGGTATTTTTTTTCCAATGCCTATTTGGCAGAAAAGTTAATAGGCTAAGGGATTCAGTAATTTTCTCAATGTCTTTCAGCAGAGA
Organism: Dipodomys ordii; assembly: GCF_000151885.1. Classification (NCBI taxonomy): domain Eukaryota; kingdom Metazoa; phylum Chordata; class Mammalia; order Rodentia; family Heteromyidae; genus Dipodomys; species Dipodomys ordii. The sequence goes on along the minus strand of NW_012267322.1, from coordinate 7,354,816 downwards.
AGAAATCCCTGAGTCAGGATCAGAACCCAGGTTTCCAAGTTCATGGTCCATTTCTATCATACTTCCATCTATGCCCTGGTCTAGGCAGAATATCCCCTGGTAGGTGTCAGCTGGTATATAGAGTGACCCAAAAGAAACAAGCTTTGACATTCTACACATTATTTAAGATTTGTAACAATGATGCATGGGAGTGGAGGGGGGCTTCTCCAAATCATGATTATTAGTTCTATAACTTGCTCAGACTGATTATATTAGCTTCAAATTCAGTCTGCTGTCTCAAGGTAGAATTTTATATCCTTGCATCACATTACAAAGTAAGAAATACTCAATACAAGGAAAAATACCATTGGTAGTCCCACAAAGCAAAGACAATGCACTTTATAGTATAAGACATAAGACCTCCCATGGCATTTGTTTCATTTCTCTCTTCCTTTCCCCAGTCTCCCTCAGCAGATATGTTTTTTCCATCATGATTCTAGAGAGGCAAAAAGAGCAGTGGTTGAGGTTTAGGCAATGTCCAGGCCAGGGTCAATGGTGGTTCTGTCACTTATGAGCTGTGTATGTGACTCAACCTCTCAGGTATTGTTTTCCTCATTTGCAGGTTGTAAGCTGTATATAGTGAGGGTATAACCAGAGGAAGCTACTAGGAATAACACTCGCGTTCTAAAGTCAAAGTCCTCCAAATATAATTTCCTCCATTTCCGGTACAAAAGCAGACATTTGCTGAGGCGTTACTCTGTGCTAAATGTTTTATATGCTATACCTGTTACATGTCATCTAATTTCCAAAGCAATACTAGGGAATAAAAATGACAAAAATGATCATATCTTCTTTACAGATGAGGAAGGTGAGGCTGAGAGGGGTCACACAGTTGATAACTGGTAGAGCAGCATGTGAGGCCTGCTTGTGACTTGTGGGCAAATGTTGAAAGGCAGGGCTGCTTCTCTCTACCTGGTCTTCTGCATTCAGGCCTCAGAGGTTCCTGAGACTGCACATACAGCTTGAGAAGATACTGTATGCTATTGCATCTTTCTGAAGTCTAGAGGATTGGGCAAGGAAAGGAGGCTTCAGGATTGGGGTTAGAGGTGAAACCCAGGGGAATTCTGTTGCATGGGTTGGCCCAGTTCTGACACCTGGAGGTGGCAAGGTCAAGAGTGGAGCTCAAAACAATGGCTTCTCACACTGTAGTAGCCCAGAGAGAACTGCTGAGTGACAGAACACAGAATCAAGGCCCAGAGACATAGGAGCTGGATATAACCTGGATATCACCATGCTTGAAGCTATAGCCATCACTACACTTTGAGTACTATAGGTTCCAGTATCTCCCTTTTATTTTTGCATAACCTAATATGATTTAGGTTTTTGTCACTCATGACAAATGGTCATGATTAAATGTTTTGTGTCTTGATAACAATAATCAGAGATCATTTCCTAGTAAATTTATTCTTTGTCTTTACTACCCATCTGTTAGCTCTTGGCATGACATCTCTTCAGTCTCGGCTTTCCCTCTTACAATCCCTGGCATAGTGGGTTCTGGACAATGCTTGGTGAAGTAGAACAATACTACCCTAGCCAGGAGTACAAAAATGTACAAGGCCTGCCCCTTCTCTAAGGAGCTTATTAATGGAATCAGAGGTGTGTGTGTGTGTGTGTGTGTGTGTGTGTGTGTGTGTGTGTGTATTGGGGTAGCAACCACCAGATTCTTATTAATGGAATCAGAGGTGTGTGTGTATGTGTGTGTGTGTGTGTGTGTGTGTGTGTGTGTGTATTGGGGTAGCAACCACCAGATTCCTAAACACCAAGAGAACCAGTTCTTATTGGTGTTCCCAGAACTCAGGACTCTGAGAGGTATTTAAGGCCAATAGGCTAGAGAAGCACAGGCAGATTAGAAAGAGCAGACTCTGCAGCCCTGAAATTTGACTTTGGACCCAAGTTGCCATCTAGACTCAGGAAACCTGGCAATGCTGCTGAGAAACAAGAGCTCAAGTGGAATGGGGAGAGATGGATGGTGGCGGCTATCCCTGCTAGAATTTGGGCCAGTTTTCTGGCTCCAGTCTGGGAGGATCTCACCCTTCCCTCACTCCATTCCTCTCTTTGCTACTTGGGGACCATAGGAAAGGCCTGGATTTGACCTTTCTCATAGCACAGGATTGCTCTCAGCTGCAGGAAGGCTCTCCATGTACATTGGCCTTATGTAGTCATAGAACCAGTCTTGGGAGTGGGAAGGGACCTTGGATTACCATCTGGCCTAACACCCATTCTCCTCTGAATCACAGGCCCCTCGGAAATTATGACAAATACACTAACACATTTGGTCTTCTTCCAACTCCTAGAGGTCCATGAACATACAGGCCCAAGCTGCAAGGACATGATTGTTCCCATTGCCAGGTTTGGTTAAGCGTCCTTTCCCCCACAATGGGATGGCCTCTGCCCTCCACCACAATCTTTTCATGGTCTAAATTTCAGGTGGGGCTGGAGCTAGGCACTAGCTGAGTGATGGGGCCATTTTCCTGACTGATCAATGCTTCTGTTTTCCCACTTGTCCCTTGAAGATGGGCATGAAAATAGCAGCTATCCCCACTGGGTCCTGGTCAGAACCAGAACAATGAATGAATGTGCCCAACAGTGCCCAGGGCCAGCTATAATTATTACTGGTATATTTGATAAGTGGGTGAGAGAGAAAATGCAGCTGGACGGATGGGGTACCCTATGTCTGTCCTCTGTGGGAAGAGGACCCTAATTCTAGGGTGTGAACAGCTGGAAGTGTTGGAGAACTTCCACCTCTCAGGAAGAGATGTCACCAAGCTTCATCAGAGACAGGGAGCTAGTTGTCAGAGGGGCATACTCTGAACTAGAGAAGGGTCTGCTCGCTTAGCAAGTAAATAGTGTTTGCTGGCTGAGGAGCTGGATTTCCTGACTCTGATGTTTTAAAGTAGTCTGAACATGGATGGAGAGTCTCATGATGACTACCTGGGTTAGGGCCAGGGATTTGAGCTGTGTTTTTGTGGCCACTGATGATAATGGCCAGTCAATAGAAAGATCCAATGAGCAGTGCAAAGCAGCCTTGGCACCATAGAGCACAGATCAACACTGACCAGTGAGATATCACATGTGAGCACAGATCCCACTAGGAAATGGGTCTGGACATGAAGGTAAATGAAAAAGCGAGGTGCAGTGTCATACATCCTGTTCAGCCATGTTCATAAAATTATGTGTATATTTGTAGGGCGGAGTGGGGATATAGGCTGAGGGGGAGGGAGAAGGAGGAAGAGACAACCTACAATAGATTATAATATCATGACTTTTGAGTAGTGGCATTCAGTTGTTACTTTCTTCTTTACATTATCTTGTTTCATTTTTTAAAAATTTTATTTTATTGTAAAGATGCTGTACAGAGTGGTTACAGTTATATGAGTAAGGTAATGAGTACATTTCTTGTCAAGCATTGTTACCCCCTCCTTTGTTTTTCTCCTACTATCCCTCCCACCAACCCCCCCTCCACCCCTGTGAAGTTGTATAGTTTATTTTCAATATACGGTCTTGTGAGTATCATTGTTGCGATGGATCATCCTGTGTCCTTGTTTCAGCATTTTGTTATTCCCCTTCCCCTCCTCAAATTAGACAGATGTGTATACAAGTTGCAGGGTGCTAAGGTGCATTTGTTACTGGAGAGAATAACAAATCATTTTCAAGGGAAAATAGGCCATGAAGGTGTTAAACAGGGGACAATTCTGACCTGGAGAAAAGTTGGGAGTTAAAGAGTAAAGCATTATTAGTTGAGAATCTCCTCACATCACATGTGGGCTCAGTCTGCTCCAAGGTATCCCCCACTGCTGACTCATGAGTGGCTCCCTGTCTCCTGGAGACTCTTGGTTTATGGTGAGATAGGACCAGTGTTGAGAACATGAGAATCACAATGTAAAGTAACATCTGCCAAGGCAACTGAAGGGCATATTAGCCATTGACTGCTCCCACACAGAGCTCCTTCTCTGCCTGCCTTGAAGCTGAGAGTGGCCTTGTGATCTAGTTCAAGCCAGTAGTACTGAAGTGAACAAGTGGGCAGAACTGCCTCTGGTGAAAAAAAAAATTCTTTCCTGGTCCTATAAAAAGGCCTTGCGGCTGGGGGGGGGGGAGGAAGTGGGAGACAAAGGTGGGAGGGATAATAAGTTAGACAAGAAATGTACCCAAGTCAGGCACAGTGGCTCAGGCCCGTAATCCTAGCTACTCAGGAGGCTGAGATCTGAGGATCGCGGTTCAAAGCCAGCCCGGGCAGGAAAGTCTGTGAGACTCTTATCTCCAATAAACCACCAGAAACCCGGAAGTGGCACTGTGGCTCAAGCGGTAGAGCACTCACCTTGAGCTGAAGAGCTGAGGGACAGCGCCCAATCCCAGAGTTCAAGCCCCATGACCGACCAAAAAAAAAAAAAAAAGATATGTACCCACTACTTACTTATGTAACTGTAACCCCTCTGTACATCATCTTGACAAGAAAATTAAAAAAAAAAAACCTAAAGGTCTTTGGATAGTTTTTCTTTCCACATTCCCCCTCACCCCCAACCTTCACTATCGTTCCTACTTGGCCATTCCCTGCCCCTTACCTAAGGAGCTAAATGCTGGATCCTTGGCAGCCATCTTATAACCATGCAATTTGATGTCACCATCCCGGGAGTGCCACATCAAGGGTACAGAGCCTCTCATGACTTGCTGAACTAGCACACTGGCCCTAACTGACAACAGAGTTCCTGCCATGATGTCCTCCACTGTGGCCAGAGCAATGGCGCTGTATGAAGCCTAAATAGAAATAGTTCTTTTCCACTAGGCAAACTGACTTAGAAGAGACTTGCCCATAGGAACATGATTAACAGGAACAAAAAAAGAACCCATAGAAGTTTTTCCATTGTGCCACAGGCCTCTGATGTCCTTTGGTACTCTCCTGGCGCAGAGGAAGTGACAGGAAATCCCAGGTGAGAAACACATGGGCCAACTGCAAAACAGGAAGGTTCTCTCCCTCTGTCTTAAAGTTTCCAGCTTCCTACAATCTGGTGACTTCTTGGGTGACATTCTGTAAGCAACTTCATTAATTCACTGCAAAGAATTTTTCATCTATTATTGGAGTACCTACTTTGTGCCAGACACCCTGTCAGGCACTGGGGATTCAGGAATGAGCCAACAGAAACATCCCTGCCCCAGTGAAGCTGGCACTCTGGGTTAAGTGAATAGATACCAAATAAAGAACTCCCCTGGGGCACAGTGGAGGACGGGGGGGGGGGGGGGGGGGAGGGGAGAGGGACCCCCTGGTTCTCAGGCTGAGCTGTGTGAAGCTTGTGAGTACAAATGGGACTCTCAGCAATCTGAGAAGACTGACCCGGTTTAAAATCCAGCTAATCCAAGAGTGGTGGTGCACACTTGTAATCCAAACACTCAGGAGGCTATAGTGCGATTATTGAGAGTTTGAGGCCAGCCTGTGCTATGTGGCAAGTTCCAAGCCATTGTGCTACATTAGTGAGACTGTCTTGGATGTGGGGAAGAAACCTAGCTGCTTAATTGTGGGTAAATTTATATGACATGAGAAAAATTACTAAAAATTCAAAAAGATACCTTAGTAATTAGGCTGTATTGTAAACCTGACATTCTACTATTAGAATAATACAGAAAAATATAGTCTAAGGGAGTCTAAAATAACAGTATCAAATCAATCTCCCAGAGGAATGACTGGCACAAAACAAGGGACATGTTCTGTTGACAGTGACTTGCAGAAATCTATAATAAAGATGCCATTTTTAATAAGGGCCAAGTCTGGCCAGAAGCAAAGACGTCAGCTGCCAATTGTCACCACAGAGTCAGGACAAGGCTGGGACTTGTGATGCTAGTGCAGACCTCTGTTGCTCTCATCCAGAAAACAACATAGACCCTGCCCTTTTATGTGGTACTGGGCAGGTGTGGGGAGTGCCCATCCAGCTCTTCTAGGCTGGTGATGCTGGGCACTAACTTGCAGAGGTCTACTCCTTTTCCTCTGTTGGGTGGGTGGTTAGTCTGAATCGTGGGGCCCTGCCTTGCATTACAGACATCCTGCTTGGGCTTAGTAGCAGGTTGGCCATTGATTAAGAGTGCAACCCAGAGGAAGTAGGCCGAAGAGCCCTTTTTAGGTCCAGCATTACCAGTTGTGGCCTGAGGCTCTGCTTTGGTGGTGCATGAAATCCTTGATGGTAGCTCTGCTAGCCTCCTGTCAGGACACTGCTGGCTACTTCCCTGCCCCTTAGCCAGCCACAATTTCTTAGGAAACATTGTCATTTACCATGGAAACTCACAGCTCAATTTAGGAGACCACTGACCAGCTGATATAGGTTTGGACAAGTCACTGGGATGCTAGGTTCATTTCCTCTTTGCATTACTTAGCCTCTCAGACAGGTTAGATGTTGGCTTTAGGGCTGTGTTGCAACAGCTCTCCGTAGTAGCCTTGCTTCTCAGATTGATAAGGTTCCATGTTTATGGAGATTGACAAGGATAGGTCACCAAGATGTCCTTGGAGGAGCCCCAACACTAAGATCTGGGAACCTTGTACATTCTGGGATCTGCCCAAAGGTTACCTCCTTAGGACCTCCATTATTTCATACCTATACTCTTCTTTATTTTCCTTCACATTGTATCTCCTCACCAGATACATATCTACTTGTTGTACATTATGTTTTTCCACCCATCACTATGAACCCCATGGGGACATAGACCTCGTCTTGCTCACTGACCACCATTCCTGACAGAGTGAATGATCAGTAAATGTTGGCTGAATGCTGAATGTGACAGGCACAGGACCTCTTCAGCTGTGAAGTGACAACTCTGCATATAACTAATTTCTGTGAAGGTAGTGAGTCAGAATGGACATGGCTCTTTCCCTGTTACCCTCCAATCATACACCTACCCACCAGTGCTAAGGATCTGGGATCTGTGGCCCTTATCCTGGTGATACTCACTAGTCTCACTCCCTCACTTCTCTGCCCTTAGCTCTGACATCATGGTCATTGAAGGGGTTCTTGGGTTCAGAACATACAGCCAATTGACTATGTTCTTCTTAGAGGTTCTGTCTCATCTTGGGACAGACCCATCTTTCCCTACATTTTAAGGGATTTTTCCCATTTTTTAAAATTTTATTTTCTTGTAAACATGCTGCATAGCGTGATTACAGTTACATCAGTAAGGTAATGAGTATATTTCTTCTAGGGTCAGTCCCTGACCCACACATGGTCTTTCAGTGCAGCACATAGCTGTATCTAGCCATGTCTGAAGCTAGTATAGCCTTTGGCTATGTGGCTGCATGCCCAACCTAGTTTTAGTTACTTGGGATTGGTTTCTGGAGTCTTGGTTAGCAGGTGTGAAGGTGTGCTGCCCTGAAAGTTTCTTTGGAAACTGGACTAGCTAAATAGACTTGCTAATCTAAAAGCAGCATGGCTTCTGAGAGTTCTAACCTACCTGACACTGGAGGGCAGCACCTGCTCCATCCCTATCTTATAGCAGAAGGCAGAAGAAACTTCCTTTTGTAGTAGGCTGACTTTCAGTCATCAGCAACTCCCAAAGCACTTTCTGTTCCTCTTCATCCTACCCTTCCCCAAAGACCTCAGGGACTTCCCTCTCTTCCTTTCTTGATGACAGACCCACTTTCCTCTCTATATGCCTAGGCTCTTGGTATTTTTCCTCCTCTTCATTTTGAATGAGGACTTGTTTTTCTCCTTCTTACAATGTGATTGTAAGAGGAGGACACCAAAACAGCTCTAGCAACCTGAGAGACACGGACATGAAAGAATCCCCTGTTCTCCCCCTGTTCTCTATTCCTGCTGCTCAGCAGACACAGGATAGCTTTGAGATTCACCACCAAACCTCTTAAGCACTGCCCCAAGGGTGGACCATTTTAGATGTGTTTGTTCTCAAAAGAGGCAAACAAAAAGCACCCTTCACAGCTCTTTGCTAAGAGAGTTCAAGGTAAAAGGTACAGATTGCCTCAAACAGCCCCTTGGGGAAATCACGGTTCTCATGCCTTCTGAGGAAAATGCTTGTGGAGAAGCCTGCCAAAAGTAAGGTTGAATATGCATTCTTCTCCAGGGTGATTCATGTCTTCCCAAACTCATGTCCAGCTACCATGCCAACTCTTGCTGGGCAAAGAGGGCCATGTCTGAATTCAGGAAGGCCCTGTAACCCTCTAATTGCACCAATGTGAGCAACATTCATCTGGCTCCTTCTGCATCACCTGTTTGTTAGGCCTTTGAAAGGGAGTAAGGGTGATTTCCAGGTAAGGGCTTGTTTTGCTAAGCCAAGAAAAAACATAGTCACACACAGAAACAACAATCCAGTCCTATCAACCTTCCTTCCTAGGCAGGGAAAGGATGCAGCCCAGAAAGGATGCCATTTCGGTGTGGTGGACTTAAATAGCACCACCATGGTCTCCTGGGTTTTCCGTTCTAGCCTTTCTCAAGCAGATGGAAATGCCTCATAAATAACCACCTGGTGTGGTCATGCCCCACACAGAAAGTCCACAGAAATCACTTAGTGGGATCCCACATCTATTCTCCTCCCTGGGAATGCTCAGGCATAGAGTGTACCCTGGCTTTCAAGGAACACACCCGGGTGGGGCAGCTGACTCTGCAGAGTGCTGCTCAGCCTATTTTGGCCACAGAAATCAGGGCTCAGTTGATGGTTCTGCTGTCAGTCTCTTGTCCCAACAGGTACCAATGGTAGGAGAGCTGTCATGTGGCCCCTCCCTCAGCCTCCACTGCTTCTGGATCTGTGGCTTCAGCTGGTAGTAAGGGGCTGAGAATTGGAATGGAGCATGAAAGAGGATCACAGACAAGTAGTCCGAAGAGGGCAGGCCTCTTCAGTTATATCCTGTCCAGTTATAGCCTGTCCACTCTGTCAGACTTTCCTCATGTGGGTTTTAAGTAGAGGCAGAAGAAAAATGTGCCCACTATCCATTGTCCAGGCCCACTTCTCCATGCTACTTAGCAGTGCTGGGCCAAGAGTTGAGTCATGAGAAGCACAGAAGTGGCCAGCACTTGTCCACCCCTTCCAGGGCTGGTGCTTGTCAAGGGTCTCACAGACTTTCGTGCTTGTGATCCTCCATCAGAGCCCTGAGGGAGGTGTGTTTGGACCACACTTCCCAGCACTGGCCCTGGAAAAAGCTATACAAATACTCTTTCCAACATGAAAAAAAAGAAATAGGTTAGTAGAAGTCCATGAAGTTCCCCAGGGCCACATGGTTAGCAAGTTTGAATGTTCTCAAGGGCATATAATATAGCCACTCCACTTATACCCTATGGACTCAAGCTTTCTGATCACGTGGAAAAGATGGGGAAAATTTCTGTTGCCACAGTGGCCTTAAAACTTTTCTCCCTCTTTAAACACCTTTCTAGTTTCATAGCTGGTTCCTCTATGGACACTCCCAGAGCTGTCTGCTCTGTTCAGGCACAGCACTAGACTCGTGACTGCTGAAGGCACAAACAATGCATAGAAGAATGAAGCCGACTGAGGCAATTCCTCAACTCCACCACACTCACACCTGCTCATTATTACCATAGCCAGCTCCGCCCAAAGGCTTTCTACCTTTGCTGAGCTTCAAGTTCCACTATCACATTCATCAGGTGTGGAGCTCCCAGGTCTAACTTCACCCTAGAGCTCCCTGCTCTACTCTGCCAAACAGCTACATTTGTCCCCAATTCCCTGTCTCCCTCAAAGTAGATAAAGGAAATCTCTCTCTGTTTGCTGGATACCTTCAATCTTGGGGGAGCTAGTGATAGACATGGGCTTCCCAGAGTCTGTCAGGATCTGTCAGGACCACTGTGTGAAAAGCAATTAGGCCTGCTTCTGACACTAGCCCACAAGGGCTCTGTAGAGTTCCTATATCAACTCTTCTCGAGTAGCAGGTCCTAGAACTTCAGGAATACTACCACTATCCTCATGTTCAGGAACAAAATAAACATGAGAAAGTGGAATGAGGTCATCTGTGGTCCAGGCCTGCCTCCCCTCACTAAAGTAGAAGGTGAAACATGGCTAAGACACCATGACACATAGTAGGGACAAATACTTCCTTTTTAGGCTTTCTAAGCATTTTCATGTATTACTGAATATGAACAGTTCCTAGTGATTAAATTCCAATCTTGTGCTAGGCACATATGTGTAGATTTCCATTTAGTCCTCACAACAAATCTCAGGGTAAGTAACACAATTATCTCCACTTTACAGATAAAACTTAAGCTTAAGCTTAGAGACATTAAGTGACAGGCTAGATAGTATGTAGCAGAGCTGGCTACTGCGGCAGAGCTCTCTCACAGCCTCCACCCCAATGACCCTGGTAGTAGCTCCATTTTGAAAAACTGTGTATGGGTATAAATGAAGCCACTGCCAAATCAGAGGATAGTGACCATTTATAGCCTGGATTTGGGCCAGGGGATATGTCCTATCCTACAGTAGGCTTAAATTTTCTTCCTTAAATCAGACATCTTTTCATAAAAGATACTGATTTCTATCTTCTCTGAAAGATTGGACACACTGACTTCCCTTCCTGACTCAGACTTGAGTTTGGTTGGCTATGGGCCAGGACAGGACACTCTCTCTTGTGATCCACAGGTCTCACTAGACCGGCTTGCCTGTTGGCCATGGTGGCATAATGACTCCTTCATGGAGCCAATCAATGGCATTAACTACATGTCACTGGTGGCTAAGGAAGGATAAGTGCTAAACTTTACTGTTAGATTTCTTTTTGTCATCCATATATAGATAGGAATTTGGTGGATCCGACAAATTGGGAACATTTAATGTGAACCGCTATGGAAGCCTCTTCCATCTTCATAACCTTGCTTCAGGAAATGCTATACTGTAAGGATCTGAGCAGATGCAGGGCCAACTAGAAGACTCTACACAGCTGGAAGTCTGGCTGCTGGCCATGTGTGTACTTAAGTGCTGCTTGCTCAGACACATGGAATACTAATGACAATCGTGATGGGAAGTAAATCTCTTGAGTTAGCCAGTGTAGAGGAAAATGGTCCAATAAGCAGGACAGGTATCTTCAACACTGGTCAGCAATGAGGAAGGAGTCTAAACACTAGCATGCTGTAGGACTCATACTTAGGACTGTCAACTCAATATCTCTACTCAGATGTGTCTGAGGCAGTACAGAAAGAGTCCCTTGTTTAGACTACTGATTTTCCTTCTTCAACCCATCAACCACATCACAGCAAATACTAAAGCCTACTAAAGACTCTGAGTAAGATTCTTCCTTTGCTCTAGAGGAATTTAGGAGGTATCATAGAAACTGATAGTAAGGCCAAAATCAAGACTATCTGTCATAATCAGATTGAAAGAGAATTAAAAAAAAACCTTGCACATTCTAGTATTCAATGTATCCTTGTACCAGCAGAAATCCTATTAGGGCACAGCAGTGCCCCGTCTAGAATTTGAAAAACGTGGGAAATATGATTCTAGAATCTAGTTCAGTGTCTAATCTGACTCAAGCAGACAAAGAGTGCTAAGGGCTTGGGGGAGATGTTAGTGGCCCTGTTCAGGCAAGACAGGATGGGATCAGGGAGAGGAGGGCCTTCTTAGTTTTAATGGAACCATTAGCAATTGTGAGCGATGATGAGGATTCTAAAAACATGGTAACTTGGAAGGCACTATCATCTCTACTCAACTTGTTTATCCTGAGTCTGGAATGGCAGAAGCCTTAGGGCAAATGAATATACAAATGGAAAATAAGGCTGAAAAACTGTTGAAAAATCTCACCCTATTACTTGGAGAACAGCTTTTGAGAAAGAATCAAAAGCCATAAATGGGGCTTAGGTATAGCTCAGTGGTAAAGCAGTTGCCTAGTATACACAAAGCCTTAGGTTCAATTCTTAACTACCCCACCCCCCTGACACATAAAGCCATGGATACTGAGGTGAGATTAACCAAGAAACCTGTGGACTCCCAGTATATATGCAGTAGTGGGGGACATGTTGGGAAGAAAAGGGGAGACGCAGAAACTGGCTTAACTAGATTGACCCTTGTCTCTATGGAATCCAGAAAGCCAAGCAATCTGGGAACAAGTGGTTAAACTTCTTTCTCCTGGGGATGAAGGAGAATTTGGAGGCAAGGGACAGGCTGGTGGCTCACCTACCTCAACACCATGTTAAATCATCAACCTAGAGAGAGAGGGAAGGAAGCCCTACCTTCCCAAATTGCACATGCTGCCACTCCATATGCCACAGCCAACCACAGGTTGCCATGAGGAAGATGGCAATTCCACAACATGCCTCTAGATTCAATGGAATAAATGGTTCATACGCCCAGTGACAGTGAGGGTGACAGTGTTGTGCAGCAGCTCCAGGAGACAAATGACAGAAAATCACAGAGCCAAAGAGCAATTCAGGGCACTCATGTAAGATTTCTACATACTATTTAAAAGGAGAGGGGAAGCTTTCTCTGCCAAGGGCCATTTGGATATTCATAATATCATTCGAAGACCACACAAATTACAAATATAGGCAGATGGCTTGGGGAGTTGATGACATACAAGAAAAAGATAGGTCTGTCCCATCTTGAACCAAATGATATTAAGAACCCTCTATGGCTATCAGGAAGGACATTAACAACCCCTGAATGCTTTCCTAACCGCCCTGGATGCCTAGCTATTGAGACGTGAATTAGCTGCCTGACAAATCAAATGGACAAACTACCCCCAAGTCTTCAGCAAAATATAAAGTCAGAATGCAGAGGGGAAAAAAGATAAAAGACTGGAGGACAGATACAAGGAGATTCACAAGAAAAATTGATAGAGGAGAGCCAATAATTAAATAAAAAGAGGAGGACAGGGGCTGGGAATGTGCCTTAGTGGTAGAGTGCTTGCCTAACATGTATGAAGCCCTGGGTTCAATTCCTTAGTACCACATAAACAGAAAAAGCCAGAAGTGGTGCTATGGCTCAAGTGGTAGAGTGCTAGCCTTGAGCAAAAGAAGCTTAGAGAGAGTGTTCAGGCCCTGAGTTCAAGCCCCAGGACTGGCAAAAAAAAAAAAAAAGAAAGAAAGAAAAAAAAAGAGAAGGACAATTTTCCTGGGCTGAACATATTAAAACAGTTCACAAGAGTTCCAGAGAGTAGAATAGGATATGTATAGTTATGCTGGTGCTGTTCCTCACTTTCAGGATGAACATAAAAGCTCCCAGACAGAGACAAAATATCAGCCATAAGGAAACAAACAAATAACAACAACAAAACAGACTGGCATGGGTCTTCTTGTCTGAAAGGCTACAGGTTAACAGCATTGAATACCATCAATAGAATAACTGCAAAGGGAACTGAAGCTCCCCAGATAGTTTGCCCAGCATTTTTGCAAGGGCAAAAGATCTTTGCTGGCATGCAAGAATTCAGTTTATTACCCGTAGATACCATCTATATAAAAATACTTAAAGAGACAACAAATGAACCAGAATAGAAGCCATAACATTGGGGGAGATGAACAGGTCAGGAAAAAGGATGAGTAAGGAGGCTCACACACCTTCTTTGCCCCTTCTATCTAAATGGGCATTGACAGAGGCTCTGGAATGGGGAAAGTAAAACGACGCTGGAAATAGGACACACTACAAGGTAAATTTCAGCAACAGCCCAAAGCCAAAAATACTATACCATCTTAACAAAACCAAGGAGCTGAAGACAAAAGAAGCAATAGTCTCCCAAGGTGTCATCGTAGGTCAAGGATGAGGAAGTAATTCCAGAGAAGATATCTTGCTAAAGGACAGAAAAGCAGGGAGAAAATGTAGCATTTTAGAGGGGGAAATAATAATTTCATGTTATCTTGTTTTCAAATAACAGTGGAACAAATGAATTTAATTATGAAAAAGAAATAATATAACCTTTTATAAAATAGAAAAGCAGAAAAATTTCAAATTAACATAGGGTAGGGAATGAAATGAACCCAAGGCACCTACACTAAAACTTCAAACAGGGCAGAGGATAGTTATGGAATAACTATGGAATAACATACCATTACAATAGAAAAAGCAGAACCAAGTACCTCAGTTAATGGGTTTAAATTACTCATTCAAAATAGAAGGAATCAAATGAGAAAAAATTAAAACCAAAACCAAGTCCCAGGTACATGCTGTTCATAAGGAAAATAATTAAAATAAGCCGGGTGCTGGCGGCTCACACCTGTAATCCTAGCTATTGAAGAGGCTGAGATCTGGGGATCATGGTTTAAAGTAAGCAAGCTAGTCTGTAAGACCCTTATCTCCAATAGTTAGCCTTGAGCATATAGAGACTCAGGGATGGTGCCCAGACCCTGAGTTCAAGCCCCAGGACTGGGAAAAAAATTAAAATAAACGTATAAGGAAATGCTGAAAATGAATGCAGAGGCAGAAACCAGAAAAATTCAAACAGCAGAAGGGCAGAAGTGTAAAAATTAATTCAATGAAAGAAACTAGCAGGGCTGGGGAAGGTGGCTCAGTGGTAGAGCGCTTACCTTGCATGCCTGAGGCCCTGAGTTTGACTCCTCAGCCCCACATAAGCAAAAAGAAAAAAGCCGGAAGTGGTGCTGTGGCTCAAGTGGTAGAGTGCTAGCCTTGAGCTGAAGAGCTGAGGGACA